>NW_026928220.1:0-327938 GCF_032062105.1 Saccostrea cuccullata | reverse complement strand
CTGGAATTGATGAGAAGAGGGAGAAGATTTCACAACAGATGACAGAAATAAAGAACTGTGTGACACTGAGATTAAAAGACTACATGGACAACAACATGTTGATGAGATAATGGCCAGAAAACATCATAAACAAACACTGAGAAACAATTTGGTTAAGAAGAATGATCAACTGAACCATGTGAAATCTGAGTTAGAGAAGAAGAAGAAAGGAATTGTTGACACAGTGGAATTCATGGAGGAGAACAACAGCACCATGTCAAATTACAGTTTAATTGACAACCACAGAGAACTGACTAAAATGTTGCCTGAATTGGAGGTTCATATGACATGTATGACAAAATGTGAACATTCAGAGAGATTCATAAGACACCGTGTATATCCCAGCATGCGGGGTGTATACTATGTTGTGCGCGGGGTGTAAGCTTCCGAAGCGAGAGAAAAGGGGTCAATGTAGATCTTTTTCCATTTTCTCAATTTACAGATATTTTTCGCCAGAAAACATATGCCTACGGAAGAAAGCATTATCTAAGGAGTATATGGATACCAATGAATCCACTGGATACCTTCTAGTTTTGTCAAACACCTCAACACAATTCCGAGGATCGGAGCAAGATTGACGCTACACTGTGTTTATGATCAAATATCAGAAGAAATCTTTGCTTTATCATCACTTTTATATTATTGTTAAATACGTGTTTACTATATAAACGTTTGTACAAATTGTCAGTAAATAAAACAGTTCGTATACAAAGATATTGACGAAAAATCAATGTTCTGTCCGGGGTGTATGCAACATGTTGTACGCGGGGTGTATACCCCTCTCTTTACTTTATAGTATCATTGTCTGAAATATCATTAAAAATATTCTTAACAATTGACTTTTGTGAAAGTTATATTTATTTTTTAAATTATTCACCAGTTTTGCAATAGCACAACTTCAGGTTCATGAATTCGATTTACTGAAAAAAAAATCGTACTTTTGACTTTGCATGCACATGGAAGTAAATGTACAGGGTACTTTGTTCAACTTTTTCATGTGATGACCAACAATTCATCCCCTCAATTTAAAGACAAATTATTCATATTATTCCTTAATAAATGCTTCACACATGCATCATTTTGAACATTTAACATTTTCTAATAATTTCTGTTTAACCTTTTTCAACATTTTTTAAAATGATACTGCATATGGAGTGTATATATCTAAGTTGATTCGATACGCAAGAGCATGCTGCTCTACCTATGAACAATTTCTTAAACGAGGTATATTATTGACAAGAAAGTCGATGAAGCAAGAATATCAGCAGTCTCGTTTAAAGTCATCATTTCGTAGGTTATATGGTCGATACAATGACCTTGTCAGCAAATACAATTTATCATTGAGTCAAATGCTGACTGACGTTTTCATACCAATTGTAAGACCATTATTTATACTCTGAATATTAGACATTTTCCGTTATTTCACGATCATGACAACACGACACACGGCGGAAGTGACTGGTCAGTAGGGATGCTCACTCCTCAATGGCACCTGATCCTTCCTTTGATGTTTTGGAGGTCCATGTTTGCTCTGCACTTGTTTTGTATTGTTTTTTTTGTATTGGACTTTGAGATTAAATACTGTTCGTTATTTCCACACCCCTTTATTGAAAATATTTATGTTTTTGTAATGTCATAAACACTGCATAATTATTTCATGAAATATCTATATGCTGTGTACTTTGCCCCAGGAGCTCACGTTTGACAGTAAACTATTTGTTTTATATTGAGGCATTGTATTGTACTGAGTACATATTTTCTAAGAATGGGCCCGGAGAGGGAGTGTTTGTGTCTTAGGTTTTTTTTAGGGGGGGGGGGGGGTTAAACTTTACTTCATGTATATACGATAATAAATTAGAGGAGGGGTGAACATTAATTGACATTAATTACACATCAACGTAAAATTATAATTGTACCCAAAACAGTTTTTTTTTTCAATTGTGAATGCCCTCAGAAAATTGTCGTCCCTTATTACAAATGTGCATTTTTATAGCTGGCTTTACATGTTCATTGTTTTTTGTAAAATATGAAATCTTTTCAGATAAAGAAACATAGGTAATCAGAGATTACAGAGCTCACCTCAACGTGTGTTGTCTTTAAGTAAGGCAAATTAAGTCACACAATTAACCAACAAAAAGTGTACATCCAAAAATGCAAAATTTATGCAAATTTGATACTTTGGAATAGACCTATATGAAAACCAAAAACTAGTTCTTAATCATGAAAATGTGATTAAAATCCAGCATCTGAAGCAAGATTGAGAGTTTTCATCCCATGATGCATCATTTGTGCAACTGGTTTATATAAGCCTTATAGTTTCTTGATGATAGACTTGCACCCATAACTTTTACGAGGTCAATTATCTGGAAAATGTATGTCAATTCAGCATCTGAAGCAAGTCCATTAGTGTGCATCCTAAGATGTATCATCCATGCAAGTTTGGTCAACATAGGGCTTAAAGTTACTTGCAAATGAAACCTGTATAAAATAATTAATCTTTCCACTAATCCAGAAAATGTAGGTCAGAGAAATTCAGCATCCGAGCCAGCCTAGTAGAATGCACCCTTAGATGTACCATCCATGCAAGTTTGGTCTTTATAGGGCTCAAAGTTACTTGGAAATGAATCCTGCACCATAAACTTTAACATGTTTACTCGTCCAGAAATTTTATGTCAGATTCAGCATCCAAAGCAAGTCAGGTAGTATGCATCCTAAGATGTACCATCCATGCAATTTAGTTGTTATAGGGTTCATAGTACTGTACCTTGGAAATGAAACCTTCACCAAAAATTTAAACCTGTTTACTCAACCGGAAAATGAAAGTCAGATTCAGCATCCAAGCAGGACTTGTAATATGCATCCTAAGATGTACAATCCATGCAAGTTTGGTCATTATATGTCTCATAGTAACTTGGAAATGAAACCTGCACCAAAAGTTTAACCTGTTCACTCAACCGGAAAATGTAGGTCGGATTCAGCATCCAAAGCAAGTCGAGTAGATAACATCATAAGATGTACCATCCATGCAAGTTTGGTCATTATAGGGCTCAACGTATCTCGAAATGAAACCTTCACCAAAAACTTTAACCTGTTCACTCAACCGGTAAATGTAGGTCAGATTCAGCATCCGAAGCAAGGCTGGTAGTATGCATCCTAAGATGTATCATCCATGTAAGTTTGGTCATTATATGTCTCATAGTAACTTGGAAATGAAACCTGCACCAAAAACTTTAACCTGTTCACTCAACCGGAAAATGTAGGTCAGATTCAGCATCCGAAGCAAGTTTAGTAGAATACATCCTAAGATGTACCATCCATGCAAGTTTGGTCATTATAGGGCTCAAAGTATCTTCAAAATGAAACCATCACCAAAAACTTTGACCTGTTCACTCAACCGGAAAATGTAGGTCAGATTCAGCATCCGAAGCAAGGCTGGTAGTATGCATCCTAAGATGTATCATCCATGTAAGTTTGGTCAACATAGGGCTTATAGTTACTCGGAAATGAGACCTACACCAAAAACTGCACCAAAAATGTTAACCTGCACCAAAAACATTAACCTGGTCATATCTTTGCTGAAATTGCAGCATCTGAAACTTTGACAATGAAACACACTAGCAACATCTTCCATGCATGTCTAATCAATATAGGACATAGAAGTACTTAAAAAGAAAACTGCTCCAAAAAACTTAACCTTTAAACCCCGGGGCGCCGACGCCGACGCCGACACCGACGCCGACACCGACGCCGAGGGTATCACATAAGCTCCCCCAACTTCGTTGAGGTGAGCTAAAAATGAGTCCACATATTGCAAAAACTGAAGACAAAATTAATTTAATATATCATACAAACACGTAATATCACCCCCTTTTGTTCCAGACACAACTTTTCACTACAGAAAATGTTCATAGAAAGTCAAGTCCCCGCCCCCTTTTCTTGCAGCATAGCCAAATGCAATGATTATAAAGTAAAAAAAGGAGAATTGTTACTGAAAAATATGGGACCTTCAATCCCATCTGAAATAGGAGTTTTGAGATTGATAAGACCCCCCCCCCCCCCCCAATTCTTATAGCCAGTCAACTTGTGTCAATGTTTTTTTTGGTCCCCCTTCAAAAAGATTCTACATCTCTGACCAGTGTCATAAATGCTTAAGAAAACATGTATTGATAACATAAAGGTGCAGAAACAAAAAAGAGATTTATTCATAATACACCATTCATGTAGTGTTGCTATTATTTTTAACAGGCTAAATATTTAGATTAAAACGATCCGAAGAAAAGACAAAGTGTCCTCAATGCAGTGATAGAGGAGTGGGGATATGTTATGATTACGTAGATTTAGAACATTGCGCCATCTATACAGTGTAGCATTAATTCAGATATCAATCGCTCCTTACACATCTAGCACCTATTATGTTTGATTATGCTAGTTTGTTTTTAATTTAATTTTTTTTTATTCCTTTATTTTTTTTTTTAATTTAGTTAATTTGTTTTATACTTCAGTAAGTTTATGGACTTTACGTTTTGGTTCGGCATTAGTATTAAGGTCTTTATCAACACTACCTGTCGCCTATAAACCTTTGTAAATAATATTTCCATAGATACTTCACACTAACAATCCTAAGAAAAATATGGGGTATACACCCCGCGTACAACATGTTGCATACACCCCGGACACAACATTGATTTTTCGTCAATATCTTTATATACGAATTGTTTTATTTACTGACAATTTGTACAAACGTTTATATAGTAAACATGTATTTAACAATAATATAAAAGTGGTAATAAAGCAAAGCTTTCTTCTGATATTTGATCATAAACACAGTGTAGCGTCAATCTTGCTCCGATCCTCGGAATTGTGATGAGGTGTTTGATAAAACTAGAAGGTATCCAGTGGATTCATTGGTATCCATACACTCCTTAGATAATGCTTTCTTCCGTTAGGCATATGTTTTCTGGCGAAAAATATCCGTAAGTTGAGAAAATGGACAAAGAACCTACATTGACCCCTTTTCTCTCGCTTCGGAAGCATACACCCCGCGCATAACATAGTATACACCCCGCATGTTGGGATATACACGGTGTAAGAGGTGAAATCAATAATCAAGACTTTCTTGATTCTGTGGTTGGAAAAACTGTAGATTTAGATATTAGTGTGACTCAGATAAACTCCTTTCAATATGGAGATAAAGCAATATACACTTTGGAGACTAACAGTGACGACCAATGTTACCTATATGAAATTTATTCAAATTATGTAGAAAAAGTCAACCAGCAAGGTGTAAAAGAAAGTAGATTTAGTATCACTCCTAATGACATGTGTGTGACTGATACTGGTGATGTTTATTTCACTGATTTCAGAAAAAAGTCCATCAGCTGTCTGTCACCATCAGGATCTGTCTCTACAGTCATCAGTACAGATCCACTGTTACCAGATGGAATCTGTCAATCAGTGGACGGTGGACTACTGGTCACCTTGATGGGCAAGGAATCAGATCGTTACAAAATAGTGTCACACAGCAGACGTCTGATGAGACACATCACGATGACAGGTGATGTCATCCATGAGTATGAATACCAGGAGGACGGTAGACCAGACTGTTTACAATGCCATACAAAGTCACACAGAACAGTAACATCTGTGTTGTGAACCGTTCAAGTGATACGACAGGTGAACTAGTGATTCTGTCTCCCTCTGGTCATATAAAGTCTGTCTACAGTGGACAGAACCTGAAAGAGAGCTTAAATCCATCTGATATAGTGTGTGACTCCCTCTATAACATCCTTGTTTCTGACTGTAACAACAAACAGATTCATCTACTGAATCCTGACGGGGAGTTCCTAAAGTTCTTACTCCAGGAGAATGAAGTAAACAGTGCATACTCACTGACCCTATACAAGTCTACACTGTGGGTGGGATACACGGGAGGATTTGTTAAAGTGTTTGAGTACACAATGTAAAATGAAATATTTCCATTTCTAATTTTTTTTCTCTGTGATAACCCTTTGAAAGTTAGCGGAGTTGATTTCTTGATAATTCTACCGGAATGTAAATTAGGCAGGTCGATAGGTCAGGAGCTAAAAGGCCTAATACGCATGCAAATCTCGTGCGCATCTGTCTCCGTGTCTGACGCTAAGAAGGCAAAATATGCATGTAAATCTTGTGCGGCTTCTTGTAAGGACTATTGAAATCGACATGGAAGTCCTCATGGAATTTAAATTTGTCTCCACATTTTTTAAGTCTAAATCTACAATTTTATTTTGCAGTGAAATACAAGCCATATTGGATCTAGTCTGGTGTAAACTAAGAAATACCAAGAATGCGCTTAATACTCTACCAAACTAGCCCAAAGTTACTCAAAGTGCTAATGCACTAATTACCTACTGTTAGAGACCAAAATTAGTAAATAATTAAGTTTATTTTGTCTTAATTAGGAGGAAATTAATCATGTTAGAACTGCGCAGCTACAGCATTCATGAGATGAAAAATGCATTGAAAATGATGTTAGTTTGATTAATTGATAATATGGCTACAACCATTTGTTTCGCTTTTTTTCTTGTCATTATCCATAATTCTTGAAAATTTGATTTTTCATATGGGTGTATTCCTGAGGCCATGTGTTTATTTCGACCGCCATTCCTCTGTCACACAGAGTTCAAATAACATTGAGTTTAGAATAAATGCGACCATAACAGCATCAAGACAAGAAATTATTTAGTAATAATCCTTAGGTTATATAACGAACTACTTTAATTTGTAATATCGCGTGGTCTGATTAATGAAAAAACGCGATTTTAACCCCACTTCAGCAAATCGGGAAAAACTGTTCTGTTTACAGCTCGAGTTTCCTCGTTAATATCATTCCACTGAGCACGTGGTTGGCATGTGCGTATATCTGCTGTGGATAGATGTGTTTATTACCATGATTATATTTAATATTTCATGGAACAAGTCTTGATAATTTGTTGGTTTCTTTAAAACTCAAGAAAAAAGATAAAAAATGTCCTAAACATATGTGTTTACGTCGGGTCTTTTTTCTGTGGCGATAGAAGTTATTTTCAAATGGGGCACTGCAAGGAGGATGCTTAGCATTTAATTTGAAAATGTTAAACAATATGCGGTGCATGAAAAACAAAGTGTTATTACATGTCTTACATTCGAAAAGTTGGTACATATGTCTATTTTGTTTAGCAGTTAGATAGAAAACATAGGCAGTTATAAGATTTCCTTCAGGCACCTCACATAAATAGCTAGATTGTTTGCAATGACCCACACATTGTATGGAGTAATGTTTGGACATAAAAACGCATCATGTCTCATTATGTTGACAACGTTGTAAGCTCTCTCTCATTGAACATACGAAGCTTGATAAAATATATTGAGTTGTTTCTTTGAAATTTAGAAGCAAGCACAATGTTTGCAAAGAAAGGTCCATTGCATATGCTATGTCTATCATCGCAAAAAAGTGAGAGGCTAAACCAACCCCCCAACCCCCGAAATTTTTCAAAAAAGTGCCGAAGATTCAAAAAGTTTGCATTACTAAGTATATGATGGAACATGTACTAGCTTTATAAGACCATTTGTTATTAAAAATATTTAGTTGCCCTCTCCCCCGATCTACTGCCTAGAAATGGCCCGACTCAATTTTGTTTACATCCCATTACACGGTGTTTTTTTTTCTTCCGTCAACAAATATGTTTAAATTTCAAGGAATTTTTTTTCTCACCTATAAATACCGACCCAATAATTTTTCCCTGAGTTGAGAGGACCACCAAACGTCATTTTAAAGATGGTATAAAATATTTAATTATGTTGATTTTTTTTCTTTACTCTGTAAAATTGTTATTTTGACAAAATGTGCCAATAGAAAAAAATTTTTTTATTCATTAAATCTTCTAACCCAGTCTGAATGATTTCATTCCTTTTCAAATGTTGATACGCTGTAATGAAAATTGTAAATGTTTATTTGACAGAGTATACGAGGGTTGATCAAAAAGTAAACGATATCTTAGGTATTTGATAGTTATATTATTGTTGAAATATTCAAGTATTTTTTAAAGTGTAAATTGGAGGTCTTTGATAGCATATTGCTTAATTAAAAACACATCCCTTTTCAAACTTGCTTTCACCGGGCAACATAACAAGTATCATATCTAACCATCTGCCTTCCTTTACTAAAACGATCTATTCAGTCATTGATGAATTTATAGGAAGTCATTTGTCTTAATAAACTGTGAACAAATTCTTGTACGCTACTTCAAAGGCATTTTAAAGATATACCATAAATATTTTAGTCGTTTGTTGGACGAGTTTGAGACAACCATTTTTCGTCACAATTGCATAATGACGTCATTTTCACATTGTGAGCAAAACTTTATTCAGAATATGCTATTTATAGAATTTGTGTTTGGCTATGTGTGCACCAAATTTGTTTCTAATCTAAATTGTTTTTGTAGATACACATGTATAGAGATTTCGCGAACTTTTTGATCACCCCTCGTACTAGTAGGTACTAAAACAAGGTCATTCATATCGATTTTATGTGTTTAATTTCTTTGTGTTTCAATGGTGATAATTATACTTTTGAAAGATATTATAAGTTATCTGTGGCAAACTTACAAACTCTTTATTTTTAACTTTGATGGTGCTCATTTTTCCTTACCTGGAATCAAAGAGTTTAAGATTTTTTTTTTATATCAATACGTACACTATTTAACAACTGTTCGATAATAATACTAAATAGATTACTTTAAGCCACACTATAACACATTTCCTCTTTTAAAAGTGTTTATATGATTTGAAATATTTTGCAACTGTAATTCTCTTCTACTTGTTATGTCCCTCCATATTAATTAAGAAGAGGTCTGGAAAACAAAATTCTGTGCTAAAAATAGACCACGTGCTGCTATCCATGAACTACTTTCATGGTTCTTTACACTCATTTTGAAGACAACCGTAACTTGTTTTGAACTTGAAATTACCAGTTAAAAGTGTGAAATTTAGACATTTTCTCAACAAATGGTTGTAGAGAGAACATTAATGCACAGTTTGCATATTTTTTTGTGGATTTTTTAAGGCTCTGCTAAATTATATAGCTGCGCAGTTCTAAGGAGTATCTCAAAAGCATTTTTCTGCTAAAGTATAGATTATATATGCACAACATGTATTCAGTTATGCATATTTATTGTATTTTTTTTATAAGGACTTAAAATTTATAGTTTACATCTTGTTCTCACTGCACTAAAGGTGGCCGTACATCCCCCTTAATATCATTCATAGAAATAACAATAAATAAATGCCATAATCTGAGGACTCAATATTAAAGCCCCGCTATAACAAAATCTGTCTTTGATAATCTTTACATATGGTGCCCTTGAAATTCATGTATATGTTTGTACAGCTAAATGCCATCAAAGGTGGGAAAATAAATGGTGTGAATTGATAATTCATGAGATATGCTGCTGACAAAACAGTCCTTGAATAGCAGATATGAACAACTTAGTCATTAATATCGTTTAGTACATGTATAAATGGAAGACATTTATCAATTTTGCTAACATTTAACAAAAAAAAATAACCAATGCTTATTTTAATCTTAATTGAAAGTCATATTCATTGATTATTACATAATATATTTAGATCTTTTTATTCAATACAGTGAATCCTGCATAATCTGACATGCAGTCGTATAATATAACGTTGTTTTCGAGAGACAGAGGTTTGCACAGTGTACTAATCATGAACAGAGATAAATGGGAATGAAAATAAAGGGCAAAATTTATAGTGAGGCAGAATGCATAGATTTTTTTTTAATTGGCTTTCACAAGTATACAAAGCAAACTATATATATAAGCAAAGCATATAAACAAATATACATATACACGGTAAATGTCTTGATAATTTCGTTAGTTTACAACAGTACAAAGTTTACTTGTAACCGTGAAAGTTATTTTATTTTTTTAAAAGAAAAAAAAAGGGGGGGGGGGTCAGCAGTAGTAGAAAAATGCATTCAAATATTTATTATTAGCTAATGTAAATCCTTAAAATTAGCATATAATTACATTTTACCATAAAAACAAATGATTTTTTTTAAAGTACATCACAGATTTTTTGCCAGTGCCTTTCATATTCCCAGGCCTTGGCAGTTTACTGACAGTATTTTTATGTTATTTTCCCTATGTCCCATAAATGTCTGTATGATGATAGGAATAATGCTGACCCCCAGTTGTCGAAAACAAATAATTGGAAAGAAGTTCAAAAAGTATGGGAAAAAAAGACATGCCTCTTGTTGTTGATTATTTGGAGGGGGGATTTTACAAAAACTTTTTAAAAGTTATGATAATAAATTGGAAGTAGGCACATTTTATAAAAATGAAAATGCTAACGGATTGTAGAGATACTATGCACAAAGACTTTTCTATTTAATAGCGAAAAAGGATATGAGCATAGAAAGTTATGATAAAAGTTTAATAACTTAAACAATAACAGAGAAAACTCTGGTTTTAAACAAATCATAACTTGACTATTTTGTATCAATTAGATAATGTATATATTTGTTTGATATTATGGAGACTATGTGCATATATTCCCCCATTGTTATGTGGTATTTAAGTCAAATAATATATTCACATATTATGTTAACACCAGGCAATATTGGAAATGAAAAGAAAATTGTTTACCAAATGCGAAAAACAAAACAGGAAATATAACATTTCAAAAAAAAGCCGGAATAATTAGGTAGAAAAAAATATTCCGGAATATTTCAATAAACACACCTGATGTTTATTTCACTTTGAAACACTGTTATCGGTAATAAGATTGATTCAAGATAGTGGTCCACTCAAATAACAGTCGGAGTTCACCTTTTATGCGAGATTGAAAGATATAGGCCTATATTAAACTGAGACTGGTAACTTCTTTGCCGCACCGAGACCTGCTTCCTTAATGTGCGAGAAGCGACGGGGTCCGATGTTATTTCCGTGCCATCTTGACACAACTACAAGTGCATTGTTAATTTCGTTATCGGCCAGCGTTTTTAATAGCAACCTACCGGCTCCATGCTCTCCATCGTCATTTGAACCTTCGTGCACCACTCCATCACTACTTGAGAAACGGTAGGCGTAAATATTGTGACTCGCGCTTGGCACAGTCTCGACACGCATGATATCCACCAGCGATTTCTTGATCTGTTTGTAGGAGTCGACCTGTGTAGCGTGTGCTATGAACCGGTTCCCGTTATCTTCTATGGACTTCCCTGTACTAACTGCAGTATTTACCACGTCATCTGTGATCACTTCGTCTGCGGTAGGCAAAGGTCCGACTTTCTCCCGGTAAACGGAGTTGCTTTGCGTAAATACAAGTTTATCACCCTTGATTTTTGACTCGATACTGCGTTCCGCATACTTCTTTTGAACTTCGTAGAGTTGCTTTCTCCTCTCTCGGATCTCTTCCGGCTGCTGCTGTGCTACTCTTATAACTGATTCTTTTTCTTTCAAGACTTTAATATGCTTCAACACAAGGTCTTTTTGTGTCTTATCACTGAATTGTACACAGATGGGTCTCGGGAACTTTCTTTGTACATCATACTCTCCCATGCGGAAAAGTTTGTTTATTCGGAGTTCGTTAACTGTTGCCTCTTCCATCCCCATTTCAGACATGAAAACATTTCTAAGAAAATTAGCAAGATTTTCCGGGGACTTTCTCTCTGGACTTTTTTTCCTCCAACCCACTGATAATAATAATATTGTTCTCCATTGATCTTGATTTGAGGTCGATAATTTGATTATTTTGCGTGTTCACACGATATTCAAGCTTAACTACGTAGTCCCTGAGTCTATTTAATTCTCTCTCCATTTTCTTCTGATTGTCCTGCAACTCTGTTACGAGGTAGATAGTATCATTGGCCTGCTCCTGGACATTCTCAGCCTCTCCTGAATACCGTTCTTCGCTCTAATTTCTTTAGTAATGTCATCTAGATGCTTGCCCTGACCATCGAGTCGTATCATGAAATTAGCTAGCGTTGTCTGTATGCCGGAAATGCCCTGCATAATTTCTCTTAGTTGAAAACCTTCAGTTTTCTGTTTACCTTGTTCATCTTGTTCCATTGACAATTCACCCGTATCATCTGTTTTGTCCAGCGGTCGTTTTTTAGAGATCTCCGCCATTGTGAAGACAGAATAACACTGTATTTAGGTATATGAGTATCGCTCACCGTTTAACAGTTAAATGCCACTGACTTACCGAAAAGTTTACCAACTCTCTGGTGTATCTATTTCTTTCCGTAAACTACTTAAATCTGCACATAACACATAGAAGAATATCTTGATTAATATCACTGCATTTAAAATTTCAGAGTTTCACTTTTTCACAGGGTTTTTGGCAAAAATTCTCCCTCTGCCAGGAATGTGTGTCTTACATGTTGGGCATGCGCACTCCCTCCGACTGCATATTTTAATACTGATACAGAACGTGTATGTTTAGATATTTGTATGCTTGAGGCCGCTTCTCGTCAATATTGTGACTCATTCTGGCTTCTACTATTGATACACTGTCATACATTTATAGATTTTTGTATCCAGTATATTTTAGCCGTACTGTGACAGTTGTCATTCCCCTTTCTACCCTCTACATCTGACAAGTCTTTGTATGTGACTTTTTTGGTACCATGTACATTTAATTCCATTGTATGATTATATGTCCATTTACTTTGCATCCTATACATTTGACTCTCTGTTCAATATATGGAATGATTAATTAATTACATTTTTATTAATTTAATTAAGAAATGCTTAAAACAGAAACTTCAAAGACAGCAAGCAAAAATGATTACAGTGGCTAGCCGTCGGATCTGTTTACTATTAATTCAGAAATAGGTCTATGTCAAATATTTTGTGAATAAATCTTAATATACAGTGTATATAAACATGATAAATATATAATAACAATTGTAAATCAACAGAATCATTATGATAAAGGAGTTCTCATGTATTTGTTCGTGTTGTGGTTTAGTTATCTTGATGTCAATTTATACAACTTCATGTCACGTAACCTGTCTTTTGAATAGATTTAAAATCCAACTACACAATTGTTGTTTATTAAATACGCACACTAAAAGTATGTCATATTCGAAAAGGCAATCATGGCTATGGGTAACGCAAAAAATTGTTCACTGGGATATTCTTTCAAGCACATTGAAATGTGTAATTACCATGAATTACCTATTGATATGATATGTGAGGACTGTGATGAATTCATTTGAACAACGTGAGCAAAAACAAATCATAGAAGTCATGATCGGAATACGCTACAAACAGAAGGAATCAGAAGAAGGATATGGCTGCTTCCATTTCTGAAGAAGATCAAGGAAGAGGATTTGCCTGGTATTGATGAAAAGATGGAGAAGATTTCACAACAGATGGCAGAAAATGAAGAACTATGTGTCTCCGAGATTAGAAAGTTACAGATGCATTGTGATAAGATAATATCAAGGCTGACAGAAATTCGAATATGTCATAAAAACATTGAACGGCAATCTGGCCATAAAAAAATGATCAATTAAGCTATGTGAAATCAGATTTAGAGAAGAAGAAAAAGAGAATTATTGATACAATTGAATTCATCGAAGAGAACAATGACACCATTTCAGATTACAGCTTGATTGACAACCACAAAGAACTGACAAGAATATTGTCTGAACTGGAGATCAATACGACAGACTTTGAACTTTCAACAACGTACATGTATATTAGGGGTGAAATCAACGATGTCTTACTTGTCAATTTGCTTGGAAGGACTTTGAATTTGGACTATTTTGGCTTGATTCCAGTGAACGCATTCCGATATGGAAATAATTTAATAAATGTATAAGAGATAGACGGTGATAACCAATGAATGTTACATA
This sequence comes from Saccostrea cuccullata, assembly GCF_032062105.1. Taxonomy (NCBI): domain Eukaryota; kingdom Metazoa; phylum Mollusca; class Bivalvia; order Ostreida; family Ostreidae; genus Saccostrea; species Saccostrea cuccullata. The sequence continues at coordinate 313,996 of NW_026928220.1, read as the reverse complement.
ACAGAAGATGAATCAAAATATACAGACAAAGTGAACGAGGAAGGAACCAAACTGGGTGAACTTAAAATGTCTCCTGATGATATTTGTGTGACTGAAAACGGTAATATTTATATTACTGATAATAGAAAAACATTCATTAGCTGTCAGTCACCATTAAGATCTGTCTCTACTGTCATCAGTACAGATCCACTGGTACCTTTCGGAATCTGTCAGTCGGTGGACGGTGGACTACTGGTCACCTTGAGAGACAATAAATTAGACAATGAATCAGATGTTTACGAATTGGAGTCACACAGCAGACGTCTGGTGAGACACATCACAGTGACAGGTGACGTCATCCATGAGCATGAGTACCAGGAGGACGGTCACACCAGACTGTTTACATTACCAGGCAGTGTCACACAGAACAGTAACAGTGATATTTGTGTACAAGTACAAGTATATCTACAGGTGATCTAGTGATTATGTCTTCGCTTGGCGTTATTAGGTCTGTTTACCGTGGACAGGACCTGACAGAGAGTTTTTTCCCAACTGATGTAGTGTGTGACTCTCTCTCAAACATTCTTGTTACAGACCTAGTTAACAACCAGATTCATCTACTACGTTCTGATGGGGAGTTCTTAAAATTCCTACTGACAGAGAATGAATTCAGCCTTTCATTCTCAATGTCCCTTTACAAATCTACACTGTGGGTAGGATACTGGGAAGGTCTTGTCAAAGTGTTTCAATATGGACTGCTAATGTAAAATGGATACATTTTGATTTTATTCATTCAACCTCGCGGTTGAATGTTGTATAAAGGAACATGAGGAATGTTATCCTGAAAAATCATTAAACTGTTAAATCTGAAATAAGGACACAGTATATAAGTTAAACTGTGCATGTTGTAATTGTAGTCTGTAAGATCAAATTTACATTACATTAAAGAGGCTGGGTGGTCGTGGCCATTTTTAGACTATTTTGACCTCTATTAGAAGAAGAGCTCCATATAGATATGTAATAAAATGATCAAATTTTAAAGCTAAGATTTATATATATATATATATATATATATATATATATATATATATATATATATATATATATATATATATATATATATATATATATGCTTGTAAATGTATATAAAACTAAATGATTTTTAGCTCACCTGAGCCGAAGGCTCAAGTGAGCTTTTCTGATCACATTATGTCCGGCGTCCGTATGTCCGTCCAGCTGTCTGTCTGTCTGTCTGTCCGTAAACTTTTCACATTTTCGACTTCTTCTCAAGAACCGCTGGGCCAATTTCAACCAAACTTGCCACAAAACATCCTTGGGTAAAGGGGATTCAAGTTTGTTCAAATGAAGGGCCACGCCTTCATTCAAGGGGAGATAATTGAGAATAAGTGAAAATTTGGTGGTATGTTTTAAAAATCTTCTTCTCAAGAACCACTGTGCCAGGAAAGATGATACTTATGGGGAAACATCCTCAGGTAGTGTAGATTCAAGTTTGTTCAAATCATGTCCCCAGGGGTAGGGGTGGGGCCACAATGGCCGACCAAAATTTTACATAGAAATATATAGGAAAATTCTTTATAAATCTTTAAAAATCTTCTTCTTAAGAATAACAAAGCCATAATTGATCATAATTATATGGAATCATCTTCAGGTAGTGAAGATTCAAGTTTGTTCAAATCATGACCCCCCGGGGTAGGGCGGGGCCAAAATGGTCGACCAAAGTTTTACATAGAAATATATAGGAAAATTCTTTAAAAAACTTCTCCTCAAGAATAACAAAACCATAATTGATCATATTTATATATGGAAGCATCCTCAGGTAGTGTAGATTCAAATCATGACCCCCGGGGTAGGATGGGGCCAAAATGGCTGACCAAAGTTTTACATAGAAATATATAGGAAAATTCTTTAAAAATCGCCTTCTCAAGAATAACAAAGCCATAATTGATCATATTTATATGGAAGCATCCTCAGGTAGTGTAGATTCAAGTTTGTTCAAATCATGACCCCCCGGGTTAGGGCGGGGCCAAAATGACCAACCAAAGTTTTACATAGAAATATATAGGAAAATTCTTTAAAAATCTTCTTCTCAAGAATAACAAAGCCATAATTGATCATATTTATATGGGAGCATCCTCAGGTAAAGTTGATTCAAGTTTGTTCAAATCATGACCCCCAGGGGTAGGGCGGCGCCAAAATGGCCGACCAAAATTTTACATAGAAATATATAGGAAAATTCTTAAAAAAACTTCTCCTCAAGAATAACAAAACCATAATTGATCATATTTATACATGGAAGCATCCTCAGGTAGTGTAGGTTCAAGTTTGTTCTAATCATGACCCCCCGGGGTAGGGCGGGGCCAAAACGGCTGACCAAAGTTTTACAAAGAAAAATATAGGAAAATTCTTTAAAAAAATTCTCCTCAAGAATAACAAAGCCATAATTGATCATATTTATATATGGAAGCATCCTCAGGTAGTGTAGATTCAAGTTTGTTCAAATCATGACCACCAGGGGTAGGGCGGGGCAAAAATGGCTGACCAAAGTTTTACATGGAAATGTATAGGAAAATTCTTTAAAAATCTTCTTCTCAAAAATAGCAAAGCCATGATTGGTCATGGGACTACTTTTGGATTTAAGCTTTTAAAGTATAAACCAATTCTGCTTTTTCCTAGCCACAGTGCTCAGGTGAGCGATGTGGCCCATGGGCCTCTTGTTTTCTTTTCTTTCTTCTCATTTACATCAAATAAGTGGAAATAACAAACAATATTTAGGCTCATTAACCAATCCAAATTTGGAGCAGAGCAAACACAATCCTCTTGAACATCAGAAGTGGGATCAGGTGCCATGGAGGAGTGAGCATACTCTGCCTATCTGTAACACTCGCCCTGTGTTCCTTGTCATGTTTTGGAAATAGAGCGAAAATCTGTCTACAATTCTGTGTGTAAATAATGGCCTAAAATTTGGTATAGAAAACAGCATTTGACTTTATAATACATGTCGATTTTTATTTCCTGACATTGTATCGACCAAAGAACTTATGAAATGATGACTTTAATGGAGACTGCCTATATTTTTGTTTCATTAATTTGTTTGTCAATTACTCAGCTCGTTTTAGAAATTGTTCATACTTACAGCGTTCTCTTAACCACGTAAATATTATTGACTCAAGTGAATATAGAGATCACAAAGTTTGAATCAGATAAAAAAAAAAGATATTACAGAGGTTAAAACTGGTAAAAATAGAGATCACACAAGTTGAATCGGGGTAAACAAAGATAAGGTCAACTCAGGTTTACATAGTTATCTCAGAGATAAATTCAGGTAAACACATATATCACAGATATGTCAACTCAGATAAACATAGATATCACAGAGATGAAATCAGGTAACCATAGAAATCACAAAGGTATTGTCCGGTACAACAAAACACAATGCAATGATTTATTTTCATGATAATTTAAATAAATTCATAAAAAGTTTCTGAAAGTTGTCCACATCTATATAGAAGAATTTAGAAAGCATTTTATTCTTGTTATTTCGGGAATGGGTGCATGGGGCTGAAATTAACTTGTCTGTCTGTCTCTTAAATATTTTTACTTATGAAATAACATGAATAAAGTCTCCCAGTCTTTGTATTAGTCTTTATGTGGTCCTTGAGGGGCAATGTGTCCATACATATCAACTACTTTGTGGTTGCCCTAGTGGCGCAGTTGTTAGAATGTTTGCTCTAGAGTCGCGAAGTAAGGAGTTGATCCTTACTTCGCGGGTTCAAATCCCACTGTGGGACTCGGGAATGGTCCTTCGGATGAGACTGTATAAACCGACTTCCAGTGTTGCAGTGAGTGCTTGGACGAAAAAGATCCTTTCCTGCTCATGGCCCTAGGTGCCAAGTATAAGACAAATTTTGCAGCTTTCCACCGGAAAGTGTTGGCCTCTTCATATGATGAAAACTTCTTGAGAGGGATGTTAAATAATATATAATCAATCAACTACTGTGTACTATTTGCTAATGGTTTTTTGTAGTTAGGAGTTTGGAATCTGGTTAATGATGAAAGGTAAAGGTAAGAGACTCGCACAGACACTTATCTGACCCGCTAGCTCTGGTGACAAGCAGACCTGGGGTGAATTACTTTGAAATGTAATGCATTACATTACAATTACTTTGGAATTTTTATCATTACAATTACAATTACCGTTACTCTCATTTAGAAAAGTAATTAATTAAATTACAATTACTTTGTTAAAGTAAATAATTACATTACACATTACATTTTATGAGAGAAAAACAAGAAAGGTATCAACACACAATTTAAATTTATAAATTAACTTTCACATTTTTTCTCGATAATATGCTTTCCCTCAGATCTATAAAACAGAGTGGTATTTGGATTTTGGATTCATGTTTCATGGTCATGTAGTTTACCAATCCAACAGTTTACAAAGAAAGCGGATCAGAACACTTTCAATGTTGTAGTTTTGTTCAATATATAATGTTAGTTTCTCTGTTGTTTTTGTTTTTTAAATAAATGATTTATTGAACATTTCCTATTAGATGTTTTATGTAAACTAATATTAAATTAAAAGAAAATGCTATGAATGTATAAGGAGTATTAAAAACTTAATGAATTAATAATTAGCACCCCTAATTAGCTTTACAGGTATAAACAATGAAGCTATGAATTAAACACAACCAAAGGTGATAATTACAAGTACCTGGATGTAGGGTTCAAATTTTGAGGCCTTAAGCTACCAAAAAATTAATGATGGTCAATATATCAGTCTATATTTATATTTGGCCTTAGTTTCTCTTTGTGTCTACTTTAAATCATACTGATCTTGTTTACCAGGTCCATTTTACCAGATTGAAAAGGGAAGAAGTAGAAAAATATGATTTGTATCTTAATTTAACTGCAAGTCTCACTATATACCTGTATTAATATCACTTTTTGTATCTTTCTTTAAAACCTGATGATTTCTTTTAATATTTTTCTTTGGTTCTCTTCAATTGATTTTACAATTATCTAAATTGTCAAGAAGATTTCTATTAAAAGAATTATTTAGTTTGTCTATGAATTACCATTTAACATTTTTTATTAATATAAAAAGAAAATATTGTAGGATGTGTGATTTTAATTTTAAGACTCTAACATTATTAATAAAAAAATAACCTTTCAGTGATATTTACTTGTTTCAGATTCAAAAATAAAAAGAGACTATAAACAAAATGTAATTGAAATGTAATTGAAAAGTAATTGGTCATTACTGACATTTTTTTTAAAGTAATGACTTTCATTACAATTACTTGTAATTGAAATGTGGATCCATTACACATTACACCCCATTACTTTTAAAAAATGTAATGATTACAATGCATTACCATTACACATTACCATTGACAAGTGCCCCTTATCACAGTTCAGGGTGACAAGTCCTTGTCCTGAGTCTACTGAAAGATGTTCATTACAGTTGTCTGAATACAATCTGGTCAGCCTGAGACAGTCCCTGGCCAGATGCACTAGACAGAGAGACTGACAACACGTGAGGGAGGTACATTACAGTTGTCTTAACACAATCTGGTCAGGCTGAGACTATCCCTGGCCCGGTACAACAGACAGACAGACATTAGTGTTACAACCTGTCATCAGGTTAGCAGAGGCGGATAAGTGGTGCTAGGTTTATGCTGACAAAAGCTTTCTGAAACCAGAAATCAGCAGAAGAAATTTCTCTTTATTATTCATTCCGTAAACAGTGTATGTGTAGCATATAATTACTTTATCTTCAGTCAATGTTGTGTATACTTGCCATTAAGGATGAGACATACAAATTTGGAAATAATAATAATAAATATTATCAGTATAACAAAATTAAGATGCTGAATATACAAGTAATTTTAAATACAGATTTTAGTCCGTATTAAAGAATTGACAAACATGTTGTTGAAACAAGAATATCAAAGGTCTTGTTTAATAAAAGTCAGAATTTCAAAAGTTCTTTTGTCGAAGCAATAATCTTGTTAGCAAATACAATTTATCTTGGAGTCAAATGCTGACTGAAATTTTTCATACTAATTGTTAGCCCACTTTATACACACTGAATTACCGACGGATTTTCCCGGATATTTCCCGATCAAAACAAGGAAGACACGGTGGTTTAAACAGAAGGCATGCAGAGGATGCTCAATCCTATTTTTTTTTTTTTTTTTTTTTTTTTTTGCATATGCAAAGAAATTCAAAATAAACAGAAATATGAACCAGTGACTTTGAATAGTCTTTGAATATTTCCTCATCTTCAAAGATGCGAACGAAGTCATTGTTATCCCGCATACCGCAAGGTCAATTTTAAAAGTTAACATATATTCAATTTAATATATAATATATAAATCGAAGGATTTTTAATATATTTTTTATATATAATTACCGGGTATATGAATTTTCATAAAACATTACTTATTTGGGAAAACAAAGAGAGATAACTTTAAGATTTTGGTAAAACTTTTGGATAGTTACATGGTTACGGATCTTTTTTAATGCAATAAAAATCTTTGTTTTAGTTGCGCCATTTCTGTTATCCTGTTAGTGCGATGGAAAAAAAAACTCCACCCACCCTTTTTATGGGTTCGTTTTTGTATTATTTTGCATTCTAGTCAAAAATTATATTTTTCTTATACTTGTAACTTGTCATACATTTCTGGGATTGGCGCACTTTTTGGGCCTCCAAGGATTAACTCATTTATGATATTATACTTTCATGTAAATTAGTAAAGTCTGAATGGTCGAGAAACATTTGTAAAAAAAAACAAACTATTATCCGCTGAATAATGAAGCCACGCCCTCAAGCGTAGCATCAGTCAACAGTACTTGACGACGGGTGATATTTAAAAAAAATAGCGACTGCGCAGAATATATGCCCGCACGGTTCACTGTTATATGTATTTGTATAAAACATTCAGTAAAATAAAATAAATATTGCATGTAGTTGAGTGTAACATTGAAATTCAAACCCCTCGAAAACCATTGTCAACCGAGGCGCAGCCGAGGTTGACAATGGTTTTCGAGGGGTGAAAATTTTCAATGTTACAATCAACTACATGCAATATTTATATATTATATTTTATGCATATTTACATGTATTAATCTGATATTTTCACTGCATGTAAATTTCTAGTCAATCTCAGGGGGATCACACTTGTATCTTTCATGCACCTATGTACATGTTTTATCCTTTTTTTTAATATCAGGTGATCCCTCTTAATAGTTTGTTACACATTTTACTTAAATACCATTCAAGTAGATGACATAATCGACAAAACTGCATATCTTTGTTTGGTTAATTTTTCCTGCACTATCAGACTAATATTTCTCATAGGAGGCATAAATGCTTATTTTTTTCACTAATTTCGAAGCAATTTACAGCTGAAACATTATATTTAAGGTCTTTCGTCTTCAGCGGAAGACCTTTCTGTTATTCTAAGGTTTCTTTTTAAGGTCTTCCGTTTCCAACGGAAGACCTTCTACTGATTCTGATGGTAAAGATTATTATTCTTTTTTTTTCTTCTACTTCCTAGACCGCAACTTTGAGGCCTCATATCTCACTCATTTCTCAACGGATTTCGCTCAAATTTTCAGAGGTTATAGACGTTTATAAACTCTACCAGAATGCTGACTAAAATTTCAAAAAGTCACTTCCGGTTTTGAGTTATTTCCCTTTAAACGGAAATTTATAGGCTTTCGTTTCCGGATAAAGGCTCAGAGACCACAAAAGCTGAAGCATAATTTTTACTGATTTTGGGTAACAGAAGGATTGAAGTTGTGCACATCGGTTTTTGTTTTTCGATTTCTGTATTCACAATGGCGCTATATAGGGGTCAAAAATTAGAACGCCTAAAAGAGCGAAAATTTACACATATTTTCCTTTTTATCTTGAAAACTAAAAATATTTTGTTAAGACATAATGAACAAAAGTTGTGCATAATTACAAGGGCTTTCATATAATAATACTCAAAAGGGGCTGGCCCCTATAATTAGGGATCAAGGGACCTTGAAAATTTTTGCTTTATAACTCAAAAACGGTAAATATTTCGAAATGACTGTCGATTATAAAGTTGTGCTTTAACATCTTACTGATCTCATGAAATTGTAATTGTGTTCGAGTCTTGTTTCAAATGAGCTGGTGCATGACCTAAATATGCACAGGTAATTCTTTTCACTCAGCACGTAAACGAGAGCTTCTCATGCGTGTAACCAAAGCAAGCTTACTATAAATAATAAACATGGCTACATTGGATGCTAATATTCTTCAGAATAAAGTTCTCGAAGTGTTTGTGCTTTTTTTCTTACAAATTATCATGTTTATTAACTGACAGCTTTCCCTTTTATTTCATTTTTTAAAAATCGTATAAACCAAGTCTAAAAAGTGAGGAAAGAAAATATCATCTTTTCTTCTTATCATATATAAAAGCAAACAATATGAGAAAATAAAACATAACTAAAAAGCACATATACTATTCACAGCCAATAAGTGCACGGCTTTAACATTCACCTTGTTTGTTTACAATTATATAACGCGCCTCCCTCGATAGCGCGGGGCAAAGTCGGTCACCGGGAATCAATCGGCGTGTGATCCAGCGACCTACAGTCATACACAAAAAAACCCACCACAGATTGTTTAAATTAATTCTTGATAAAATTGTTCCTTCTTATACTATCTCTGTCCCATGAAAATGTTATTTTGTTCGAATCTTACATATGGTAGGAAAGAAAGCTAGATCCGTATTCACCGTAAACAAGGCTCCATTCTCATTTTGATATTGAAGAATTCTTTATGCGTATAATTGAAATAAACTTGCCGTAAGTAATAAATATTTTACCACGCTGTATCATATCTCTTTTTTAAATTAGGTTTTGTTCTTTGTTTCCCGTTCAGAGTATTCGATGGTATCTTTTTCCTTTTATTAATAAAGATCTTTCCAAGAAAAAGAGTTATAGAAAAAAGAACGAGTATCTTTTATTCGTTTAAATATGAACATAAACAATATGAACGGAAACAATATACGCCCGGATTTCATAAAAAAAATTTAAGAGTCAAATAATACACAATTATTTAATGCGCGATTCTCATATTCACCTGGATACCAAGATTCTAAGTGGGTTTACCATTACGTAATCTATCGTTCGATTACACGCGGCCGAGAAATTCTAAAGCGACACACCGCGGTGAACCATTGACCCCGCAGTCATAGGCAAATACATGTAACTGGTATATACAAACCATTCTACAGCAGTAAGAAAATATCATTTTCTCTAAGTAAATTAAATTTCTCAAAAATATCTTAAAATGTTTTAGGTTTGACTTTAGTACAAAACGCTGAGGCATTTATTTTACATGTACATTAATCAGTCTTCAATTCTTAAATATTCGTTAGATCCATGTGTAATTTGACGATTCATAGCGCAAGGACTGGCGACCTGTACTCCAGCATGCTAGAGGTTCACGGCGAGACACTTTTGACTTGGCGCCGCGTATATAAGGAGCGAAGGGACGTTAACCGAGGCTCTTACTTGTAGGAGTAGGCGATCTGCAGTTACTTTACTTCAACCAATATTTATTAAAATGCACAAGCTTTGCTCTTTTCACACACAAATAAATCCGTTTTCAACACAAGTTTTCCGAAACACATTTTTTGTTATCACAGATATTAACCATGGCTATACCAATTTTAAACTTTTAAAGAGAATCTTCCGAATCGTAAGGATAGAATTATACTCAATGAAATGGACTAACCATCGATAAGTAACACCGGCACGTGTAAACTTCATATGTGACTTCTGTGCTGCACACTGTAATTTTGTTCCGTGATTAAATATCAGTAGCAGGTTATACAATGTACATTCAAGTAGTAATAAACCCGCATATGCCCAGAATCGAAAATTTAAGAACTTATATAGCGGGGTAACAATCTTATCTGAATATTACAGACTAATCATGTAATTAAACGCTTTTTACAACCTAAATTAAACTGTTAAAATAATAACCAGCAACCAAGTCAAACCATTTGTATCGTTTACCGTATATAACTCAGTATTTTCTTTAAAATGATATAAACTTATATCTAGCGCAAATTACTTTCCTTGGTTTAAAAAATACGCCTACGAGAGAAAATGAGTGAGAGGCATTTGATTCAAGTACATTCAAGTTTTTACCAGCGAGTCCCTGTATCAAGTATTGTCTAATTTTTATTCTATAAAACAAAATCTCCCTTTCCTATTTAACTTTAATTTATTTAATGATTTTATTCAACTTCAAGCACAATATCATTATGTTGTACTAAAATGAAGTCCATGCACGGATGCTATTGTACATCGGGAATTTTCTTTAATCTTTTCTCCATGCATTCCTCCTTCAAGGAAAATAATTATGAATGAATTGATTGAAAAACGTGTATAAAACCATGTGGTTTCGGTTTGTTTTAGATCATGATCAGCAAATCAGAACTCCTCGGGTCTTTATGTCTAACAGAATAATAACCTCGAATGTATTACGCATACATCATGACATCCCCATGCTCCTCACCCCCTTTACCCAAACTTTGAAATAAATGAGGAAAGATATTTTATTTGTGGACTTTTGAGTTTAATTGTATTGAAAGTAAAGCTATTGCCTAAAATACGTATAATGGAAAGGACTTTCAACCCCGTCTGTCTTTCATAAATAGAAACTTTATGTTGTTTGAATATTAATATCCGGTGATGTTTTAAAATACCTCAATGTTGTTTTTCTGACCTGTGACAAAATGGTGCGAGATAATGCAAATTTCTAACATCTTCATCGGCCAATGACAGAAAAGTTGTAAAATTCCTGTCAGGGTTATGAACTTCTAATCACTAAAAGGTGTTTGTCTTGACACAGAGCCACGTTATTCTGTTAAGATCAAGGTCACTGACAGAAGAAATATTTTCCTTACTACGCTATAATTTAGTAAATGAAAATCATTGGAGGCTCTTACTTGAAACATAGATTACTTATGATTGGAGGTTTTGTCATGACCCTGATCAAATGTCTTTCTGGCAAATCAAGGTCACTGACAAAGAAAAAATGTTTAAGCATAACTGTATAATTAAAATTTACTGGAGGCTGATGGTGGGAAGAAAGGTTGTTGACATAAGAAAGTGCAGTGACCTTGATCCAAGGTCTGTACTTCCTGTCCACAGCTCCAACGGAAGACCTACTCGTTGCTTTGCAACGAGCTCGGCTCTAGTTCACTTTTATTATTGTTTTTTTTTCTTACTGATTTTGTGCACTCGATTTCTCGAAAACGGCTCTATGAATTTTCATGAAACTTTCAGGACTTATGTATCACCACTTGAACCTTATGCGTTTTTTTTTTTTAAAGACGTCACTTTTGCCGTCACTATTGCCGAATTTATTAATTTTAAAGGGTCGAGTTGTCCAGAGTTTTTATGAAAAATTGGTTGAGAGAGAAACATGAAACTTTCAGGTATGATAGACTTATGTCTGTAGATATGCCTTTTGCATTTCGCCTTTTCCGGAAATACCGTACGTCGGCGCTCGCTATGGTCCGAAAAAAGTCCTATCGGAGAATTAGAAATTTGTCACACCTTTTCTGCAATATCGTTTTGATAGTTAATATTTTGTAAAGACATATAGAAAAAAAGGAATAAAGAATGTCACGATCTTTCAGTGGATATCAACGATAAGGGACTGCCCCTTTAATTAAGGGCCACGAGGGACCAAATTTTTTTCCTTTATATCTCAAAAAGTATTGGGAATTTGTAATACGTCAAAGAAGCAAAGTTGTTTAAAATGTCAAGTTTAATCTATTTGGAGTCGTCAAAATACGTCCGGCGACGTCACTTCCGGCCAAACTGGAAGTAGTCGGAAAATACTTACATGTATTTCTGCCGTTCTTGACAAGTTTTTGGGTAACATCTGTCACTGGGAGCATAAAACTCAATTTTCCGTCCGTCGTCGTCACTTCCGGTCAAACCAGAAGTAGCAAAAATGACTTATTTCTGGATTAATTAACATAGATTTAGAGGATTTAAACCATATTTGAATGTCATTACTATATTTTTTTAAATGAAAGTTACTTTCGGTCAAACAGGACGGAAGACCTACTCGTTGCTTTGCAACGAGCTTTTCTCTAGTTTATTAATATATATTATGTTTATAATTTATTTGCCTAAAACATAAGAAAAGATACTAGGAAAATTTAATCATATCCAAGATTATTTCAAAATATGGCGATCTTTAAATGGAAAATATCGTCAACCCCCCTTTTTCAAAAGCTGAAAATAGGGATAATTTACTTTTTAGCGCTGGTATTAAAACAATTCATCAATTACCATTGAACTGTTTTTTGTATTAAACAATGGCCAATTTGTCATTAATATTGATTTAAATGGGTTCAGAATGTAAGCGGGAGTCGAAAGTTAGCGTGCGTATGTCTTCCTTCATTTTCAAATTAGTTTATAAAGGAAAAGGCTGAATCCCTTATGTATGAAATATAAAAAAAATAGCATACGTTTAGTTCCTTATGACTAATGAGTAACAGTTCACCCATTTATTGAAGGCATGCTTGAAGTTTATCAAAGCATGAAAAAATCCTAAATCGACCTCCTTCATAGTGTATACATGTACGTACATGTACAATACAGTAGCGACAACGGACCAATGGCAACGGACTTAATTTTCCTATCTTGTCATGACAACGGACATAAATTATAATAATAAATCAAAATTTTAATTTTTAATTTGTTCTATTTTTTTTTTTTGGAAAAGGCTTATAGCATGTCTTGATACTGACTGCACCAATTGGTATAGATACAATATTCTATTCACAAAAAATATAACATCCCAGAGGGAAATTAATGAAATCCACGTTTGATTTCACCAGGGTTTAATATTGCCAACGCAAACTCCTCTTTTATTATTTTATTTTAACGACTGTAATTAATACAACACCAAAAATGAAAAAAAAAATGCTCATGACCTGTCATCTAAAGTCATGACGCCGGACGGATTTTATCATAACCTCACGTTACCTTTTCCCCGCAAGCACTTTATAGCGCGATTCAAGTTTCTCTAAAGTTAAGCGTAAATAATAATAAAAAAAAAGAAAAAACAACTTTACGTATTATATATATATATATATATATTTTGCAAAGTGTAGTAGTTATTGTTTAAGAACTTCAAAATGTATTTGAAAACAAGAAATGTTTATAATTTATATATTAGATTTTAAGGTTTAAATTTTAATTTTTAAAAATACAAGTTTTATTTATCAATTTATTTGCATAATCGACAGTGAAACCAACGAATTCTAAAATACCCCCCCCCACCCCCCCCCCCCCCCGAAAATTGATGTATTATTTGAAAGAAATCAGGAAATTGCAGCAATTTATTTTACCAATCAAACAATAACTTTATTCCTCTTGCTGTTGTTGGATTCCATGATAATCATTAAAACAGGAATTGCTGCACAAGTGAATATTGCAGACGCCACACCCGTAGCAAGTGTCATTTCTTTTCCTGGGTGTTAACACGAAACACCGCTTGCAGTAGGACCTGGATCTCCCCAACCTTACAAATATATGGCCTGTCATACTTGGAAGTTTGTGACTGGAAATAGGTTCTTTTCTTCCAGAGAATTGTCCAATCAATTGCTCCGCTAACGCCAATCGAAAATCAAGTTGACTGTATCTTTTCTTCCTTGACTGACCACTTTCTTTACAGATAATAAATGAGTCGATGACGGCCAAGTTAAGGAGGAAATACAATAAGTATTTCCACCATTTTCGACTCTACCTATAGTGTACTTTGATCTTAACTGATCAAAAATATCCATCCCTCGGAAATAATTCTGGTAATTTACGATGGACTCGGGACGGCGAACTACCACTGCAGATCCGTCCTTCAGTCTTCGTGAGGCGGGTGCACTTTTTTTGTTGAGGAGAAGAATTCGTCGCTAGCACAGCCACGGGTCTCGTATCCATCCAGACGGTGGCCGTCAATTGTCCATCCTGTCTATAAATAAAATTTTAATCCATGTACATGTATTTTAAACTCTTTGAATTCACTGGAATGAATTGCATATTTAAATTCATCAGTTGAGTAATTTGACACTGATTTGGAATTTCATATTTCTAAATGTCCAAAAAAAAATATCAGTAACAAATTAGTACCTGATGAGATACTCCCCTTTATTAAGTGTGGGGAGGGACTTCAAGTCCGTGGGAAAGTCCTTCCTGGTCCTTACTATAATTCCACAGGAGAAGATTTTTTTTGATAACAGAACTTTAGCGAATGTTATCGATGTGAAGAAACTGTCATAAAATACATGAAAGTTCTTGCCACAAGACTCTCGGTAAGTCTCTCAACCACACCCTGGCCCAGCGGAATACTCTGTCGCTGACCACGTGCTTTCCCCATATACACCTCAAACTGGTGATAAAAACCAGACACACTATCACAGCGTAACCACACCTTAAGGCCCCAGCGAACAGGTTTTGATGGTATATACTGTTTAGCCTAATATAAATATATTTTAATATAATCAAGAATAGTTCTAATTAATTGACATTCCATTTTTTTTTTAATTTACATCATTTCGCACAATTTTTCTTTTTATAGATGGGCTTTTAAAAAGTTTCAATTTTTTTTATTGAAGCTGTGGAAGTAAAGCTTGTTTACTTATTTGAAAAAATTAGATTAAAAAATAACCAACCGTATGGCGGCCTTTGTAGGCAATCATCCCTTCATCAATAGTTTGGTACTGCCCTGGACTGTATGACTTATTTATGTTTTATGACACCATGTCCATCAAGGCTTGGATTTTACACAATTGATCATTGTCATCAGTAACTGAACTACAATGTAGATACTGGGTGAGTTTTTCATAGCGTTTTACTGGCATGACATTCTGAAAACCGGCATTTGCCAAGAACTTGTTTTTGCTCCAATAAAGTTTATAATCCGGTAGCTTGTTGATGCCCATTTATATCAAAAGTCCAATATATGCTTTCATCTCTTCTGTAGTGCAATTGTACCAATGCGGATCATGACCTGTAACATAGATATAGTGGGAACTTTTATTATATCATTGTCTGTCCGCCGTGACCAAAGATGAGAATTTTGTATAATCTTTCAAAGGATTTATAAATTTTGAATTATTTCAATGAATGATTTTTTTTTCATTTCCTAGAGGGGGGGGGGTTACAAGGGCCCCGCCCCTTTTTTATTTCATTTCCTAAAAAGGGCACTGATAAAGAAAATACCAGTACACAATTATATACCCCGGTATATTATTTTTTTCTGCAGATAAGAAATGTAAACCATGCATACCAGTCAGATTAATGTTATAGATACTAGACTGGTAGAACCCTGATCACAAAACGATGGAAAGAAAAAAGAGAAGAAAGCATAATTTAAAGTGAATTATTCCAAATGAATATTTAATCAATCTTATACTAATTTTGTAGGAATTAACCTTCAATATTTATTTATTTATCGTAGAATGTTTGTTTGATAAGTACATCTAGGAGTGCTAATTACAGCTTACTGTTGAAAATGAGAGAGAGAGAGAGAGAGAGAGAGAGAGAGAGAGAGAGTTTTATTTTAGCACTCTGTTTATGTAATAACAGTAGGCTCCTGAACAATATAATACTTGATTTTGAAAATCAGACAGACCTATCTTTCTATTTTAATGAAAAAAAATTGCCGTGCAACACATATTCATAATGAATGTAAAGTATACCGCAGGTTTGGGGAAGGGGGGGGGGCAGCCCCTGCCGTAAGCCCAAAAGCGGGTCCGGGACGGTGCCCTGATAGGTGCTAAGGGTCAAGTACCTAGAAGTTTTTTGTTTTTTTTCCTGACACGAGTATTTATTTCCTTGCAAAAATTTATGCCATGTCGTGTTCCGGTTGAAATGATATCAAACAAAAATTGAACTGGAACAATATGACTCAAAATAATTTTAAACTGTTCATACATTTAAGCACAATATTTTTGTGGATGGTAATGTTTTATTTAACTCCAAATAGCTTTCTATCTTCATTTTTTTCTTAAATAATTATGCGTATGCAATTACATTTCCACAGCTAGTTATGCGCTTGGTTCCTGCGTTCCTGCGTTTCTGCTGTTCTGCTCATGCAATCAAGTACAACATTCCTATTGCATTGCAAAGTAATTTTTATAATCAATAGTATTTTTCTTACCATTCTGTCTTTGCTGCATACATGCATATTTGTTTGTTTCTGCTGTTAATATACTCAAGCAATCAACATCGAAAATAAGCTGAAAAAAGTCTTTTTCTTCAGTGTCATTCTCTAGATTATGTGTGGGCCCGGTGGTGCCAAGAAAAGGCGGGAGCGCTATTTCTTCTAAACTTGAAGTCCAATTTGGTGCGATGCCCTCGCTTTCTTCAACATCACTACTGCTGCTTGATTCTGAGTCTTAGTCAAAAGGACTTTAGTCACTGTCGGTCTCTCCTTCATCTGAACTTTTGTCAGAATTATAAAGACTCCGAAAAATATCAGAATTTGCTATTGGAGACGAATTTGTCATATTTCTATCATATTCACAAAATCAATAATATTGCGTCATCTATACTCAATAATGACGTTTAAAATCGATTATGACGTAATATTTTAATCAGATTAAAACTTTTTTTTATTTTAAAACATATTAACAAGTATAGAATAAAAGGGAATTGGTATTAAACTGAAGATTAAACGTACTTTTGAAAGTCCGTGAAAAGTGCGTGATTGCGGGGAAACGGTAAATGCGAAATTTTGCGTCAGAAATAGGAAACGGTATATGCGTTAAAATGCGTGATTGCGGGGAAGGGGGTTAAGGTACATTGATACTCTGATAAGAGAGATAACTCTTAATGACACAAATGTCTATTATTTCTTTATAAATTTGTAAAGTTTAAGTGCCATTTTTGTCACATTTTGCCCCGACAGTCATGCTTTAATTTTTTGTCTTTTATTCAGCATATACATTTTCTTTGGAAAATCATGAAATTAAAGAAAAATTTTATATGAATGAGCAGAGGGTTTATGAACCTTAACTTTAAAGGTTTCTGACAACGGTACTGTCTTTGAACTTAATGTGTTCCTGGTCGTGAAACTATGAAATAAATATTGGAATACCTCTTATCTGTGGAATATAGAGTTTATTTTAATTGAATGTAAAGATATCACCTGTGTGTTTGTTATTCACTACACGTTTAGCTACTTAGCTGAAAAATTTAAAAAACCAACTTTATTGTTCCGGTAACTAACTAACATGCACACACAAAGACACTAAAATAGGCTATTCTCAATTGTTGCTTCACCTGACAACCATGGCGGAAAGTCACTTGGAAGAATATACATTGGGCTCTCCTCTTGTGCCCAATAAAATGTGTGAATCCCATGAATTACCTATTGATATTATATGTGAGGACTGTGATAAATTCATTTGTGTCCATTGTGCTAAAACAGATCATAGAGATCATGAATGGAAAACTCTAACCACGGCAGCCACCGAAAGGAGGAGAGGTCTGCAGAAATTTCTGGAGAAGATCAAGGAAGAGGATCTGCCTGAAGTTGATGCAAAGATGGAGA
Source organism: Saccostrea cuccullata (assembly GCF_032062105.1). NCBI lineage: Eukaryota > Metazoa > Mollusca > Bivalvia > Ostreida > Ostreidae > Saccostrea > Saccostrea cuccullata. The sequence continues at coordinate 296,367 of NW_026928220.1, read as the reverse complement.
TGATATTGCAACAGATCAAAGAAAATAAAGAAACGTGTGACTATGAGATTGAAAGGCTACATAATCATTGTGAAGATATTATGAACAAGCTGACAGAAATCAAGAAACACCATGAACAATTACTTAGAGACAATTTAGTTAAAAAGAATGATCAACTGAACAATGTGAAATCTGAGTTAGAGAAAAAGAGAGGAATTGTTGACTCAGTGGAATTCATGGAGAAAAACAAAAACACCATTTCAGATTACAGTTTCATTGAAAACGACAGAGAACTGAGAAAAACGCTGTCTGGATTTGATGTTCATATGACAGAATGTGAACATTCAGTGAGGTTTATAAAAGGTGAAATCAATAATGACTTTCTTGACACTTTGATTGGAAAAACTTTAGATTTCGATGATATTAGTGTGACGCAAATAAACTCGTTTCAATATGGAGGTACAGCAATACAAGTTTTGGAGACAATCGTTAAAGACCAGTGTTATATAAATGAACTTAATTCAAATTATGCAGAAAAAGTCAATCAGCAAGGCACAAAAGAACAAATATTTAGTATAAATCCTAATGACATGTATGCGACTGATAATCATGATAATGGTGATGTATATTTCACTGATTTTAGTAACAATTCCATCAGTTGCCTTTCACCATCAGGATCTGTTTCTACAGTCATTAGTACAGATCCACTGCAACCATTAGGAATCTGTCGGTCAGTGGACGGTGGACTACTGGTCACCTTGAAAGACAAGGAATCAGACGATTACAAATTAAAGTCACACAGCAGACGTCTGGTGAGACACATCACAGCGACAGGCGATGTCATCCATGAGTATGAGTACCAGGAGGACGGTCATACCAGACTGTTTACGTTACCACACAGAGTCAAACAGAACAGTAACAGTAATATCTGTATTGTGAACTGCACAAGTGCAGCTAAAGGGGAACTAGTGATCATGTCTCCCTCTGGTCGTTTGAAGTCTGTCTACCGTGGACAGAGCCTAATAAAAGACTTTGATCCAACTGATGTAGTGTGTGACTCCCTCTGTAACATCCTTGTTACTGACCCACGAAATAAACAGTTACACCTTCTGAGTCCTGATGCAGAGTTCTTGAAGTTCTTACTGATAAAAAATGAAGTGAATCGTCCATGCAGATTATCACTGTACAAGTCTTCACTATGGGTGGGATACTTGAATGGACTTGTCAAAGTATTTCGATATACAGTGTAAAATGTAAAACGGATATTTATTTTGGAATTACTCAATGGCATATCGATGGGGTACATTAAAGGACAAATGCAAGTTATGAATGTATATACAAATTGATTGAATTCATTTGAATGAAATAACAAGGGTAAAATGAGAAAATGTTTTCATCAGGAATCGTCAAACCTTGCGGTACAGTAGCTGTACACGATAAAAGAGTTCTCATATTTTGTTATCAAAGTCGCACTTATTCATACTGTAACTAGAATTATTTTCCGTACTGGTTTTGTTTTATCATAATAAAGTTTAAAATCGCCATTTTACGTGATGCAACTGCTAAAATTATGGTTGCAATGATTTACAATTTTTACTTATTGTAAATATTTATGTCTTTCGACCTTTCTATTTTGTTTGTGATCATTTTTCTTCCGCTGTTTTTTGTTTTTTGTTTTTTTTTGTTTCGAGGTTTTTCGAATTTTTGTTTATAGAAAAGATCATTATAACTTCTGGAAAGAATTGACGCCTTGGCTATGAGCCATGACCCTTTTCGGAGTTCTTGCTCAAAGTAGGTAGTAAAAACAGAAGTTGATCAAAGTATACTATTTTGTAGAATTTTTTACAATAAAATTTAAGTAGTTTATTCTAATTAAACTAAGTCTTTTGATTGTTTGAATTAATTTATAATATCTGTTTACAATGCTATATTAGAAAAAAGAATAAATATATTTTAAGAAAGAAGAAAAAAGATCACGACATCTTAACCAGTTAATAAAAGGGATTGTTTGGCGTATAAACGATGCCATAAAATTTTATAACCATTCTATTTTTGAAATATATGACTTTGCCTGATTATCTCCGACAAAAAAACGACTTAGCGGATAATACTTTGTCAAGGCTATAGTTACAAAGATTGTAACGGAAAGAAGTTACACATATATTTCATTCCTATTTGGTAACTCTATCGTGCCTCTAATAAAATTTACCCTTTAAAGAGTGTACAAAAAGGTATTCAAATACATGTGCATGAAAGGCTACTAGAGATAGGATTATTACGATTTTATTGGGCTGTATTTAGTTCAGTCTTCTACTTGTGTTCACAAAGCTATGCATTGCACAATGACTGAATATTAAAGATGAATTAATTAATTAGTAATTATTGACGTATTAATTATATTACGAATGAGAAATAGCATCATCGCAAGCCACTGCCGAAATGCACGATACTTTCCCATTCTGGATAGAGCTACATATACAGATATACAGACAAAGCATTTTTCTCGTAAAATAATGGGCGCCGTGAGATGAAATTTTTAGCAAGTATTTATTTGGCATATTTTAGTGTATTTGAATCCTTTTGATAAAAAATAGACAGAATATTTTATTAACAAGCTTTAATGTACATATGCACGATAAAAAGAAACTTTTTTTTAAATACACGAGTTTTATTTACTAAATAAAAGTATCAAAAAGATTTTGGTAAACATTATGACATTACATGACATGTATCAAAGGCATTTGCTTAATTTTTGGCAGTTTACGAAGCATCCGAAATGGGAAAGTGGTAAACACAACACACAAAAAATGGCGACGTTCGATGACGTAGCTACGAATAGGAAAGCAGTTCAGTTTTTCATCTTTAGTGTACAAGGGAAATGGGAGTTTTCTTAGCGATTTTTTAAAAATCAAATCCACGAGTAGATCAAATACCTATAGAAATATCGAAAGACGCTGTCAATGTTGACAGACAATATATAAGCCTATTTAGTTGAATGATAGTAAAAATTTTTACCGTAACTTTAATACACATAAATATTCACAAGGTCCCATTTGTGCGCAACATGGGTTCCTGACTGTTATTAAGGGAAACTCAACTGTGTGCATTAGTGAAATTCTTTAAGTGGGAGTTATCCAATTTGTAATTAGCAAAGAGGAAAAGACACTTTGACATTATCATCCATGTGTCATAAAGCGACACAATACATTATATAAAATCTCATTATTTTTTTTATTTATGCATATATCAGTTTGAAGTTTGTTTTTTTTAAAAAGTGAGAATTTAAAACACTTTACTTTTAAGTACAAAAATATAGATTTATAAATCAAAATACATATACATGTATTTTGAAAAAAAATGAAATAAACTTTTATAATTTCCGTATCATTTTACAAATTCTCACAACGTTTTATCTTATTTAATAACAGTCACCATTTGCCGTAGCAGGTTTGCTCTGGAGTCACGGACCTGAAGGAGTGCATCATTACGCCGCGGATTCGACTCACATTGCGGGACACGCCCTTAATTCGGATCCATTGTCGCAGTAATTGCTAGCCAGAGTCAAAGTACTGAAAGCACTCATTGGAGTTGAACATGGTGTAAATAAAATCTTAGATCGGGAGGTTAAGTGAGTGGACAATATTACATTATTAATTATCATTATGTCTGTATTTTCAAATACAGACAACTGTTTCAAATTTTTTGAGTTGGAACAATCTTGATCGAGAAAGACATTCAGAGACATTGAATACCAAAATAAATGCATGGGCCATAATGCTTGCCTGCCTACATTAGTCCTTTTTATACCCCTGCTTGAAAAGCAGAAGGGGATTTATTAATCGTGATTTCTGTCCATCTGTTTGTTACACTTTAGGTATACCCATCTCTTATCCGCAACTCCTCTAACACCACTGAACAAAATTTTCATAGAATCTTTATTACATATTGCCGTTGTGCTTCTATTACTTTTTCATCCTATGCATATTTTGGGTTTCCCATGGCAAAACATGCACACTGCCATTATATTCATATTAGAGAAGGTTGATCATTTATATCACTGCTCACAGTCTTAAAATTTGTAATATATTTTCCCTTTGCACCTTTACTCATGTGTTATGAAAATTTCAGTTTCGCAGGAATAATATCAATGTTGATAAAATGTGGATTTAAACACAGCATCCTTTTAAGAGCAAACAGGTTTGTTTGTATAAAACTTCTCAGTGAATAAAAATGTATTTCAATTACACGAACATTATACATGGAGTATGTCAGAACTTAATCTTTTTTAATATTGTGAAGAAAAGAGCAATACCAAGTTAAAAACAAATATTTATTGACAAAACATAAAACAGTGGTATATGCGAGAGTTTTGTGCATACAAATTATCGGGTATGTAAATGAGGTTTTTCTTTTATTAAAAAAATATACTTTATTTTGTTGTTTTTAATCGTGATTTTACGAAAACATCGGTGACCGTCTTTGGTTTTAATATTTATAACAGATACTAGTTTTACCGCTTTTGGCAGGTGATACTGCTGATTAAGTAATAAATACGCATGTTTCCTAAAGTTTTTATGCATTAACAAATTCAATTAAACCAAGAAAATGTTCATGAAAAGTTTGACTAATTTAACGTTTGCCGTCAGTATGTGGAGTTGTCGTTCGTATCTCTTTCAGTGTATGACGCTACACTAAAAATGAGTTCCATTACGAAAAACTTTCATGGTTCCTTATAATTTAGTTTAACATATGTACTTTGAACGAATTCTAATGTTCAAAATAAGATTACTTTATCATTACATTTACTTACATTATGGAAAAAAGATTAATTCAGGAGAAAATGACATGAACTATTTGTGGCGGATGTTTATGCATGTTTTCTGTTGAATATCATTGGAGTAAATCAGCCGACACAGTAGCCTCGCTTTCGTCTCTATGTAATCAACACAAATTACTGTTAAATACAAAGTATAACAAATTATTGTTAAATACGTGATGACCATGGATTGAACATAGTTCAACTCCCAAAAATATCCCTCGCTGCTAAACATTTATTCTCAAAAGGGACGTTAAACAAACAAAATCATTCATGCAACCGTCTTTCGTACTCACAGTACTTTGATTATTGAAATAGGTTTGACTAGACTAGGGGCTTGAACTTTCAATAGAGAAACCTACTTAAGGGACTAGGATTTCACTGATTTCTTGTGGGTGATTGCTAATTAAAACTATTCAGAACTATGCAGTTCTTGAGATGATTTACCTGTTTTTTTTTAAACGTTGCACAATCGTTTACCTTCATGTAGATGAATAGAACTTTTTAAAATTAAATGTACATGATGTCGTTAAGCATTCGCAAAAGGTTTACTTTAAAAACCTAATTGCCTTTAGAAGAGTTAATTCATGCCCTTTAATTATCGTATTTCAAAATACCTCTCTTCAGAGGAGGGTACATTGTAGTGCCTCATTTGAACAAACTTATTTTAATAAATAAATTTCATATTTCACGGATTATCAATTACGGCACGTTTGCTTAAAATTGAATTACCATTTCCTTCTGACTATACCCTTTTCCTTGAGAAGAAACTTCCCATTATGAATTTATTCATTCTTGAACTTATATCATTTTTAGCTCTACTGGTCAGAGACCAAAAGAGCTTATGCGATAGCCATGCGTCCGTCGTCCATCCGTCTGTCTGTCTGTTAACAATTTTATTTTTTCAAAATGCTACTCCTCCTACAGTTTTGGTCTGATTTCAATATTACACACAATTAGACTACACTAAGGTACACAATTCTATGTATAGGTTTTTGATTTCGATGAACGGTGTTACCGTGGTTACTTAAAATTAGAAATTTCTGTGAAATTCTTTCAAAATGCTACTCCTCCTACAGTTTTGGTCTGATTTCAATATAACATGGCACACGAGTAGACTACACTAAGAGACATAATTCTGTGTATCGGTTTTTGATTTCAATGAATGGTGTTGCCGTGGTTACTAAAAATAGAAATTTCTGTGAAATTGTATCAAAATGCTACTCCTCCTACAGTTTTGGTCTGATTTCAATATAACTTAGCACACACGTAGACGACACTAAGATACATAATTCTGTGTATCGGTTTTTGATTTCAATGGATGATGTTGCTGTGGTTACTTAAAATAGACGTTTTTGTGAAATTCTTTCAAAATGCTACTCCTCCTACAGTTTTAGTCTGATTTCAATATACCATGGCACACAAGTAGACTACACTAAGATACATAATTCTGTGTATTGGTTTTTGATTTCGATGAATGGTGTTGCCGTGGTTACTCAAAATAGAAATTTTTGTGAAATTCTTTCAAAATGCTACTCCTCCTACAGTTTTTGTCTGATTTCAATATAAAATTGGCACACAAGTAGACTATACTAAGATACATAATTCTGTGTATCAATTTTTGATTTCGATAAACGTTGTTGCCGTGGTTACTAAAAATAGAAATTTTCTGTAAAAATATTCTTAACGCTACTCCTCCTACTGTTTTGGTCTGATTTCAATATAACTTGGCACAAAAAGAGGCTACAATAGGATACATAATTCTGTGTATCAGTTTTTGATTTCGATAAACGGTGTTGCCTTGGTTACTTAAAATAGAACTTTCTGTGAAATATCATATATACTCGCCTATAAGTTGGCTTTTTGGACTTAAACTTTGGTCCAACACTCTGTCCGCCATATGGACGAGATATAAAGAGATTTGAATTTTAGAAGGTCAATCTTTCTAACATAAGCTTTAAAAATACAACCAACTTATAGTCGACTATATACGGTACTTTCAAAATGATACTCCAAATGCAGTTTGAGTCTGATTATAATATACTTTGGCATGCACGTAGACTACACTGAGATACATAAAATCAGTTTTTGTGTTTGTGATTTTGCTGATTGATGTTGCCATAGTAATTAAATTTGAAAATTCTGTAAAAAATTTATTTAAAGCTACGCCTTCACTTGTAGTCTTATTGCAATCTTGACACAAAGAGACTTAATCAAGGATCATTATTCGAGTTATTGCTTTTGTAAAGATTTAAGTTCCAACTGCTTCTTTTCTCTTCCTTTGTTATAAGTACAAACCAGTAGAGCTACAGTCTAGACAGAGATTCCGGTTCTGTACAGTCCAACGCACCAGTAGACACCTGTATGTTTACAAATCATTGCGTGTCAACCTGTCTTTTGATAAATTTAAAGTCCAACTTTACAATTCGAGTATTATTTAACATGCACACACTATTACACTAGAAACAAGTTCATTTCCAAGGTCGCTTCATCTGACAATAATGGCTGAAAGTACCTCGAAAGAATATCAAATGGGCTCACCTCTAGTACTCTTTAAAATGTGTGAATCCCATGAATTACCTATTGATATTATATGTGAGGACTGTGATAAATCATTTGTGCCCATTGTGCTAAAACAAATCATAGAGATCATGAATGGAAAACTCTAACCACAGCAGCTACCCAAAGGAGAAGAGTTCTGCTTAAATGACTGGAAAACTCTGACAGCCACCGAAAGGAGATGTCGCCTAGATTTCTGAAGAAGATCAAGGAAGATGATCTGCTCAGGATTGATGAGAAGATGGAGAAAATTCCACAACAGATCAAAGAAAATAAAGAACTGTTTGGCATTGAGATTAAAAAGCTACAGAAACATTGTGAAGATATTATAAACAGGTTGACAGAAATGTAAAAAACACCATAAACAGATACTTAGAAACAATTTAGTAAAAAAAAAGAATGATCAACTAAACTATCTGAAATCTCTGAAATCTGAGTTAGAGAAGAAGAAGAGAGGTATTGTTGACACAGACGAATTCATGTAGGCGAACAACAGCACCATGTCAGATTACAGCTTGATTGACAACCATAGAGAACTAACGAAAATGCTGCCTGAATTGGAAGTTCATACATATATTACAAATTGTAAATATTCATTGAGCTTAACTTGAGGTGAAATCAATGATAAAGTACTTGAATCTTTGGTTGGAAAAATTGTAGATTTAGATGATATTGGTGTGACTCAGATAAACTCCTTTCAATATGGAGATAAAGAAATACACGTTTTGGAGACAATCAGTGATGTCCAATGTTACATAATTGATTTTAATATAAAATGCATGTATATAGAAAAAATCAATCAGCAAGATGTAAAAGAAAGTAGATTTAGTATTGATCCTAATGACATCTGTGTGAATAGTAACCGTAATGTTTATTTCACTGACGTTAGTAACGATTCCACCAGGCGTCTGTAACCATTATAGGATCTGTTTCTACAGTCATCAGTACAGATGGGATCTGTCAGTCAGTGGACGGTGGACTACTGGTCACCTTGAGAGACTCAGATAATCACGAATTAGAGTCACACAGCAGACGTCTGGTGAGACACATCACAGTGACGGGTGATGTCATCCATGAGTATGAGTACCAGGAGGACAGTCAGACCAGACTGTTTACATGACCAAACAGAGTCATACAGAACAGAAACAGCGATATTTGTATTGCAAATGCTACAAGCCTTATTAATAATGAATTGGTGATTCTGTCTCCGTCTGGTCGTATAAAGTCTGTCTACCGTGGACAGAACCTGAGAGAGGAGTTTGATCCATATGTTGTAGTGTGTGACTCCTTCTGTAACATCCTTGGTACTGATTTTAACAACAAACAGATCCTTCTACTGAGTCCTAACGGTGGAGTTCCTGAAGTTGACAGACAATGAAGTAAACCGTCTAGCTAGATTATCATTGTACACGTCTACACTGTGGGTGGGATACCGTGATGGACTTGTCAAAGTTTTTAAGTACAAATCATAAAATGAAAAATACCTTTACATAAATTATCAAGGAATTCATTCACATGTAAAAGCATTTCATTTTTTTTTTTAACTTTTAAAAATGTAAAATACTAGTGCAATAACTATTGTGGAATTTATTCCTTTATTCTTCTGGATAAAATTCATAAAAAGACATATTAATATGTTTTTATTTTATATATTATATAATCTGATATAATTCATTTGTATGAAATAACAAGAGTTGTAGAGTTGTAGAGAAGATTAATCTTAACCAAGAAACTAAAAACTTTACTTTGCTACATCTGTATACATTAAAAGAGAAATTCTCAGATTTTGTTATCAAAGTCAAACTTATTCACATTTTAATAAATACTGTGTATGTATATTGACTAATTGTTTTAGAATAATAAAAATAGGTACATCTACTTTCCAAAATAACGTATACAAGTGGAAATATTGGCGAAAAGCTCCTCAAAATGTGTTTTTTATTTTCTGCGAGGTGTAAATTTAGCAAATTTAGAATGCACAGTAAACTATTTCAAATAAAATGCACATTCCATTTTAGCAATCTCCACACCCTCACTTTACAATGTGTAATGCCATACTTAAATCCTAAAGTCGCTAAAACTTCTGCTTATACAGTATACCCTTGCTTATAATTCAGTGATATTGAGTCAACTACAAAACACATAAGGCTTGTGAAAAATCTGCAATAAATTAAAAGTTCCTCTGCAGGGTTATTTTATACAGACCGGTTTACATATATCGTTGTCTCTCAATATTCTTGATTAGATTTATCCGTGAGATTTGACATTTGCCAGTAAGATTTTACGTTCTATAAATTTTACATAATTATATAAATGTAAAACAACTGCTTTTTCGGTTTTCTAAAACATGCATGTTTAATAACGTGTTGTTGATCATTTTATACCACGGTGTTTTGGCAAACAGACATAACTGTGTTTAATAATCGTAAAACTGGGACAGACAATAACGAAAACTTACTTTTCAACTCTAACTAAGTGTATTTCTTATTTCAATATTTTCATAATAGCAAAACCTAAGACGTATTTTGGATTAAAAATCCGTTCAAAATGCGGCGAAATCGTAAGAGTAAACAGGTCTGACTTTATATTATGTACATCAGCAATTTTATTTTGGATCTAAGCGTAGATCACTCTAGCTGCTTAAAAATACCACAGAGAATAATGACCAGAAAAGACGAAACTCATGGTTTTTACAAGTAAATTGTGCATGTATTAATGTGCTAGTTACAGCATCACCAAAACAGTAGAAAAAGGCAAAACTGGTTTAAAATACTTTAATGTATTTAATACCATTCATAGAAATAACAATAAATAAATGCCATAATCCGAGGACTGAACAGTAAAGACCTGTCATAACAAAGTCTGTCTTTAATAATCTTTACATCAGGTGCCCTTGAAATTTAGGTATATGTTTGTACAGCTCAATGCCATCAAAGGTGGGAAAATAAATGGTGCGAATTGATAGTTAATGAGAAATGCTGCTGTAAAACCGGTCCTTGAATAGTAGATGTGCTACAAGAAGGATATGGAGATAACGAATAGTATTCAATATCGAAGTCCATAAAACAATACAAAAATAGAAGCAGAGTAAATACGGACAATTTATGTCCTTAATATCATTTAGTACACATATAAATTTAAAACATCAGTTTTGCTAACACATAATGATTGACTTTGGGTTGCATTAGCAATGTTATAAAAATTCACAGTCAACAAATATGTTTGAAAAATATAAACATTAAAATTATACTTAATAGATGACACACGTATATTGCAAAGTTACATGTTTACTTTAAACAATGCATTATATGTATTTGAAAATCCTAAACATAACGTTATTTTCCTCAAAATATAAGGTGGACTTCTGATGCAGACTGCAGTGTAAAACAGCACTGAAGTTAAAATTGTATAGTGGAAAATAAATAAAAGTATCTAACATGTCTAATGAGATTAATAAATTGATTAATGAATGACAGGAATTTTTCTAGCAATAGATGAATTCTTCATATTGTAAAGGATCTGCGACAATCTTCTGGCAGTGGTGCGTTGGCTTGACACTGATAAGATAATAAATTAATTAAAAATGACCAAGGGTATCATCCTTAATACTGCCATCAAAATTAGGTTTTTGTTACTTAGGGGGTTTTCTGTTAAAGTGTAGGGAATCTCTGAATTCTATAAAGAAACTATGCACAATGCATGTTGTCTATTAATCTTAAAATACCGGTTGAAAAACTTCTTATACAACTTGACAGATTTGGTTTAAGATTTTAAAAAAAGAATAGAATTCATCTAACTGTGTCAAACAACCAATTTCTTATTATGATACAAAAAACTCTAAAATCTAATTTGAATCCGAGCCTTTCCATATGAATGAAAAATTCCCGAAAACTTTAAACAAAAAAGAAAACAAACAAACAAATCCAGGGAATAATGTTTCGAATAATTATAAATCTGCATGCCTAATTTGAGATTATTTGATTATTAGTGTACATAATAAAGCCTAGGTCTTCTGTTTTAATAATAAGGTTTTACATTTTATTTTCTGTTAATTTCCCAGGAGAGCTGTAGTCCTCGCTGCTAAGGTTTCGACTTTCGTGGCTTCATCAGTTCAAGGGGTCATAGTTCATAACAGCTTCAATTTGATCTCATGGATAAAACTCATCAAGATCTGCTTTTTCTGGTATTTCTTATATAAAAAATAATTAAATGCCTAATGTAGTCTAACCCCTTTTCCACTTAGGGGCTCTGTACTCGAATAAAATTTGAATTAACACTGTGTATGAAAGTTGTCACATAAATTTCAATTTATATCTCCTTGAAAGAAGGTAGTGGTGCTCAATTGGAGCGAACTTAAATGTTTTATTACGTATACATTATGGCAATTTTCAGCTTATAATGACCAACTGTTTCTGGAGAAAAATTATAATTGTAAAAAAAAGACTTTTTACATTTTGGAAAACTATACCTACGGCAGCCACTGAGAAGATGACCTTCCTGGAATTGATGAATAGATGGAAATGGTGGCACAGCATACCAAGGAAATGAAGAACTGTGTGACTCTGAGATTAAAAAATTACAGAAACATTATGTTGCAATTATTACCAGACTGACAGAAATCATACAACGTCATGAAAGAAAATTGAGAGACAATTTGGTCAAGAAGAAAGATCAACTGAACCATGTGATATCTCAGTTAGAGATGAAGAAAAAAAAATTAACACATTAGAGTTCATGGAGGAGAACAACAGCACCATGTCAGATTACAGCTTGATTGACAACCACAGAGAACTGTCAAACCTTTTGTCTGAGTTAAAAGTTCATACGACAAACAGTGATCAGTCAGTGAGATTTACCAAAGGTGAAATCAACGACGACTTTCTTGAATCTTTGGTTGGAAGAACTCTGGATTTAGATATTGGTGTAACTCAAATAATCTCATTTCAATATGCAGAAAAAACAATATTTTCCTTGGAAACATTTAGTGAAGACCAATGTTACATATATGAATTTCATTCCAGATGTATAAAAAAAGTCCATCTGCAAGGAACAAAAGAACATAGATATTGTATCAGACATGTGTTTGACTGATGCCGGCGATATATATTTCTCTTACTACAATAATAAATATACTGTCACAATCAGGACCCGTCTCTACAGTCATCAGTACAGATCCACTGGTACCAGTAGGAACCTGTCAGTCAGTGGGCGGTGGACTGTTGGTCACTTTGAGAGACACAGAATCAGATGAGTACAAATCGGACTCGCACAGCAGACGTCTGGTGAGACACATCACAGTTACAGGTGATGTCATCCGTGAGTATGAATACCAAAAGGACGGTCAGACCAGATTGTTTACATTCCCATTCAGAGTCACACAAAACAGTAACGATAACATCTGTGTTGTGAATCTTGCAAGTCGCACATCAGGTGATCTAGTAAATATATCTTCATCTGGCTACACGAAGTCTGTCTACCACGGACAGAACCTAACAGAAGACTTTTGTCCACGCGATGTAGTGTGTGATTCCCTCTGCAACATCCTCGTTACTGACCTTAGAAACAAACCGGTCCATCTGCTGAGTCATAACGGGGAGTTTCTTAAGTTCTTACTGACAGAAAATGAAGCGACTCATCCATTTTCACTATCCCTATACAAATTTACACTGTGGGTGGGATGCTGTGAAGGAATTGTCAAAGTGTTTCACTTTGGAACTTAAAAAATTTATTATGAAGTGTTTAATACCAGTATATAATAAAAATTGTCCGAAGAATCTTCAAGGTTACTTTGATACCTCTTTACATGTATAAATTGTCATATTTTTTAAAGTAAAAGGTTGGAGACACACACAGACACTGCTAACACTGGTGACAGGTGCCCCCTCCCGATCACAGTTAATGGTGAAGAGTCCTCCTCCTGAGTCTATTGAGGGAGGTAAATTATAATTGTCTGAGCACAATTTGATCAGACTGAGATCACCCCTACTAATGTTATTGTGATTTAAATTCAAGACACGTGGTTTAGATTTACCTGTTCAAAGGTTATAGGGTAGATCCGGTTTTATAAATAAAATTGGCAGAAAACAGTAAATTGCTATAGTCTGTTTCTTCTGAAACATGTCCTGTGAAAAATGTGTGTTTGCACACCTTTCTGAAAGACTTAAGGTGGCTTAAGGGGGTGGTGGTAAATAACAATTAATACATCCTATACTTAACTGCAAAAATTACAGCTCACTAGCGACCGAGATGCTTGTAAAATGTGTATAATATCATTTACACTGACAAACCTTTGTTTGCCTTATACGGCTATTGCTATTGATGCGCACAGAGGATCTTACCACGAGCAACGCCAAATACATGTTTACATGTTACTTCGAACACGTGGTTCATGTCAATCTATGATCATATCAATGGAGTGCAGAGTAAAAAAAAATGTTCCTATGAAACATTAGAAACTATTAATAATATCACTGGCGTTTTTAATTTGTTAATAACTAATAACTTGTAATATTACGCTTTCTCATAATCTTACGTTTTTTCGTAATATTACGAATCTTCGTATTGGACTGGACCGGACTGTTAAATCAAGAAGAATAATTTTATTCAGAGTAGAAATTAGAAAGTAGAACTACTTCACAAGTATCGTAATTCCGTTGTGTACAGAGTTTTGCGAATCGATCACACTCGTGTTATGTACACAGGTTTTTGTAAACATGTTATTGTTTGGTGTTTACGATTCATCGGGTGCGTTAAATTGCCAAAGTCTGTTCACCACATCTGCACGGACTGACAATATATTGTGTGTTTGTTTTGCTTTATTACTTGTCTACTCTAATTTTTGTTGATTATAGTTTTTATATTTTTCATTAATACACATCAGGATTGCCACTTTTCCTAAGGATTAAGAATAAAAATTAAGAATAAGAATTGTAAAGGGGGAGGAATTGTCAATCAAACCCGCCAAAAAATTTAAAGTTTTAATAACTTTTAAATGAAATAATATTTTTAATTAATTTTTGTGTGAAATGCTATTAAAATATATAAGTTGTAATATTATAGAGAAAATATTAACTTCAAATCTGTGTCCAAGTACCTTTAAAATAGGACTAATAAGTCTGCATTCCTCATTCCAAGACATTTTCATTTCATGTGTTTTTCAAAAGAATTTACTAAAAGATGAAACGTTTTATTTTGAATCATCATGTATATTTCAGGTTGGAGTGGCCCATGAGAACGTTAAGCTTCAGTCATGACGGCAGAATGTTGGCCTCGGCGGCCTCAGAAGATCTCATCATAGACATCGCAGAGGTGGACTCAGGTACACTAAATCACAACACACAGTTTCATCTAATGTTCATGTGTAATAAAGAGTTTAGAATCTGGTTCATGATGAATGGTAAAAGGTGAGAGACTGGCACAGACACTTAGCTGACCCACTGATTCTGGTGACAGGTACCCCCTAATTACAGCTCAGGGTCAAGAGTCTCTGTTCAGAGTCTGATGAGGGAGGTACATAACAGTTGTCTGAACACAATCTGATCACTGAGACACAACCTGGCCAGGTGCAACAGACAGATAGACAAACAACAGTGTCACAACCAGTCACCAGGTTAGGAGAGGCGGATAAGTGTTGCTGAGTTTATGCTGACAATAGCTTTCTGAAACCAGAAATCAAAAAAATTTGAATGACATCTTTTACAGCTTTTGTTAGGTCACCTGAGTCACTAAGGTGACCTATTGCTATCCGTTTTTGTCCGTCGTCGTGCGTCGTGTGTTGTGTGTTGTGTGTCGTGCGTTAACATTTGAACATTTTCAGCTTCTTCTCGGAAACCACTGAACCAATTTCAACCAAATCTTGTATACAGCATCTATGGGTAAAGAGAAACATAAATTGTGAATTTTATGGTCCCCGCCCCCTGGGGCCTGAGGGGTGGGGCCAAAACCACAAAAAATAATGAAATCTTTAAAAATCTTAATTCTTCTCTACTTCTGGACATCAATCAGTCAAACTGTTGGTATGAATGTAATGAACATTGAGTCCTCTAACAAAATTTTGAAAATTATGGCCCCAGGGTCAGGAGTTCTAGTGCTAGGGCGGGGCTATATAAATTACATAGTGAAATGCATTATTTCTTTGCAAATCTTCTTCTCTGCTCCTGGGTATTAAATAAACTAACTAAGTACATAGTTATGATGAGCAAGAGTGGCTCTACCAAAATTGTGAATTTTATGGCCCCAGGGTCAGGGGTTCTGGTGTTAGGGCGGGGCTATATAGATTATATATCGAAAATGCATTGTTTCTTTGAAAATCTTCTTCTCTGCTCCTGGGTATTAAATAAACTAACTAAGTACATAGTTATGATGAGCAAGAGTGGCTCTACCAAAATTATGAATTTTATGGCCCCAGGGTCAGGGGTTCTGGTGTTATGGCGGGGCTATATAGATTATATAGCGAAAATGCATTATTTCTTTGAAAATCTTCTTCTCTGCTCCTGGGTATTAAATAAACTAACTAAGTACATAGTAATGATGAGCAAGAGTGGTCCTCCAAAATTGTGAATTTTATGGCCCCAGGGTCAGGGATTTTGATGCAAGGGCGGGGCTATATAGATTTTATAGTGAAAATGCATTATTTCTTTGAAAATCTTCTTCCCTGCTCCTGGGTATTAAATAAACTAACTAAGTACATAGTTATGATGAGCAAGAGTGGCTCTACTAAAATTGTGAATTTTATGGTCCTAGGGTTAGGGTTCTGGTGTTAGGGTGTGGCACTATTTATTATATAGTGAAAAAAACAGTTCTTTGAAAATCTGCTCCTGGGTATGAAATAAACTAAATTAGTATATAGTTATAATGAGCAAGAGTGCCTCAACCTGATTTGTAAATTTCATGGCTCCTAGCTGTGTCAGGGGTTTACCCATTTTGCGTAAGTGGAGTCTTTTGATTCTATAGTGAAAATACTTTGATTCTTTGAAAATCTTTTCGTTTGCACCTGGGTATTATGCCAATGATCTAAGTATATATAGCTAAGATGAAAAAAGGTGCCTCTATCAATTGGTAAATTCCATGCTCCCTGTGTCAGGGGTAGGGGGGGGGGGTGTTACATCTACATAGTCTGAAAATAAGTTAATGCTTTGAAATCTGCTCTTGAGTATTAATCAACCATTTTTGATGAAATAAAATTTATGATAAAATTTCCAAAATTTTGAAATAAGTGGCCTCAGGGTCAGTGGTTCCTTTGGGGTGGGGTGCACAACTGGTTATCAGTTGGAAGAGCATTTTTTCTTTGTTACTCTGATCTACTTCTGGGTATTTAGTAACTAGAGTTAGTAAGCTAAGTGTATAATTATGATAAGCAATGGTGCCTCTTTCAAAATTGTGAATTTCATAGCCTCTGGTTTAAAACATGAACCAAATTCAATTGTGCGAAAGTTGTTACATGATACTCAGGTGACCTATAAGGCCCGTGGGCCTGTTGTTTTACTTTGAAATGAAAACATAGACTGTGAGTTATGAATCATCTTTCATTTTACAGGGGAGAAAATCACAGAGATTACCTGTGAAGCTCCTACGTTTACTGTTGCCTGGCACCCAAAGCGCCCTGTACTGGCCTTTGCCTGCGATGATAGAGACACATATGACAGAAATCGAGATGCTGGTACTGTAAAAGTGTTTGGGCTTCCGAGTGACAACTCTTGAGAATTTTATAAATAGAACTTGGGAGAGACCTGCCTTGGCTATATTCCTTGATAAACATTGGACCTAGAAATGAACAGTGAATTTTACAGAAATAAGAGAGACAAATGAAATCAGTTTGTGTTATGATACAATTTGCTGTTGTTATGGTATTGAAGGAATGAACTGTTGAGATTTTGTACAGACTGGAACATTGCTGATCAAAGACACGGTTTTTAAAAAAAAATTGTTAAAAGGTGACTGTGAAGTACTACATGTAGTACATAAATGTTCTGTTATAAGTTTTTTTTAATTGCAAAACCTTTTTTTTCAAAGACATGTCTTATGTGGAAAACAATAAATGAAGACATATTTAATGTACATGTATCCCATGTGTTTTATGTAGATTTGCCTTGTCCAACTTTGCAGTTCTACTATGCTTTCCAAGTATCATTTTCACCATTTCTGATGATGTGTCTTCAATTATTTTCAACACAGACACTGCTATAAAAATACATAGCAATCAATTGCAATAAGACTTCAGTCTTTGAACACAATTTGTCATTCATTAAATTAATAATATTGTATATTCATTAAGAGATGGCCATTCTATAGGAAAACACAAAAATTCTTATACAACTTTATGGATAGTGCAATTGACAACAGAGAGACAAGGAGTACTAAAAAGTAATGTTTACAGGCTTATGTTTGCCCTTTTACACTTGTAGTCAATTTTGCTCCATTTTAAATTAGCCCAGTAATAGTTTTATTTAAGAAATAATACTGTATTTTCTGAATTCTCCCCGTTTTAAAGTAATTTGATCTGATGATCCGCGCCTGTCAACGAGACGTGATACGGCTCTTCGGATCAAGTTACTGTTATAATGATAAATTTATTATATACCTCCTCATAACTAGCAAAATATAGCAAAAGAAATCTTTAGAGATCAATTGCATAACATTTATCCATAAAACAAAGCATAATAACACGGGACTTTTTAACGCGCAAGAAAAATAACGTCATATTTCTGCGTACTACGTCATCAGTTTCAAAGAGTGGTGATATGGATTCAGAAAACAACATGTTGGTGATCCGGAAAATCGGATCACGACGTCACGTGATAGCGTAAATTCAACAGTAGAATTGGGTGATACATATTAGGTATATAATGAATCTAAGGATGCACATTGCCAAGCTTTTTTGGTTGCAGAATTTGACCTACATTTTCCAGTTGAGTGAACATGTTAGTTTTTGCTGCAGGTCCTATTTCCAATTAAATATTTACAAATTGCTGACCTTGGCTGCAATTTGTAAAGATGTTTCTTTAATTCAATGAAGGCTTCAAATAAAGACTTTTCCTCAGCTTTCAGAACAATTGACCAATCTGGAAGATGTGCAACTTTCCCTTCAAATGTAAGCCATTGCCAAAAGAAAAATTACCACTCATATTTTATTGAATTAGCTTTGATATGACTGGGGCTTGACCCAATGAATTAATTCATACTTGAACTTGTATCATTTTTCTGTTCAATTCAATGATGTCTGAATTGAAGGTTAATACTAGCTTGACAAACTGTAAACATTCAGTGAGGTTTATTAGAGGTGAAATCAATGATGAACTTCTTGAATCTTTGGTTGGAAGAACTTTAGATTTAGATGTTATTGGTGTGTCACAGATAAATTTCTTTCAATCTGGAGATCAAACAATACATGCTTTGGAGACAATCGGTGAAGACAAATGTTACATAAAAGTATATGATTCAAATTATATAGTAAAAGTCAATCAGCAAGGTGTAATAGAACATAGATTTGGTATATCTCCTAATGACATGTGTGTGACTGATACTAGTGATGTTTATTTTACTGACTTCTTTATCAAATCCATCAGCTGTCTGTCATCATCAGGATCTGTCTCTACAGTCATCAGTACAGATCCACTGGTACCAATGGGGATCTGTCAGTCAGTGGACGGTGGACTACTGGTCACCTTGAGAGACACAAAATCAGATCTTTACCAATTGGATTCACACAGCAGACGTCTGGTGAGACACATCACAGTGACAGGTGATGTCATCCATGAGTATGAGTACCAGGAGGACGGTCATACCAGACTGTTTACATTCTCATTCAGAGTCACACAGAGCAGTAACAGTGATATTTGTGTTGTGAACCATACAGGTCTCACTACAGGTGAACTACTGATTATGTCTCTTTCTGGCTACATGAAGTCTGTCTACCGTGGACAGAACCTAGAGGGGAACTTTAATCCAATTGATGTAGTGTGCGACTCTCTCTGTAACATCCTTGTTACTGACTTTAACAACAAACCGATCCATCTACTGAGTCCTGACGGGAAGTTCCTGAAGTTCTTACAGACAGACAATGAAGTGAGCCATACATCCTTACTGTCCCTATACAAGTCTACACTGTGGGTGGGATACCATGATGGACTTGTCAAAGTTTTTCAGTACGAATTATAAAATGAAATACTGTATACCGGTATATACATAAATTATTAAGGAATTCCTTCACATATATAAGAGTATATCAAAGATTTTATTAAAGTTAAGTTTAAAGTTAAAAAACGTAAAATACATAAAATTATTGCCGAATTCATTCCTATGGATAGGATGCGAAGAAGGGCATATCAAAATGTTTATATTATATACGTATATTCTGATTGAATTCATTTGTTTGAAATTACAAAAGTTTTAGAAAAAATTAATCTTCACCAAGAAACATTAAACTTTACTTCGATATATCTGTATTTGATTTAGGAGTAATTCTCTAATTTTTTATCAAAGTCAAACTTATTCACAGTTTAACCACATTTACAGTGTATGTATCATTTGTATATAGACTATTTGTTTTAACATAATAAAATAGGTGCATGCATCTTCCAAAATACCATACAAGACGAAATTTTAACGAGATGCAAAGTTTACGATTTATATTCATAACCTCTTTTAAAATTGTTTCACTTAATGTTTGTGGTTTAATAAGTAAAATTAACTGTACAGAATTTATCGAATATCTCACAAATTATGATATCATATGCGTAAATGAATCTAAAACCGATAACACAGATCATGTAATAATACCTGGTTTTAAAATGTTTGGAAAGCACCGTCGCGAGTTAGTTCGCTTTAAATCGGGTGGTATTGTTGTTTTTCTTAGAGAAACACTCGTCAATTCATTAGAATTAATAGATTCTGCAAGTAAATACTGTTTATGGTTAAAATTCAACCTTAATAAAAAAGTGTTAAGTGAAACATTACTTTTAGGCGCTGTTTACATACCACCTAAAAATTCTAAATCTGTATCTTGTGATGTTTTTGAAGATCTAGAATTGGAAGAAGAATATGTTCGTTTTTCTAACAAGTGTAAATATGTTTGTTTAATTGGTGATTTTAACGCAAGAACTGGAATAGACCCAGATTACATTACTAACTGTGGCACTTATTCTGATTTTTTAACTGAAAGTTTGTATGTATTAGACTTACTTAATATCCCACCGCAACGGTCATCAAAAGACCTAGTCAAGAATAATTTTTGTAAACTTTTACTCGATTTTTGTAAACATACTGATCTTTTTATTTTAAATGGTCGTATGGGAAATGATAGATGTATTGGTAAAACTACATGTAAAGGTATTAGTGTAATAGATTATTGCATAGGTAATACTGAATTTTTGACTGTTGTTAAAAATTTCGAAGTTCATGATTTTTCGAAACTTTACTCTGATTGCCATAATCCTATTTATGTAGAACTATCATTGACAATTAACCAAGAGAAACGAAATACTAATGATGAAAATACCTGTAATAGCGAACAAAAAGAGAATGCTAAAGGTTGAAATGACGACTTGCAACACATTTTTCTTGAAAAATTAGGTCAGAAAAATATTGAAATTAACAATTTATTTGGAATTCTTGACAATATTAAAGAAGAAGAAATTGATCTAGATTTTGTTGACAAAATTGTAGACGATACCTGTAACATTCTTATATCAAGTGCAAAGGGAACATTTGGGATAAAAAATAGTAATCGAAGAAAATCAAAGATAGATTTTCACCTACCATGGTTTACAATAGAATGTTACAACGCACGACAAACATTTCGTAAGGCTAAAAAACGCTACCAGATAAATAGAAGTAAAGATCTCAAAGACGATATGTATAGTAAAGAAAAAATATATAAAATATTGTTGAATATGTGTGTAAATAACCATAAAAATCAAACGAAAGAAAAATTGAAAAAACTAAAATCAACAAACCCGAAAGAATATTGGAAAATAATAAACTCTGGGCAAAAAAAAATAGAAAAAAATGTAAATGCATCTGCTGAGGAATTATATGATTTTTTTAAAGATTTAAATATGGAAAAAGATAATGAAATACCTGACTATGTTTTATCGAATGAGGATATAGATATTCTTTCTAATTTACAGTGTAATGAGTCTATAAATGAATCGATAACTTGTGATGAAATAATGCAAAGTATAAAAAGTCTAAAAAGAAACAAATCATGTGGAAGTGATGACATATACAATGAATATATTAAAAGTTCATGCAACATAATGGTGCCCCTCTATCAAAAAATATTCAACAAAATTCTTGACAGTGGTTGTTTCCCCTCCAATTGGTTGTCTGGTGAAATAATTCCTATCTATAAGAATAAAGGTGATGATACTGAACCCAAAAATTATCGCCCAATAACTTTAATTAGTTGTATTGGAAAGCTATTTACATCCATTTTAAATAATAGACTTAGTAGATATTCAGAATTCAAAATAATACAAGAAAACCAAGCTGGATTTCGAAAAAATTATGGTACAACTGATCACATATTTACTTTGCATACAATCATCGAAATATTCAAAAAGATAAAAAAAAAAAGAATTTATTGTGCCTTTATTGATTTTGAAAAAGCTTTTGATTCTGTATGGAGAATAGGACTCTGGAACAAAATACTATTTGATTGTAATATAGATGGAAAATGTTTTAGAATAATCAAGAAAATGTATGAGGGTATCAAGGCAAAAATAAGAGTAAATGGTGTTCTTTCAGATACTTTTCCTTGTCAACTTGGTGTAAGACAGGGTGAAAATTTATCCCCTTTTTTTGTTCTCGCTCTATTTAAATGATTTAGAATTATTTAGAATCATTCCTCACCATGAATGATATAACTGGTTTAGAGAAAATATCTGAAATGATTGAGAATGAACTTTATGTGTATATTAAGCTTTTTGCTCTGCTGTATGCTGATGACACTGTTTTATTTGCTAAAAACTCTGAGTCATTACAAAATATGTTGAATTAGTTTCATGAATACAGTGGACCCTAATTTATCCGGACGCTTTGGATCCTATTTAATTTGTCCGGATATGTGAATAATCCGGATATCTGAATCACCAGTTAAACAAGACAAAATAACATTTAAAAATTTCGTTCCGATGAAAAATCGTCTGGATAGTGAAGCATCCGGATATCTGGCGTCTGGATATCTGAAGGTCCACTGTATTGTATAAAATGGCGGTTAAAAGTGAATGTTGACAAAACAAAAATAATGATTTTTGGAAGAGGTCGAATAAAACAAGATTTATATTTTACATATTATGGTTTAAGTTTAGAGATTGTTGATAGTTATAAGTACTTAGGAATATATTTTTCAAAATCAGGTTCTTTTAATCAAAATATAAAAGAACAATACAATAAATCTGTAAAAGCTATGTATGGAGTGATATCAAAATGTAAACAACATAATCTTTCTATGGATTGTCAGATAGATTTGTTTGACAGAATTGTACAACCATTATATGGATGTGAAATATGGGGATTTACAAAAAATACTTTAATCGAAAAATTCACTTAAAATATTGTAAATTTATACTAGGTTTGAACACAAAAACGTCAAACTACATGGTGTATGGGGAACTTGGCAGATTCCCACTAATCATTAATATTAAGGTGAGAATGATTTCTTTTTGGGCAAAACTACATTTTTCTCAAACGATGGATAAAGAACTATATGCGGTATATTGCATATATTTGCCCCCACAAAAGTCAAATTTTGAAAACTCCCTGAAATGTGCTGAATTCAATAAATTGTATGAGAAATATAAACTAACAGAAATTATTAAAGTGTCAAAGCAGTATATTCACAATTTTTGTTTTTATGACGTCACAAACTAGTCCGATTTTATATTCTTTTTCAGAAAGAGGACAAAATGGACAAAATTTCAACAATTTAAGCTTTAAAATTTATAGAGCGCAAGTTTGTTCAGGAACAATATTGACATATTTCATTGATATTATCATTCTACACATTATATCAAAATATTGATCTTGAACACACATGCGCTCGGTGACTTTTACTCAAAATATCGACGACATATGTACATTTTTCTGTAAAATTCATAAAAAACTGAAATTTACGCCATGTTTATGACGTCATTACGTACATATGGCGTCATTACTTATGAAAATATTCAGTGCTTTGAAGTCAGCATATACTTCCCTGTTTAAAAACTTAATTAAATATATCTCCATCAAAGTTTGATTCGGGGGGCAAATATTGGTTATTACCGAATAAAGTTCTTTGCTACAAAAATGTATGTTCTAGCTTCAAAGCATAATTTGCCTTGGGTTAACTATGTTAAAAATATTTTAGATGATTGTGGATTATCTTATTTATGGACAACACAACAAATGTACAATATAGCATGGGTAAAAAATGAAGTAAAAAGAATACTTGTTGACCAAAATATCCAAAACTGGCAAAGTAATGTTTTTAACTCATCAAAGGGTGTAAATTATCGTATTTATAAAAAAATACTAGAACCAGAAAGATATCTCGATAATTTACCTAGAAAATTTTCAATTTTGTTATGTGAATTTAGATGTAGCAACTTTAAACTCCCTATTGAAACTGGGAGATGGTTTGGTATTCCAAGAGAACAAAGAATTTGTACTTTATGTGATTTTCATAAGATTGGTGATGAATTCCACTATGTTTTTGAATGCACACAAAAAGAAATTAAAGAGGCTAGGTTAAAATATATTTCAAACTCTTTCACATGTAGACCAAATATAGAGAAATTTAAGCAACTTTTTACAACAACAAATTGTTCAGCATTGAAAAAATTATGTAAATTTTTATTAATTGTCAAACAAATTATAGATGAAAATAATTGACATGAACTTGAACATGATACTTTGTACTGTTTATAATGCATGTATAATATTTTTTGTATGTGTTTGTACATTTTCCTACCTAATCTCTACAATGTATATTTGTACATTTAAGAGAATAAATCATTGTCATTGTCATTGTTATTTTATATTTAGTGAGTTTTGATTTTAGAATGCACACTAAAGATGCTAATTTCAAATAAAACGCAATTGATTTTTATCGATTTTCCATTTTAGCAATCTCGGCACCCTCGCTAATGATTCCAAATTTGAATCCTTGCTCTAACGTTACAATGTATTCTATTTTTAGCGATATGTATACTTAATTTTAGCAATTTTAGATTGCAACTAAAGAAGAATTTCAGATAAAACGCACTCGATTTTTATCAACATTCTCGACACCCTCGCTAATAATTCCAGATTTGAATCCTTGCTAAAACTCATTCTTATACGGTATACCCTTGCTTATAATAAAGTGATACAGTATTGAGTCAAATGCAAAAACACATGAGGCTTGTAAAAATCTGCAATAAATTAAAACCAAGTTATTATGAAGGGTTATTTTATCTCATATTTCCATTTCTAATTTTTTTTTCTCTGTGAAAACTCTTTGAAAGTTAGCGGAGTTGATTTCTTGATAATTGTACCGGAATATAAATTAAGCAGGTCGATAGATCATGAGCTAAGCAGGCTTAATGTGCAAGCAAATCTCGTGCACATCTGTCTCTAAAGAGGCTGAATATGCATGTAAATCTCGTGCGCTTGCCTGTATGTTTGACGTCAGTGGGCGAGGACTACTGAAATTATCATGGGAGTCATCTGTTATTTAAATCTATGTCTACAATTTTAAAGTCTAAATTTACAATTTTATTTCACAATGAAATGGAAAAACATATGTACTAACTAGACAGTGATTACTTAAATGTTTTTCAGCTTTTTTATTTTGGATCTAACCGTATGTCTATGTCTACAATTCTAAAGTCTAAATCTACAATTTTATTTCACAATGAAATGGAAATACTGACTAGAGGTGATTTCTTAAATGTTCTTCAGCTATTTTATTTTGGATCTAAGGGTAGATCAGTCTACCTGCATAAAATACCACAGAGAACAATGACCAGAAAAGATGAATTCATGTGGATCTGTATCATACAAAACAACAGAAAAAGGGGGGAAATGGTTTTAAATACTTTATTGTATTAAATACTAGTATTCTTCATAGAAATAACAAGAAATAAATGCCATAATGTGAGGACTCAATACTAAAGCATTAACAAAGTCTGTCTTTGATAATCTTTACATCAGGTGCCCTTGAAATTCATGTACATGTTTGTACAGCTAAATGCCATCAGGTGGGGAAATAAATAGTGTGAATTCATAATTCATGAGAAATGCTGCTGAAAAATCAGTCCTTAAATAGCAGATGTGCTACAATGTATGTCATTAATATCATTTTGTACATATTAAATGGAAGACATTTATCAGTTTTGCTTACATATAATGATTGACTTTGGTTTGCAGATGTTATATAAATTTACAGTCAACAAAAATATGTTTGAAAAGTATAAAAATATAAATTATACTTCATAGATACATGTATATTGCAAACTTGCATGTATACTTTAAAAAATACATTATATGAAAAGGTGTCCTACACATTGCATGTGGGATGGAGCTCTAATAAGTACTGGAGACTGCACTGTGCAAAGCACTGAAGAAAAAGTTCTAATGAGAAGTGAGAAATCATAGCTCAATGGTGCGGACATGAATTGTTTGTAAATGGATTGGTTGATTATTGCATAGAAACTGTCACAACCTTCTGACAGTGGTAAGCTTGACACTGAAAAGACACACATAATAAATTCATTAAAAAGGTCCAGGGGCCCCATTACTATTTTATGCAGCCATCAGTAAGGAATGTAGGTTATAGTTACCTAGGAGTTGTCTGTTAAAGTATGGGGTATTTCTTCTATAAAAAAAACCAGGCACCAACCCTCGACGTCCATTGATCTAAATACAAAGTAGAAATACTACAATACTGCTTGACAGGTTTGGTTGAAGTATCAATGCAAATAAATAAAATTTATCTACGGTATAGTTTTCCAATTTACATTCATAAAATGCAAAAAAGAAAACCTGAACTCAATTTAAAAAAGTGAAGCTTCACTGGATATTCATATTAATATATGCACCAAATATTTCAGAAATCTGGATATCTGCAGATAAATGAGGCTTGCTTTGATATAAACAGTATATTTGTGCTTTAGTGTATAAATTCATATTTTTCTGTTATTGCACTCAAGTCATTCTTATGAAATCGTATCAATGAAATATATAATTAAAATTTCATGGGCAATATTTCCAACACTTAGATTTTGCTGTTCTTTATGATGTGTAAAAATACAAGTCATTTGTGATAGAATATGTACAGAAATCTTACCTCTCCATAGTAAAATCCATTCACTTTTCCTCCCCATACACAAGGATTCTCTCCCCTGCCTGAAACGGAAGTTCTAGTCGGCCATGTTTACCCGGAAATGAAACAAAATCATACACTCCCACAAACTGTCAAAACATATCAAAATTATCACAAAATATCTCAAGATACATGTAAATGCAAGATCACAACGACGGAAAAGAATAGCATAAACAGTTATGGACCATATCATAAACTTTGGAATCATCCATGTGCATGGCGGACCAATTTTCATGGATTTCATATGTGTTGATCAGCCTTATCCATCAATTAACATAGAAATGAACAATTATTTTGTCAACACACTTATTCAGTAAAGTAGTTAGCCATTACATCAGGACCCCCAAATCTATAAAATTTTGATTGCTCATGAACATTAACCCCCATGGTTTCACACTTATTATACTGAGTTTTAACTAGGTTTATTGTACACAATATCCTTACCATATGTTTGTGTGAGGAGAAGTACACCTCGTTACTCCTGACAGCTAACGGGTTTTCTTCTGGGCCCTCAAGGTCACTGGTCAGTGGGGCATTAGTGAAGGTTTCCACAACGTCAGAACACTGTCCCCCGATCTTAAGGCTTGTATACTGGACGCCTGACGCTGGCAAGTGTCCGCCTTCTTCACGATGGTTTTGGCGATGTGTGGACTACTGGCTTATTGATGAAGCTGACCATTTAAGCGTAGATCTAAATCAAAGATAACCAATGCATATTTTGATCTTAATTGAAAGTAATATTCATTGATGGAGTTTTATGAAGAGGCTTAGTTTTACAATCGACGACTGACTTCTACAGTTTAAACATAGACTAACTCCAATTACTAAAATGTAAAAGTCAGCTGTCGAATGTAAAAGAAAGTCTCTTCATAAAACTCCGATTATAACATAATAGATTTAGATCCTATTATTTGATACAGTGAGTCCTGTATAATCTGACATGCGGTCGTATAATATAAAGTTGTTTTGGAATAGACGGAGGTTTGCACATGAACAGAGATAAATGGGAATGAAAATAAAGGGCAGAATTTATAGGGAGGCAGACTGCATAGGTTTCAGTGTTTATACAGAACGTGTATGTTTAGATATTTGTATGCTTGAGACCCCTTCTCGACAATATTGTGACACATTCTGGCTTCTACTACTAATACACTGTCCTACATTTATACATTTTTGTACCCAGTATATTTTACTCGTACTGAGAGAGTTGTCATTCCCCTTTCTACCCTCTACATTTGACAAGTCTTTGTAGGTGAATTTTTTTAGTATCCTGTATATTTGTTTCCATTGTATGACGATGTGTCTATTTACTTTGCATCCTATACATTTGACTCTCTGTTGTTTTTGATGAAGGTGTCCCCCCACACATACACCTATAAATTTGACGCCTTTGTTGTAATTATTGTGTATGACTACTTACAATACATCATGTTCATTCGACCCCTCTGTTTTGATTGCTGTAGATGGCTAATTTCTTTGTACCTAGTAATTTTTTCCCTTAGTTAGGATAGTTATTGTTGTTTATTTTGTCGTGATTGCTTTTGTTGACTATTTTCAATATAATTAGTACATTTACTTTACTCCTTTTTTGTATTCATTACATGTCACAATTTTTTTAAGTCCATGTATTTGGTCCCTCAGTTGTGATTGTTAAAGGTGTTTTCTTACTCTTTGGGGTACCCACTTCTTATCCGCAACTCCTCTTATATATTTCATTGAATGAAATTTGATGTGACTTTCAGAGAATCTAAACTGCCATTGTGCACCTTCTTTCTTACTTTTTGATCTGACATATATTTTGGGTGTCCAATAGCAAAATATGGATACTGCCATAATATTCATTTAGGAGGCGGGGGTATCATTTAGTGAGCTCATTGCACACAGTACCTCTAGTTTTGACGTTGAAATAGGTTATCAAAAATATTATAGAGACTAACTAAGGTATTACTGAGATTGAGTCTAATGTCGACTCGGTTTAACATTACAGAGAGAAACTGGGGGAGTACAGATATTACAGAGGCAATAATCTACAAGCATAGGTTCATTATTTCGCAATACGAGGAGTTATTTTCATGATGGATTAAACTGTTACATGTTTTAAGTTTCAGAAACTCTCTAGATAAAGTTAGATTAACTACAAAAACATTTTCCCGATTTTAGTCTTAAGATAACTTTTTAAAATTATTTTTTTTCCATTTTGCCTAAATTACATATTTGCATGTGGTAATCTCAAACAGAATGTATTTTCAAAGCAAAAAAAAATCTTGGTTTCATGCTAATGTTTTATGAGAAATTAGTCCCATTCCACCCTAAAATTCTAGCTTGTTCTTTCTTAATTACACAAAGATATTTTGTAAAACCTGAAATGGCTTTATGCCACTCATTACATTTTCAACAGTGCAATATAGTAATTTATTCATTGAACAACATTGATAATTTGAAAGTGATACTTTTATATGTTGGAATATATCAAAGGCGTTGCAAAACTTCATCTAGATGTCTTGAAGAGTGTTCTAAAAATGAAAATCAATGCTTCTTGCTAAAGAGTTGAAAGTAAATAATTTATTCCGAAAGATTCTTTATAATATCCATTTTTTACGATTTTCAATTTCACAATTGTTTAAATGATATCTCTCAACCAATCAGCTGTGATGTCACAATGAACGGCATTGCCAAACATTAAGAAAATGAAAGGGAGCATCAAAGATATTAAAACGAAATAAACTTTCTTTGCTTTGATATAGATTTTTTGATTTTCTTTAACTCTTGAGACAGGATCTTTTCACTTTTGAAATTGATTTTTTTAAAAAATAAAATCCTTTTCATTATAATGCTAATAGTAATACAAACAATTAAAGATCTAAATCCTCTGTTCTTTAGTTATTGGAGTCAGTCAAAACATTTGAACATTATTAAGTCCGGCTAAAATTATTTAGAGATAAGCCTATATGATTTTACTGCTTATTTGTCTACTGGATGTGATGAATAATGTTTTTTTCTGTAATAAGGAGTTTAGAATCTTGTAAATGATGAATGGTAAAAGGTTAGAGACTCCCACATACGCTTAGCTGACCCGCTAACTCGAGTGACAGGTGCCCTCGAATCACAGCTCAGGGTGAAGAGTCTCCATCCTGGGTCTAATGAGGGAGGTATATTACAGTTGTCTGAACACAAAATGATCAGGCTGAGACACTCCTTGGCCAGGTAAAACAGACAGACAGTAGCTTTCTGAAACCAGAACCCTGTTCATTTAAATTACATTTTTGCAGCTTGTTCTTTACTTTGAAATAAAAAGATGAATAGTCAGTAAGTAATGGATCTTCTTTTATTTTACAGGGGAGAAAATCACAGAGATTACGTGTTTCTACGTTTACGGTTGCTTGGCTTCCAAAACACCCTCTACAGGCCTATGCCTGTGAAGATGGAGACACATACGACAGAAATCGGGATGCAGGCACCGATAATGTTTTTGGATTCCCCATTGACAACTCTTAAGAATTTTATAAATAGAACTTGGAAATGACGTGCCTTGGCTATATTCCTTTGTTAGTATTAGACAGGTGAAAGATCAGTGGATGTTATAAAAATAAGAGAGACAATTTAAATCAGTTTGTGTTATTGATTGATTGATTGATTGTATACTGTTTAACGTCCCTCTCCAGAATATTTTACTGCTATGGAGACGTCCTGTTTGTGTTATGATACAATGCTGATGTTATGGTATTGAAGGAATGAACTGTTGAGATTTTGTACAGACTGGAACATTGCTGATCAAAAACACAGGTTTAGAAAAATTGTTAAGAAGATGACTATGAAGTACTACATATAGTAAAAAATATTCTGTTGGAAGTTTTTTTTTTTTTATGCAAAACCCTTTTTTCAAAGATATGTCTTATGTGGAAAACAATAAATAAAGACGTATTTAATGTACATGTATCAGACCCATGTGTTTTATGTATATTTGCCTGACCAACTTTGCAGTTCTATATGCTTTCCAAGTATCATTTTGACCATTTCTGACGATTAGTCTTCAATTATTTTCAACACAGACACTAATTTAAAATGCATAGCAATCAATTGAAATAAGATTTCAGTTTTTGAACATGATTTGCCATTCATATGCCATATAATGATATTGTAAATTCATGAAAAGATCGTATACGAATGTATGAATAGTGCAATTGACAGAAGAGAGATAGTGATTACTAAAAGGAAATGCATACAGGATTATTTTTCCTGTGTTATTTTTGCCCTTTTACACTTGCAGACAATTTTGCTCCCTTTTGAATTAGCCCAGTCATAGTTTTATTTAAGAAATGATACTGTATTTTCTGAATTCTCCCAGTTTTTCATTCACACACATGTAATGGAAAAGTACCTAAAAGTCCTATATATTGACCAAACTTCCATGGATGATACATGTACATTTAAGGTAGCAAATTACCAAGCTTGTTTTGGTTGCAGAATTCAGACCTACATTTTCCAGTTGAGTGAACATGTCAAAGTTTTTGGTACAGGCCCCATTTCCAAGTAACTATGAGCAAGAATGTACTCTTCCATTCTTGCTTCAGATTCTGAATCTGACCTACATATTCTGGTTGAGTGAACAGATAAATTAAATTTTTTGATGCAGGTCCTATTTCCAAGTAAAGACTCCTATGTTGACCAAATTTGCATGATTGATACTGTTTAAGGATGCACACTACCAGGCTTGCTCTAGATGCTGTATCTATGAATTATATTTTCCGTTGAGTTAAAGTTAAAGTTTTTGGTGCCATTTCCAAGTAAATAATTACAAATTGCAGACCTTGATGGTTGCAATTTGTAAATTTGTAATGATGTTTATGTAAGGCTTCAAATAAAGACTTTTCCTCAGCTTTCGAAAAACTGACCATCCTGGAAGATGTGCTTTCCCTTCAAATGTAAGCCATTGGCAAAAGAGAAATTGCCACTCATATTTTATTGAATTAGGTTTGATATGACTGGAGCTTGATCCCACTACTTTTCAATAAAGGAACCTAGCCAAGGGAAATAATTGATGCCAATTAATTTTCCCAATATCAAAATGCCTCTACTCAGAAAAGGGTACATTGTGCTATCTCATTTGAACAAAATTAAATAAATTTTCTATTTCGTTAAATCTGAATTAATTATGAAAAGTTTGCTTGAAATTGACCATTTCCTTCTGAACAATTCCTTGTGGAGAAGAAACTTCATATCGTATATATACTTGAACTTGTATCATTTTTTTTTGTTCAATTCAATGCACCAGTGGACATCTGTTTCTTTACAAATCATTGAGCGTCCACCTGTCTTTTGATAAATTTAAAGTCCAACTTTACAATCGGATAGCTATCGAACATGCACACTCTATTACACTAATTTTTTGTTTAATACCAAGGTCGCTTCATCTGACAAACATGGCTGAAAATAACTCGGAAGAATATTCACTGGGCTCTCCTCTAGTGCACATTAAAATGTGTGAATCCCATGAATTACCTATTGATATTATATGTGAGGACTGTGATGAATTCATCTGTGCCAAGTGTGCCAAAACAGATCATAGAGATCATGAGTGCAAAACTCTGACCACGGCAGCTACCGAAAGGAGGAGGGGTTTGCTTAGATTTCTAAAGAAGATTAAGGAAGAGGATCTGCCAGGGATTGATGAAAAGATGGAGAAGATTCCACAACAAATCACAGAAAATAAAGGATTGTGTGATACTGAGATTAAAAATTTACAAAAACACTGTGATGAGCTAATGGCCAGGTTGACAAAAATCAAAAAACGTCATGAACAAACATTGAGAGACAATTTGGTTAAGAATAATGATCAACTGAACCACATGAAATCTGAGTTAAAGAAGAAGAAGACAGAAATTTTCGACACAGTGGAATTCATGGAGGAGAACTACAGCGCCATGTCAGATTACAACTTGATTGACAACCAAAGAGAACTGACAAAAAAGTTGTCTGAATCGGAGGTTCATACCACAAACTGTGAACATTTAGTCAGGTTCTACAAAGGTCAAATCAATAATGACATTCTTGAATCTTTGGTTGGAAGAACTTTAGATAATATAAGTGTGACTCAAATAAACTCCTTTCAATATAGAGATGAAGCAATACAGACTTTGGAGACAATCAGTGAAGACCAATGTTACATATATGACTTTGATTCAAATTATATAGAAAAAGTCAATCTGCAAGGCATACAAGAACACAGATTTAGTGTCTCTTCTACTAATGCCATTTGTGTGACTGATACTGGTGATGTTTTTTTCACCGACTTCAGAAACAAGTCCATCAGCTGTCTGTCACCATCAGGATCTGTCTCCACAGTCATCAGTACAGATCCACTGGAACCATTAGGAAACTGTCAGTCAGTGGACGGTGGACTTCTGGTTACACTGGCAGACAATGAATCAGCTGATTACGAATTAGAGTCAAACAGCAGACGTCTGGTGAGACACATCACAGTGACAGGTGACGTCATCCATGAGTATGAATACCAAAAGGACGGTCAGACCAGACTGTTTATATTGCCACTCAGAGTCACACAAAACAGTAACAGTAATATCTGTGTTGTGAATGATACAAGTACCAGTACAGGTGAACTAGTGATTATGTCTCCCTCTGGTCGTATAAAGTCTGTCTACCGTGGAAAGAACCTGACAGAGGACTTTAGACCAAATGATGTAGTGTGTGACTCCCTCTGTAACATCCTTGTTACTGACCGTAACATCAAACAGATCCATCTACTGAGTCCTGCCGGGGAGTTTCTGAAGTTCTTAATGACAGACAATCAAGTGAACCTTCCAGTCAGCTTATCACTAAATGAGGGTACGCTGTGGGTTGGATATCAGGAAGGACTTGTCAAAGTGTTTCAGTACAAATTATAAATGAAATATCCCAGTACATAAATTATTACGAATTTATTCACATGTAAGGCATGTCAAAAATGTTATTAGAACTTTAAAAAAAAGTAAAATAAATAAATTATTGTGGAATTCATTCCAAGGGATTAGATGCGTAGAAAGGCATATCAAAGAGCTTATATGTTATATATGTATACATGTATTGTGAGGGTGTGGGTTATACACCCTGATAAACTTACAAAAATCAAAAAAACTTAAAAAAATTAACAAAATTTAATAACAAAATTAACGAACAAAATAAACAGAAATTTTAACAAAGAAAATTAACAAAAAAAATTAATGTACAAAATAAAATAAATTGAAAATGTCTTTGTTAGTTGGTCCTGGTCCACGTCAGTCGGTGGGCATGTCCCTTTGGTATGAATTGGTCCCGTTTGCCCTGGTCCTTTCGTAAGTGCGGAAATCCTTTAGGAAAAGATTTTCCAGTTTCCTTTATTATGGATGCACGGAACTATGTTTATTGAAAAGGGCTGCATTGCACGCTCGGTTCTTTTCGGGTTCCAGAGTCAATGGTCCGACGCCAGGTTCTACACTTTGAAAAGTCTTTCAATGAAACAAATATTCATAATTATTTCCAAATTTACAATAGAATAATAATCAAACTTTCATAATGATTTGTTCATATACTGACTTTAATTCAGATAATGAAATGTTCAACGTGGGTCACCGCCTGCTGATATAACTCACAGAACTGTTTTAGAGATGTGTCGTATGGGCCGGCATAGTTCTCTCACACGCTACGGTCTCTGTCACACACCATAACATGGAGATGGCTACTCTCTCATAAAGAATTTCAGTACCCGATAGTTTACATACTCTGTAACATTCTGTAGAAAGACTTTAAGGCATGAAAACAATGCACAAGACCTATGTGGTTTTCTATGGACAGGCCCCCTGGTAGCACTAGACGAACACGTCTATCGGCTGATGTTTTTCCCGGGTACTATCCAGAGCACGCTTTAACCTTACTATTTAAAGTAAAACGAGGGGCTCCCCACAGGGCTGCTATGTTACCATGGGAACTAAAGGAATTTAGGAGGTCCCCACAGGATTATTTTACAAATTACTGGAAGGGTGAACCAAGGGGATTTCAGTTTGTTACATACCTCCCCCTTATAAGACTAAAGACCATTTAGTCCGACCAAACCTACAAACTGAAAATTAAATAAGCAAACTCAGACTATTTACAACACAGTTTTATATACACAATATACCTGCAACAAAAGTAATCACAGATAATTACTCAGCCACATCATCTGAACATAACCTTTTGAATGGTTTACCTTCTTAATATACACTGAGACTCTGGACTGCCCACAGAATAGCGAAACACTCTTTTTCTACTAAAGCATAATTTCTTTCCGCAGGACTGAAATTTTTGCTAAGAAAACAAATTGGATGCTTGCCGTCTTCAAAGTCTTGCTCTAGCACCGCACCTGCCCCGTATGCACATCTGTGCGCAAAATGAATGATCTACTGAAATCTGGACTTCTAAGAATGGTTCTGATAGTAACTTACCTTTTAGTTTTTGGAAAGAGTGATCAAGTTCGCTTGTCCATTTGATTTTGCTAGGCGTTTTCTTGCTCGTCAGGTCGCCCGCGTGACGCAGTGGTTAGAGTGTCTGCTCTTGAGTCGCGAAGTAAGAAGTCAATCCTTACGTCCAGGATTCGAATCCCACTGTGGGACGTGGAGACGTTCTTCGGATGAGACCGTATAAACCGTGGCCCCGTTTCGCATTAGGTGCTGGCACGAAAAAGATCCCTCACTGCTCAAAGGCCCTGTGTGCCGAGCGTAGGACAAAATTTGTAGCCCTCCACGTGCAAATGGTGGCGTCTTCATATGAGTGAAAAATTCTCGAGAGGAACGTTTAACAACATACAATCAATCAATCAATCTTGCTCGTCAGGTCTGTAAGCGGAAGTGCTAAAGTAGCAAAATTTGGAATGAACTTCTCAATGATTTGTCACTCTTCTTAATGAGTACGACTGGTGCTGAATACGGACTGTCAGTTTTCTCAATGATACCAAGATCCATCATTTGCTGTAACTCCCGCTTCACTTGGTCTTGTAAGGCATATGGAATCGGATACAGTTTCAGGTGGATAGGCACATCTGTAGACGTTTTCACCGAGTGTTTCGTCAAAGGTAATTTCTTAGGAACATCTGTAAAAATATCACCAAATTCTTCCACTAACCTCTGAATCTGATCCCTTTGCTCTGTGGTGAGGTCTTTTAAATACTGTACGTTAGCTGACGATTCTGTCTGTTGAAGGGGCGGGACTTTATCCGACACCACGCCGTCTTCTATCTGAACATCATTGCTAGATAAACTGGAAATAACGTTCAAGCATGCCATTATTTATGACTTATTGTTTTTCTCTGACTCTCTCTCAAACCATTTCCTCAGCATATTGACGTGATAAACAGTTTCTTTTTGGACAGTCTGACCTTGAAATCAACGGGACTTGCCTTTTCTGTCACCTCATATGGACCCTTCCAAAGCGCCAATAATTTCGAAGTACTTGTGGGCAATAACACTAAAACTTTCTGACCTACTACAAAATTCCTACTTCTGGCGTGTTTTTTCATAATATCTCTTCTGGTTTTTTTTTATTGGGATTCCACTTCTGTTACCAGCTAACGTACCGTCTCCATTCGTCCCCGTGTCGCCATGAGATTACTTTGGACTTGTAAAATTGCTATTTATGAGGTAAAACACAACACATCTGATTGGTTCTAATGCTACATTTATTATGACTAAACTTTCACACAGAGTAAAACTTTCCCATGCTTTCCAATTCATAATATAAACAATATTGGCTTTAGTTTCAGAAACATAAACATTGTGTAATTAGAGGGTAAGCACTTTATGGTTAACTGTCAGATTCAATTACAGATAATGATTTCAGTATGAATAGTTTCAATGGACATTACATCCCTCCTTTCCTTTGAATTTAAAACTTGATCATGAAATTGATTGTTATGATTTAAATTAAAAATAAATATTTTATTTAATTGTCTTTTAGATAAAATTGTCACTGATATTTATATGGTCCAAAATGTATATAAAATGTTCGTTTTGTTTTAACATGAAAATCAATCACTCAAAACACTTTCACGGATCTAATTGACACAATACACAAAACTATACTACTACGAACAAGCCAGAGGATTATTATGCCTCTTAGCGCACGACTTGTTTATTTTCACTTTGCAACATAATCATCAAGGTATTTCGGACGATTAATATGTTGTCTCAAGTTATAGCGCGGAGTCGGCTGCGGCTGGCTTGATGGGTCATCTGAGGACTCCACATCTTGTGTGTTCGGCTCGGCTTTGTTTATTTCCACGTCATCAGTAATCGGCTCTGTTGGTTTAACTTCTTTAAATGAGCTCCAGTTTCTGGTAACAGTTTTGTTGTTGTTTGTCGCTGTTATCATCGATCCCTTCTTGGCTATAATTTCTAAGGGCTCAATTTCATATGGCGTAGAAAGTTTATTGTGTTTCTTTTGCTTTATGATAACTTTGTCCCCTTCCTTCAAATGGGATTGTTTGGCGTTATTCCTTTTATCTGCATAATATTTCATCTGTTGTTTTCGCATTTCATCTTGTTTCCGTATTTCAGTCTTCCTGTTTTTCATTGAACATGGATTCTCTGGAAGTCGAACTTTTATATTCCTCCCAAATAATGCTTTCGCAGGCGGGACTTTTGTTGTTGAGTGGGGTGTCGCTCGGTAGTTACGTAGAAATTGGAAGATATCCTGTTTCCAATTATGATTTTCCGCATTTGATGTTCTGACTACTTTTCCTAAAGTCCGCATAAATCTTTCAACTTCCCCGTTTGCCCTCGGCCATAACGGTGTAATTTTACGGTGTGTAAATCCCATGTATTTCGAAAATTCCTTGAATTCTTGACTTTGAAAAGGGGGACCGTTGTCTGTTTTTACAATTTCCGGAATTCCATGAGTTGAGAAGATCTTATCTAATTTTGTCATTGTTGACTTAGCTGAAGTGGAATACACAATTTCTACCTCCGGATATCTTGAGTAATCATCAATTACCACAAGTAGATATTCCCCTGATGGAAACGGACCGCAAAAATCTACACTTACTTCTTCCCATGGTTTGTCTGGTAACTTTGACATTTTCAAAGGTTCTATGTTGTTTGTGGGAACAGATGCTAGACAGGGGATACAAGATTTGCAGAGAGTTTCCACCATCAAGTCGATTCCAGGAAACCAAACTTTTTCTCTCAGCAACTGTTTCGTTTTAACAATGCCTTGGTGTCCTTCGTGAGCTATATCGACTATTTTCCTCTGTAAGGATGATGGAATCACAAGTCTAGAACCTCTAAGAAGAATTTCTATGTCTTCATATTTACCAATGCACAGCTCGTTTCTTAGTTTAAAAAATGATTGAATGGACATGTTTTCAGATTTATTTTGCCATTTCCCCGTCCTAAGGCTACGAATTGCCTTCTGTAGGTTTGCGTCATTTAACGTTCCTTCTGCTATTTCCTTCAAAGTAACAGTTTTCGGAACTGCATACTGTGCAACAAAGTTGACAAATTCTTCACCTATTTTCTCTTCTTTAGATTCATTGGTTTGTTGATCTGGATGTCTGGACATATAGTCAGCCGGATTGTCGATTCCTCGTTTGTATCTGACTTGAAATTCATAAGCTTGTAAACGCAATCGCCATCTTTCAATCCTTGCAGGCGGTTTTGATTTAGGATTGTTGAATATGCTTTCAAGCGGCTTGTGATCAGTAACCAATGTAAATTTAGATCCATATATGTACAAATGAAAATATTCACAGCTCCACACAATGGCTAAAGCTTCTCTCTCTGTTTGCGAGTAACGTTGTTCTACCGGAGTAAGTGATCTGCTCGCATACGCAACGATTTTTCCTTCCTGGGAAAGGATAGCTCCGAGACCAACGGGGCTAGCATCGACGACAATTTCTGTAGACTTGTTCTGATCGTAATATGACATAACGGTGTCACTAGTAAGCGATTCTTTTAGCTTTTCAAAAGCTAGTTGCTGTTTTGATTCCCACTTCCAAGCCATATTCTTTTGTGTCAGCATTCGAATTGGTTGCGTTATTGTTGAGTAATCTTTGATAAATCGAGACACGTAATTTGTCATCCCAAGAAAACTTTTCACTTCACTTGTATTTGTTGGACATTTTGCTGATTTGATTGATTGAACTTTAGCTGGGTCAGCTGATATGCCATCTGCAGAGAATATGTATCCAAAAAATGATAGCTTTTGCTTGTTGAATTCACATTTCGGTCGGTTCAGTGTTATGTTACGCTCCCTCAGTCGTTCCATAACTTTTCTTAGACGCATATCATGTTGCTCTTGTGTCTCACCGTATACAATGATGTCATCACTCATATTCTTGACACCTTGTAAACCTTGAAGTGATTCACTGACAGTCTCTTGGAAAATTTCGGCAGCTGATGAAATTCCAAAGTTGAGACGTTTGTACCTGCGCAGTCCTGCATGAGTTGTAAATGTTGTAATGTACCTGGATTGTTCATCTAATTCAATTTGGTGGTATCCTGCATTCATGTCCAATTTTGAAAATATTTTGGCTCCATTTAAATCATGAATGATGTCATCCACAGTAGGTGTGATGTGTGATGCTTGTTCCTCGGTTGGTTCTTCCCACTACTCCTTTAAGATGTCTGACATGTCTGGCATAAAGAAGTTCAAGGGGAGTAAAACATGTCGTTTCAATCGGGACATCTCTGTAGGCAAAGAGTACATATGGTAAATGAACATCCCATTTTAATGGCTCAACAACTGCATATGCTTTCAACATTTGCTTAAGAGTCCCATTAAATCATTCTACTAACCGTTAGCTTAAGGATGACAAAGAGTAGTTGACAGTTTAACGCACTTTAAACATTTTGCACAGGTTTGAAATGAGTGATGGCATAAATTGTTTTAGGAAAGCATACTCTTGAGAACATTTCCTTAAGCGCATTAGCCACACTTTCTGCGTCTTGAGTTTTCATCGGAAATGCTTCCGGAAATCTAGTAGCATAGTCCATACATACCAAAATATATCTATTTTTTCTGTCATTGGTAATGGACCCACAAAATCGATGGCGACTCAAGAAAGAAGAACGTCTATCTTTGGAATTGCCACCAGTTTTGATTTTTGCGTTCTCCCTCTCTGCATCCCCTTCTGACAAATAGAGCATGACTTATAATGACGTGATATGTCCACATACATACCCGGCCAAAAGAAGTTTTGCAGGATCCGTTCTCTGGTCTTTTTGTTTCCAAGATGCCCAGCCAAAGGCGTGTCATGAGCTAATGACATAATATCAGTGAGCAGTTTCTTTGGAGCTACAATCTGGAAGCTTTTTCGTCAGAATTCTTCTCAAAAACTCTATACAATAAATCATTTTTCAAGATGAAATATGACTTACCCTCATATGGACTATTTTGTGCCATATCTAGAATTGACTTCAAGCTTTCATCAGTTTTCTGATACTCAATCAATTCCTCCCTGTAACACCACATACCTTCATGTTCGGTTTTAGATGCTTTTTGCTGCCCTCTCTTGTTTCCTAATCTCTGATCTAGTTTGGACCGCTACACATGCTTCATCTTCGACTGTTTCCGCCTTCTCTACCAAAGTGTAA
Organism: Saccostrea cuccullata; assembly: GCF_032062105.1. NCBI lineage: Eukaryota > Metazoa > Mollusca > Bivalvia > Ostreida > Ostreidae > Saccostrea > Saccostrea cuccullata. The sequence continues at coordinate 256,070 of NW_026928220.1, read as the reverse complement.
AGGGTATGCTTCCTTAGGTACTACACTGCTCACATTGTTGCCAATAATAACATCAGCAGAAGGAGAATCTAGACATAGAGCGTGTACCTTACCTGAAATGTATGGCGTATTCACACTTACTATTGCCTCACTACAAGATCTCCTCGTACCGTCAGCTAGAGTGATACCCTTGATTTCCCAGTCTTATCCTCATCTGCAACCAATTTACTGTTGACAAACACCGTTGAACAACCAGTATCCCTTAAAACTGAGACAACATGTCCACCAACTTCTCCACGCACTAAATCTAAACCGGTCTCACAATTTAATTCTAAACCAGAATCATCAATAATCGATACACAAGACAACTTAACCACCACTTTATTTTCATGAACACTATCAGAAGTCATTGTCTCATCAAGACACAAACCAAACTGTTCATTGTACTTGTGGTTACCTAGTTTCTGATTCAGAGGAGATTTTGACTGAACTTTACGCAATGAACAATTCGGAGCAATATGTCCCACCTTGTCACACTTAAAATATTTCCTTTGATCTGATTGCAAGATAAACTTACTTCTCTGGGACTGAACCGAACCAAACTTATTTGGTCTTGCACCCGGTTTACCCCCTGCATTACCACGACGACCACCTGAATTACTGCCTTTATGTGCAACCTCTGACTCTGACAAAGTTATAACGTCTTTTATAGACTTTGGACTATGTTCAAGAACCCACAGTTGCACCTCTTTTGGACAACTTCTTATCACCTGTTCTCTCAACATTAAATCAAACAACTTATGAAAGTTCGAATTTATTTCCTCTCTTTCACACCAATGATTAAAGAACCTTTCTGTCCTAACCACAAAATCTTTGAACGATTCATCACTGGACTGTCGACACTGCCTAAACTTATCCCTATAGGCCTCTGAGGTAAGTTCATACATTTTTAGAATTACAGTTTTTATAGCAGTTTTTATAGCATCGTAATCATCGCTTTCCTCATCTGACAATCTAAATTAAGCTTCAAGAGCCTTACCCGATAGCAAGGGGACTAAACGAACAGCCCATTGAGATTGATCCCACTTTTGTAACCCCGCTATTTTCTCAAATGATTTAAGAAAAACATCAGGAACTTGACCTTCTTCAAATATGGGTAAATTTAATTAACACCATGGGTATAAACACTCTGGGGAGGGACCCGTATTACTCTTCTCTAACTCTTTCTCTTTAAGAGCTAACTCTCTCAACTTTATCTCTTTCTCAGCCTCCCATTTATCCCTGTCTCTTTTAGCCTGACGCTCCTCTCTTTCATGAGCTAAACTTTCTTTCTCAAGCTCTCGTTCAGCTTCCTTTTCTGCCCTCACTGACTCTTGTTCAGCTCTAGCCTGATCTCTCTCAGCTCTCATTGCCTCCTGCTCCTGACGCCACATCTCTTAACACTCCGTGACGCTTGACCCCTTTGCAATAAACCCGGACATTCACTGTGGCATGTGTGACATTGTGAAAGTTTGAACTGAAACATACAAAATAAACAAAGTCAAAATCAAAATTCCGAAAAACAAAAAAAAAACCCTGATTTATGCAAGCTCAGATGTATCTCATCGCTGCCACTATTTGTGAGGGTGTGGGTTATACACCCTGATGAACTTACAAAAGAACATAAAAATTTTAACAAAATTTAATAACAAAATTTAAGAACAAAATAAACAGAAATTTTAACAAAGAAAATTACCAAAAAAAAAAATTAATGAACAAAATAAAATAAATTGAAAATGTCTGTGTTAGTTGGTCCTGATCCACGTCAGTCAGAGCGCATGTCCATTTGGTAAAAAGGGCTGCATTGCACGCTCGGTTCTTTTCGGGTTCCAGAGTCAATGGTCCGACGCCAGGCTCAACACTTTGAAATGTCTTTCAATGAAACTAAATATTCATAATTATTTCCAAATTCACAATAAAAATAATTATCAAACTTTCACAATGTTTTGTTCATAAACTGACTTTAATTCAGATAATGAAATGTTCAACGTGGGTCACCGCCCGGTGATATAAGTCACAGAACTGTTTAACAGATGTGTCGTATGGACCGCAATAGTTCGCTCACACGCTACGGCCTCTTTCACACACCATAACATGGAAATGGCTACTCTATAATAAAGAATTTCAGTACTCGACAGTTTACACACTCTGTAACATTCTGTAGAGATACTTTTAGGCATGAAAATAAGGCACAAGACCCATGTGGTTTTCTATGGACAGGCCCCCTGGTAGCACTAGACTAACATGTCTATCGGCTGATGTTTTTCCTGGGTACTACCCAGAGCACACTTTAACCTTACTATACTCACCGTCACTGAAAACGCAACACTCTACTTTTAGGGTGAAAAATTATATACGGGATATAACTACATGTATGTACCAAACAAGTTAGGACATCTTTTACTTTGCCAAATCAGTTATTTAATGGTTGAATGGTTTTCATTCCATTACCGAAAGTTGATTTTTTAGCCCTCTGAACAGATAACATTTATATAAAACACCCCCCTTCCGACCATTTTAATCAAAATATGCTAGTCCGCCATGTACAACATACATGTACGCAGTCCGATTTCTACCATGCATTAGGTTTATCAATGTCTTTATCTGAGCGAAATAAATATTCTTGGGCATTTTTAATTGCCTGTTGTTCAGATACTGCGGTCGAATTTTCTCTAACTTGGCGTAGTGTAGTTATTCTTTGACTACCGGTCAAGAAACTGTTATTTATGCTATTGAAACACTTGAGCCTGATGAGTGGTTTAATAGTGTACATTTGCATCTGCATCTCTTTTTTTTTTATTTTGAGAATCTCCAGCATTAGCAATGAAAATCAGTCATTTTGAGGAAATATAGACATCACATCCGGTAAAGAAAGAAGGGTTTTTTCCCGGGATTTTTAGTACAATACTTATGATAAACAGCTATAAAACCTTGAAAACCCAAAACATTTTATTAAAAATGCAAAAATTTGATTTCTGTTAAGAGGGCTAAAAAGCAACTTCCGATAGAGGAAAGAAATTCACTAAACCGTTAAATAACTGATTTGGCAAAGTATAAGATGTAACTTTTTTGGTACATAGTTATAACCCATATATACTTTTCACCCTAAAATTAGAGTGTTGCGTTTTCATTGACGGTAAGTATATTTAAAGTAAAACGAGGGGCTCCCCGCAGGGCTACTATGTTACCATGGGAACTAAAGGAATTTAGAGGCTCCCCACAGGATTATTTTACAAATTTCCGGAAGGGTGAACCAAGGGGATTTATTTACATGTAATGAAGAACTTCAGTTTGTTACGAGGGTTGTCCCGTTAAATCGTGGACAAGTTGTCTAGTTCGAAAAATAATCATCACTGCGTCCTGAAAGTTTCACTACTTTTTAATACATATATTATAAATATACATAGGAAATTTCAAATAGATATATGCATAAATTAACAAATTGTGATATTTTATGTTATGTACTGTAGCACCCTACGGCGCACGGATGATAACGTCGACGTGTCTAAAACAGCGTCACGCTTCATGTTTGCTAAAATAAAGTTGTATAAGCCCCACTTAAATTTAGAAATTTTATTGATTTACATACGTGAGTGTTTATTACCAGTTAAGGAACCAATGTGGCACACTCATGCGATCTTCTGAATATTTATGAGCAAGTTACGGACAGTATTCTCACCATCGGTCAACTAAATGAGAATCTCATATCGACGGTCGACATTGACAGCGTCTTTTACTATTACAATGGCAGTCTGTCCGCATGTTTTGTACTATCTGGGGGCTCAATCAAGAAGACTTCGCTAAGAAAACGTCCATTTTATTTGTATACTAAAATCTGGCAATATTTTTCATATTTTCGTTCTTCCGTATTCATTTAAAGTCTTTTAAAGTGTCATTGAAACATCTTAATCTACCTGAACTGCTCTCCGGTGCGCCGTAACGTCATGAAACGTCCCCATTTTTGGTGTATTGTGTATACAACTTTTCCATTTCGAATGCTCGGGAAACAGCCAAAATTTAACCAAATGCCTTGAAATTTTCAAAAAGACGAGAGAATTGATTAAGGAATCGAATTAGGATAATTTTCATCCTAATCTTATGTATTGAAAACTTTTATTATGAATTAATACTTGTATATTCTCTAATACAACCTTGTTATTTTTACCGTGCGCCGTAGGACCGTACCCTGTGCACCTTCAAGTAGAATAAAATCTTTATTTTTGTATATATATCATCAAAAACATTATGATACACTTAAATATGATGAATAAACATTTACTGAAAATTTCAGCTTAGTGCGCCCATTACTTTTCGAGAAAAACGCTTTGTCCACGATTTTATGGGACAACCCTCGTACATATATATTCTGATTCAATGCATTTGTGTGAAATTACAAGAGTTGTATAAAAGATTAATTTTCACCTAGAAACTTTAAATTTACTTCGACATATATAACGTAAACTAAAGAATATGTTAAGGGAGCAATTCTCATATTTTTTTATCAAAGTCAAAATAATATTTTCATTTCAACCACATTTACAGTGAAATGTGTATATTAACTAATTGTTTTAGCATAATAAATGGTGTTTTAATTTATAGTTCATGAGAAATGCTGCATACGAAACAATCCTTGAACAGCAGATGTGCTACAATGTATGTCACTAATATCATTTAGTACAATATATAAAGGGAAGACATTTATCAATTTTGCTAACATTTAATTATTAACTTTATGTTGCATTACCAATGTAATAAAAATTTACAGTCAACAAAATATATTTCTGAAAAGTCTAAAAATATAAATTATACTTTATAGGTACAGGTATATTGCAAACTTACATGTATATTTTAAAAATTACATAATAAAATGAAAAGGTGTCCTAAACATTAAACATTGCATGTGATCTTTCTCAAAGAGTATGAGATGGACCTCTGATGTATTGCAGACTGCACTGTGTACAGCACTGAAGTAAAAATTCTAATGAGAAAGAGAAAAATCATTGCTCAAGCAATAGTGCGGACATAAAATGTTTCTAGATGATTTTGTTGAATATTGCATAGAAACTGTTACAACCTTCCGGCAGTGGTTAGCTTGACACTGAAAAGACACACATTATAAATTCATTAAAAAAAATGTCCAGGGCCCCCTTACTATTTTTAACCATCAGTTAGGAATGAAGGTTGTAGTTTTCTAGGAGTTTTCTGTGGGGAATCTCTTCTATACAGAAACCAGGCAGCAGCCCTCGACGTCCATTGATCTGAAAAACAAAGTAAAAATCATACAAATACTGCTTGACAGGTTTGAAATATAAATACAAAAAAGTGAAATTTACCTATATTTCTCCAAGAACCACATTCACATTAGAATGCAAAAAAAAAATTATTTTATAAATCTAACTTGCACTCAATATACTGTAGATCAAATATTTTTTGCGACACCTTATTTTCACGAGATGGTAATTCACTCTTTATTAGCGAGAAAAATTTTCACGAATTGTCGTCATTGCTCTATATAATGTTAAAGGATTCTGTTGTACGCGAGAATGAAATTTTCGCGAGCATACCTTCTCGCGTAATTACTCGAAATTAAAGTTCTCGCGAATAAAAAGTAATATCAATACAGTGAAGCTTCATTGAACAATTCATATTATACATCTGTTCCAAATTTTCAGAAATCTGGATATAATCTCATATGAATGAGGCTTGACTGTACTGTATTTTTTTTTTTTTTTTTTTTTGCTTTATTGTATAAATTATTCACATTTTTCTGTTATAGCACAATTTATTTTCTTTCAAGTCAAGACAATCTTATGAAATCATGACAATGAAACATGCAGTTAAAATTTCATGGAAAAGATTTCCAACACTTAAATTTTGTTTTTCTTTATGATGTACAAAATACAACTGATCTGTAATATTACATGTATTGTATGATTTCCTATAGAAATTAACGAAATGTTTAAAATGTAGGGCTATATACTTTTTCAAAGGAAGTTAATTAAGAATTAATAAAAAAATTAAACGACCTTTTTCAAAAGCCTCCCTCTCAAGAACATGTGAGTCTGAAAGATGAAACTTTTTAAAAAGTTTTATTACATAAAGTAGATATATAAATCGGTTCAAATCATGACCCTAAAGGTAAAGTTGGTCCAGAATATTCTTTGAAATTTTTACATAGAACACTTGTACCATAAGGGTTCAGACTAAATATAGTATGTGAAAACTTCAATACATCGTGTACATTTAATTTCTTTTCAAATTTTGACCTCTAGCGGTATGATGAGACGGATGACAATGGACGATAATAGGAATACATAGTTAAAATCTTGCAACGGCATGAAAAGTGGTACTAAAATAATAGATCGTAGCATTCATAGGTAGTATTCCGTATATTTTGAATAGAGAAGATTAAAATTTGTTCATATTATGATCCCCCACAGAGATGGTTTGGCTACACTACAGTGGATGAACATTTTTTTACCTACAACACATAAGAATAAATCTTTTTTTTCAAGAACATTATAGGATTGATTAAAATATTATAGCATCCTCAGATGGGCAGGATAAATTCAAGTGTGTTCAGGTCATTGCTCCAATGGGTAGGTTGAAGCAACAATAGGGGATCAAAGTTTACAAAGAAATATATATAGTGAATAATTAAAAGTGTTCTGGTGAAGTAAAGCTGGACCGCTAAGTACATAATGACTCAGATGAGCATTGTAGCCCATTGCCGTCTTCACAATTAATTAAGAAATACATTAAAACAGTTTTCGAACGTCTGAAAGAAATGTACCCGTATCACCTTTTGTAAATATTAATTTAATGTGTCATGTTGATGTCACAGTAGACACCAATATGTTTAAAATTCTTTATACATCTAGCTGTCCATTCATAAATTTAAAGTCCGACTTCACAATCTAGGCAGTTATCTTAAACGTACACACTGGCGTAATAATAACCAAGTTCGCTTCATCCCAGAATCATGGCTGAAAGGAGTTCTGAAGAATATCCACTTGGCTCTCCTCTTGTGCACATTAAAATGTGTAAATCCCATGGATTCCCTATTGATATTATATGTGAAGACTGTGATAAATTCATTTGTGTTAAGTGTGCCAAAACAGATCATAAAGATTGCAAATGGAACACCATACCCACGGTAGCTAGCCTAAAAAGGAAAGGACTTATCCAGTTTCTGAAGAAAATCAGGGAAAACGATCTGCTTGGAATTGACGAGAAGAGACAGAAGATAGCAAAACATATCACAAAAAATAGACAATTGTACGATTCTGAGATTAAAAAACTACAGAATCATTTTGATGAGATAATCGCCAGGCTGTCAAAAATCAAAAAAAGCCATTAAAAGACATTGAGAGACAATTCAAATTACAAAGATGATCTTCTAAGGCATTTAAAATCTGAGTTAGAGGAGAAGAGGAGAGGAATTGTTGACATAGTAAAATTTATGCAGGAAAACAACAGCACAATGTCCGATTACAGCTTGATTGACAACCACAGAGAACAGACAAAAATGTTGTCTAATTTGGAGTTTCATGCCAGAAACTGTTAACATTCAGTGAGGTTCACTAGAGGTGAAAACGATGATGAATTACTCTTATGTTTTGGCGGAAAGACTTTGGATTTAGATGATATTGATGTGACTTAAAGAAATGCATTTCGATATGGAGATACTGGAATATCTGTGTTGGAGGTATTCACTGACGATCAGTGTTACACATCTAAATTTGGATCAGATTATTTAGAAAAGGTCAACACAAATGGTGTGAGGGAACATAAATTTAAAAGCAGTCCAAATGACATGTGTTTGACTGAAAACGGTGATGCTTATTTCACTGACTGTCGCAGCAAATCTATCAATTGTCTGTCACCATCAGGATCTGTCTCTACAGTCATCAGTAAAAATCCATTGGTACCATTGGGAATCTGTCAGCCTGTGGATGGTGGACTACTGGTCACCTTGAGAGACAAAGAATCAGATTTTTACAAATTAGAATCACACAGCAGACGTCTAGTGAGACACATCACAGTGACAGGTGATGTCATCCATGAGTATGAGTACCAGGAGGACGGTCACACCAGACTGTTTACATTACCACGCAGAGTCACACAGAGCATCAATGGCGATATCTGTGTTGTGAACCGTACAAGTATCAAAACGGGTAATCTAGTGATTATGTCATCCATTTGTCGTACAAAGTCTATACACATGTACCGTGGACAGAACTTAACATAGGTATTTAAAACAACTAATGAAGTGTGATTCCCTCGGTAACATCCTTGTTACAGACCCTATAATCAATCAGATTCATTTGTTGAGTCCTGGCGAGGAGTTTCTGAAGTTTTTACTGACAGAAAATGAAGTTAACCGTCCATTCTCACTATCACTGTACAAGTCTACAGTCTGGGTGGGATATTATAGAGGACATGAAAATAATTTTCAATACACAGTGTAAAATAAAATTAACATTCTGAATTTTTTTTTAGAATTTATTCACATTGGTGTAAAACATATAGAAAAGAATATCAAAGTGGTTAAATAAAAAATTCAAAATGTATATAAAATTTGTACTATACTTAGAATTAAAGTATCTTCAAAAATTCAATCGTAACATTGAAATCCTTTTTAATTGATAACAAAAATGTGAAATAAACAAACAGACATACAAAGTTATATGATCGTGAACTCTAGGTGTCTTTCTAAACTTCAAAAATAAGACTTATATTACCCTTTGTGACCTCATCTTGGTCATAATTTGAACAAATTTGAACTTACAATATGCATTAAAGCTTCCACACAAGTTTTATCTTTTCTGGCCAAGGACTCTATTTTCGTAACACTTTTAGATAGTTTTAGTGAAGTTTTCTTAGATTCAAAAATTTATCAATAGATATCGAGATGCAGGCAACGTAAATGTGTTTGGGTTCTTTAACGACAACCCTTGGGAGCTTTATAAATAGAACTTAAAGGAGATGACTTTATTTAGTACATGTTTCACATCTCGAAGAAAGGATTGATTTTTGCTGCTACCAAATCACTTGGTACACCCCAAGCCCAAGCTTCATGGTTGGGCGACTCTGCCATTATGTGCATAATTATTGAGCAAATCATTACCAATGATAGGTAATTACAATCATGGACACATAGCTAGGTCACCAGACAATGAATAATGGACCTGATGTGATACATGTACATAGTCAAAAAAATCTACATAGTTACATAAATTACCGTATAGCGGGTAATTTTAGCGGGGTGCTAATTTTGGCTTATTTTGGCGTTTTGAGAGTAGCCCGCTAAAATTTTAATCGCTAAAATATTCAGTAGTCATCATATTGTTCATCTGCAAAGAGCTAAAGCTTTGTGTCCGCTAAAATAAATTACGCCAAGATTATTAGCACACCTTTGAGCAGGCAAAACGCCAAATTTTACACCCGCCAAGAAAACCTGCTATACGGTAGTACAGGAAGAAAGATCTCTTTCTCTTCCTCTGTCTTTCTTCCTGAATTACCTGAATTATTCAACTTTAGCCAAAATAAAAAAAAAAAAACATGAAAAATATAAAATCAAAAGTCAAAGATAATTTTAAGAAATGTCTAGTAATTTTGATTAAATATTTAGGATTTAACACTTGCATTGGTACTTTAATCAGAATTATCGCACTGAGAAGTGAGAACAAAATTTTACTTACTATTTAATTTATTCTTTGATTCCAATTAAACAGGTACATGTACTAGTATAGACTGATTGGGAAACAACAAAAAGTCTAAATATGATCTTTTTTAAGAAGTTCAAATACGTTGGAACCGTCCTATATTGCTCAAGTAGTGTACATGTATATCCAACCGTTAACCCTTCTTTTCCTGCTTTTCATTTTCAGTGGAATTCTTTGCTTTCAGGAGAAATGGATCAATTTTACCACCCAAAACAAATGTTTGAAAATGTTCACAAAAATAAAATGCTCCTGACTTAAATCCATCAAAATGACATGACTATCTTCATACAGAGATTTTTGAATTTTTAGAAATGAACCTGTATTGTGTTTGAAAACTACTCACTTGTAGACTGTCACCTGACAGGTAGATATTACCCCCGAGGGTATAATTATCACATCTGGGCCTGTACAAAATTGCAACAGTCAGGGTCAAACTATCCTTATCTTAATTGAATAATAAGAAACCCACAAAGATTTGTAATTAAATAGACAGCGACACAAAGGGCTTAATTTCTCGTGTGAAGCATGTACTAAGTATGTTGTTAAACTTTTCCCTCGCCATTCGATTTGGTCCTTCGCTTCGCTCGGCACCTAATCTCATGGTACTCGGGAAAAGTTTACCAACATATACGTGGAACATTTGACAAATGAATGATCATTGGTTTTTCTCTATAAGACGGAGACAAATTGGATCCGTGTCTTTGTTAATGCATAACTCAGGAATCAACGACTGAGAATATTAGAGATACTATCAAACCGCAGAATTTGCCAGTGCTTGATTTACAGAAAGAAAAAAGTGATGAAGGGTAAGGCAACCAGTATCTTTAGAAAAATTTACTGTATAAGAAACTACAGCCCCCCCATTACTATGTTAGGTTTTCTTTCGATATCTAGAATTCGGACTTAATTATTTTCCTATAAATTACAATAAATAATTTATGAGATAAAAGCTTACTTTTTTCTCTCTCTCACTCTCAAGGTTTTCCAAACGTGGTATGCTGTGTTGATGGAACACTGATCAGAATCCAGTGTCCCAAACAGAATGAGGCAGAGTTTGTATGTAGAAAGGGTTACTATGCGATTAACGTTCAGGTAAAAATTATTACCTTGCATTAAGGATTTATTTACTCTTAACTAAATTTACCTTTGATTTTAAATTTCTATATAATAAAGTTGAAAAAAAAGTGCGCTCATGATCACATGTCACAAATGTACACACCACTTAATATTGTGTAATAATCCTTGAGGGGAGGGGTGCTTAGATATCAAGCACCAAATTTTACCCCCCCCCCCAAAAAAAAAAATAATGATGGAAAAGAATCGTTAATATTACTTTCTTTCAGATGGCCTGTGATGCCTCGTTTAGATTTGTAAACTGCGTTGCAAAATCGCCGGGTAGTGTCCATGATTCCCGTGTGTTTAGAGAATGGTCTCTTGCTAGACTCTTCGAAACTGGTAAGGCATAAATAAAAAAAATCTTAAATAACTAATTTCAAAAGTTAGAATAATCTCGTAAAATATCCAGCTTAACATATAAATTGAGTTTGCGAGATATATATTCAAAGGGCATTCTAAAATGCTGTATTTTTTAAGTTAACTTGATAATTTTCTTAAATTCTGTTCAGGACATAAAATTTTTATGCTTTCAGGTGCGCGAATTGGTATTATTTTGGGCGATTCAGGATATGCCCTCAAGAGGTATCTCATGGTTCCTTATTTGACCCCCAGTACCAGAGCGCAGGAGAAGTTTAATACTGCCTTATGTCGCACGAGAGTGGTTATTGAACAAGCGTTTGGGATTCTAAAGAGGAGGTTTCCTTGTCTACAGACAGGTTTACGGGTGGAGCCCGACAGAGCATGCGCCGTCATCGTAGCCTGCACAGTTCTTCACAATCTTGGGATAGAGAGACATGACATTTTAGATGTGATACCAGCTGCTCAAGGTCAACTGATCGACGTGGTGGCGCTGCCTGCAGTAGGAGGACAACACGAAGGAAAGCATGTTAGAGATCACATTGCCAATGTGTTTTTTGGCCACTGAATACGTAAATATTAAAAAAGATAATATATATTTTCGTTGATGATTTATTTGCATTTATAAGAGTATACGTTTAATTCTTTTTCAACTTCAATAACATTATTTCTTCTTTCAGCTTCTCTTTTTCTAAACCCAAAATTTCAACTTCTTCCGAAATCTTCTTTTTCTTCAAACGCATTAGCTCCATTTCCAACTTTAACTTTCTCTTTTCTGTCTTCTTTAGAAGATCTTTCTGTAGATTTATTAAACTCTGTTCTTTTTTGTTTTCTTTATTAGAGCAAGGAGGTGGCACTGAAGTACTCGTGTCTGAAGACAACTCGCTGCATATTGAGGTGGATGCTACCTGCTGATCTCTATCCGTCTCCAATTCTGTTAAAATAGAATGATGTAAAATTTAAAAAAAAAAAATGAGTAAATTTGAGCGCTACGTAACATTTTTGTTTGTTTTGAAGATATTTCTGACACTCAATGGGATCAGAAACAAGTTCTTTAAAATTAATTATTATCTCTTTTATTAAACTACAGAACTGTAGCTCTCCGAATAAAAAAAAAATATATTGACAGACCGGGGAGCTACAGTGCCACCCATTGCCAAAAGTGTATATTTATTGTGCACAAAAAAGTACGATGTTTCTCAATTTATTTCTTTGTGTTTTTTAACTGTCATTTAAAAATATTACTAACCGTGTATTCCTAAAATCATACTTCACTTATTCCACGAAAATAAAATGCCCCCCATAATTGTTGTTTATAGCCCTCTTGGCCCTACAGTTAAGATCGTCGAAAATTTTGTCTATTCATACTGTCATTTTAGTATATATAACACGATAATTGTCAAACATATATAATATTTATAATATAAATAATATGTACGAATCAGCACGTAACACATTTTTTTATGCTTTCACGTAAGGGTTTTTCTTATCCCTTTTCACAAAAAAAATAAAATGATATAAAAGGCGCACTATTTCAACACTTTTTAAAGTGAAAAATTCAAGATTTAAGTATCCTTGGACGTATTTTTTGTACTTGTCTAGTTAATAAACATGCATACTTTTTTCCACTTGATTTTCTCACAGGCGCTTGGCGTTTTTAACCTTTCTCTTTATAAATAAAAAAATTCCCTACTATAATAATATTTTCTTGGCAATTCGAAGTGTATATATTGTACAGTAATATATCTCTCGAAATAGTATTAAAGTTATAACTTGTTATTATTACATTATAAAGGTGGTTGCATGTATTTCATTTACACCAAGAAAGTATTCTTACCACCAGAATCAAAACCCGAGTCCAATCCCTGCATTGACGGTCTTCCCTCCAGCGTATCTAGCAAGGCTTGTTCAACTGGGGTTGGTGATGGGGGCTTTGGACCTCCACCTGTCTTGGGTCTTTTTGTCTGAGACAATTTGTCCTTTGCTATTAAGTTCAATAACAATACTTTTTTTATTGGAAACTTGGTTGCAAATAAATTTTAAAAAAAAGCGTTATAATCGATACACGTACGTGTATTAAGAAAAATGCTATAAAAGACAAGGTTTGATAAAGCGTAACTGAGCTGAAAAAAAAAATAACAATACAGAAATAAGTGCAGATATTTACGTTCAAATTAAATATTTCACCAATTTTGAACTTTTCTGTAATTAAAAAAACTTTAGACTTTGTTTTATTTAAATGCAGAGTCGATAAATAAATCGATAAATAAATCGGTTAATTGTTTTAGGTTTTTCAATTATCTATGAAACGCAATTTATATAACACTTTTCAGGAAATTACTATCTTTAAAAAAAATTAAAACAAATAGAAAGATCTCTTTTTTTCCTTTAATTTTTGGTTTAGATATATATGTACCTCTGGTTTTCAAATTTGCATACTGCTTGGACGCCTCCTTTCCTGTTCGAAGGTAAATACCTACTCTGTAATACAGAAATAAACCGGAAATAAAACAAATTGTCATATTAAAGAAATACAGTTCAATACTTGCAACTCTTAAGTGTGAAATGAGATAGAAATATGTAATTTTTATTTTATTGATATTGAACTTAAATATTCCCACGTTTCTATAGTTTAATTGACCTCAAACTGTGTCTGATATACTTAAATGTGGATGTTGTTTTATATTTCGGATATCTGAAACGCGATTGAATTGTTTGATTTACAAGAAAGTCCTTTGTTTAATTCTAGGCAGTCTTCGGTCTTGAACACATAAGTAATTTTTTTCACCAGAAATTAAAATTTAATACTAATATGAAAAGTTTTAATTTTTAACATTAAGATTAATAAGAAAATTTTCTTTCTTTCTTTAATTTTTGTTCTTAAAAAGGGGGAGGGTCGCCCGGGCCGGGTTATACCGATATATGATGTATAGTAATACTCTGCTTACGTAGTTTATGTAAGATGGACCTGGCATTTACTTCCCTTTTTCTTTTTAGGACACTTTCCGAAAATATATGCGTCATATATAGTCTGAAGTGTTTTAGTTTACAGATGACTTAATAGCTAGATAAAAAAACTCAACAAATAACTCATAACTAACATTATACACGCAAAAATAGTTTTAAACTTTAAAGAATTTTAATATGTATTAAAATATTGTCAAGGTAAGGAAATTTATAAAAATAATTGTTAAATAAACATACTCGTTTACAGCTCTTGCCACATCCTCCCAGGCTGCTTCCCTCTCAGCTTTACCCCTCCCGGGTCCTTTGAACTTTCCGAAAAGTTTCTGTTCATTTTTGGCGACACAATCGATTAAAACACTCTGTTCTAGGTCGCTCCAGGCGGGTTTCGTTTTTGGAGTGGATGATGCTAGAGGGGTTTCAATAGGCTCGAAAATTGTTTCGCGTTTTTTAGAAGGGTTTTCTATAATAATATCATATAGTACAGTTGTGTGCCAAAAGTGAAGATAATTTTATTTTTCTTTTATTTACATTGCCAGGGCCACTTATATCAATAAAAACAATTTGAGTTTCATGCAGAGTTTTGTTACTCTGGTGAGTTGAGTTTCCTTAGCGTTCGTGGAACATTTTTTTCAGTCGCAACTCCGGAGAGTAAAGTAAAGTTTACTCTACACAGATTTGAGTTGAGTAAAATAAAATGTTCGTGGCCCCGGGGCCTGAACTCATGTGCATATTGCTATAATTTTTTTTATCAAAGACGCGATTTTGGGGGAAATTGTTAAAACATTTAGAAGTACTTGATGTTTATTCAAATGTAAGCTTTGTTTATACAAAACTCTTAAGTTTTTTTTTTCTATTTCAAGACTTGCGGATTTTCTTATGACTGTGGAAAAAAATAAATAAAGATATATTGATAAATGTATTTCACATCTTTATGTAAATCTGCACTATGCATATAGTTGTAGTACCTTTATCTACATTAATTTCAACAAGGACACTGTGAAGTAGGGCAACCCAATTATGTAACAAGATTTCAGTCATGTAACACAGTTACCTGTCATTCAATATATTGATAAGAGATAGTTAGTCATTCAAAAGAAAGACACAATAAGTCTTCTACAACCATATGGATAGAGCATCATACAACAGACAAACAGGAAATCCTACAAAAGTAATTCCCATGACTTAAACATAATGTGTACACATTTATATGTTTCGCAGGAATAATTAAAGGAATCTTTCACATTGATCAAAAGTCAGAATTGTATTTATTAAGGGGTAAAATTAACCCTTATACGTATACGATGAAACTATGAATACAATTCGTATTTAAGACACAATTATACTATATCATGTTAGCACCAACTTAGTGAAGAGTTGCTGATGTATGTAATTTTCAGTGAGTCATTTTATACACCTGCATTAAGACAGGACGTATTGTAGTATTGCGTTTACCTCTGACTGTCTGTCTGTTAGCTTTTTCTTTTCCCGACCATAACTTTACATAATAATATTTGAGGCTTAAAAAATCTACCTTTTGCACCTGATACAGGCCTCTACCAAGCTTTCAAAATTTAAAGTGCCTGTTGGGGAAGGGGGGGGGGCAACTCTCAAAAAAAGTTTGAAAAGCAGAAAAAAAATAATCCGACCAAAAAGTAGAAGGTACAACTTCCAGAATAATCCGAAAAGGAAATTAAAAATAAAAACAAACTGTCGAAATATTGGACTTTGCCTCTGTGCGAACTTACATCAAGAATATAATATGGGGAAAAATATCTAAACAAAAATTTACTATGACAAAATACTAAACAAAGTACCCCCTCTTCGCAATTTGCAGATTGTCATGCTTCACTTAGGTGACAGATACATTCTAAAAATCAAAGTAATAAATACCCGTTAGATGATTCATTATTCTGTAGCATTGTCTAATTTTCATTTAAAGAGAAGACGTCTTTGTAAAAAATAAATACGATTTTTAACATTTGAATATTTGTACTTTTATAATTAGTTTTAAAATGTTCAATGTAATATGTTGTTATCAAAATAAATGCTGGTATGTTTACAATTCATTGCAAACCAGCTATCATTTGATAAACTTCCGACTTCATAATCCAGGTATAGTTATCTAACACGCAAGTACACACTAGCATACTAAATACTAGGTCATTACCGATTAGGCCTTACCTGACAATCATGGCTGAATGTGCCTCGGAAGAATATCCATTGGGATCTCCTTTGGTGCACATTGAAATGTGTGAATCACATAGATTTCCTATTGATATAATATGTGAGGACTGTGATAAATTTATTTGTGCTAGATGTGCTAAAACAGATCATAGAGATCATGATTGGAAAACCCTTACCACGGCAGCAACTGAAAGAAGGAGGGGTCTGCTGGAATTTCTGAAAAGGATCACAGAAGAGGATCTGCCTGGAATTGATGCAAAAATAACAGAACAAATCAAACAAAATGAACATCTTTGTGATTCGGAAATAAAAAACATTCAGATGCATTGTGAAGAGATAATGGGCAGGTTGACAGAAATCAAAAAACATCATGAGAAGACACTAAGAGAGAATTTGATAAAAAAGAATGATCAACTGAACCATGTGAAATCTGAGTTGGACAAGAAGAAGGAAGGAATAGTTAAGAAAGTGGAATTTTTGGAGAAGAACAACAGCATCATGTCCGATTACAGCTTGATTGACAACCACAGAGAACTGACAAAAATGCTGTCTTTTTTGGAAGATCAAATGACAAACTGTGAACATTCAGTGAGGTTCACCAGAAATGAAATCAGTGATGACCTTCTCCTGTCTTTGGTTGGAAGAACTATGGACTTAGATGATATTCGGGTGACTCAAAAAAAGTCGTTTCAATATGGAAATCAAATAATATATTCCTTAGAGGCATTCAGTGAAGACCAATGTTACATAAATGAATTAAATTCAAAATACATAGAAAAAGTCAATCAGCATGGCATAATAGAAAGTAAATCTAATATTGATCCTAATGACATGTGTGTTACTGATAACGGTTTTGTTTATTTTACCGACTTCTGTAATATCTCCATCAGATGTCTGACACCATCAGGATCTGTCTTTACAGTCATCTGTACAGATCCACTGTTGCCAGGTGGAATATGTCAGTCTGTGGATGGTGGACTATTGGTCACCTTGAGAGACATGAACTCAGATCCTTACAAATTAGAGTCACACAGCAGACGTCTGGTGAGACACATCACAGTGAACGGTTTCTTTATCCATGAGTATGAGTACCAGGAAGAGGGTCAGGTCAGACTGTTTGCATTACCAGGCAGAGTCACACAGAACAGTAACAGTGATATCTGTGTTTTGAACAATACAAGTGACACTACAGGTGATATAGTGATTATGTCTTCTACTGGTCATTTAAAGTCTATCTACCGTGGAAAAAACGCTGAAAAGAACTTTGCTCCAGGTGATGTAGCATGTGACTCTCTTTGTTACATCCTTGTTACTGACCGTAACAATAAACAGGTCCATCTGCTGAGTCCGGACGGGAAGTTCCTGAAGTTCTTACTGGCAGAGAATGAAGTGAACCATCCATACATGATATCATTGTACAAGTCTACACTGTGGTTGGGATACTGGGAAGGACTTGCAAAAGTGTTTAACTATAGAATTTAAGAGCCATTCTATGTAATGATTTGAAATTTCATATAGGAGCTGTGGCACGCATAGTCTCAGAATTTCTCCAAACTCTCTATGATAAAAGTCATTGATACCCTAAACTGAAATCAGACAAAAATTGGTTGCTATGTTTTATAGTTACCATGGCAACATGTCTTAAAGTTCGAAAAATGGCATTTTTTAACATGTTTAGAGCCCCATAGTTAACATCGGCAAAGCAAACAATTGGCAATGACTGTTTCCAAAGGTTGAAGGTCAGATGTCTCAAATGCATGATAAACATTTTTGGTAAATCAACTATTACATACGTTACTATGGTAACAAAATATTCAAAAGTAAAAAAGATATTCATTGAATTTTATACACGTAGTCATACACGTAAAAATAAAAAGCAATTATAGGATGAAATTTTACCAAATAATAGAAAAAAAGAGCCTTGAAACATATACTAAGAACAAGATATGATATTTCATTTTGGTTGGCAATGGTTGCCAAGGTTTTTATACCACAGAGAGCCTTCAAAGTAACACTCTGTATGTTTAAATCTGATCCTATCTTTTTAAAAAAAGCACATTTCCTCATAACGTATGATCAATTTTATAAGATGTTGGTGTGCTCCAAGTTTTCCCATTTGAAAAAATTCAGATTAGATTCTTTAAATAGAGCATTGCTATGGAAACAAGCAGAAAATATATGCTTAAAAACCTGAAAAATATTTTCTTTCCTTAGATACGTACCCTTAAATGCAGATTCCCAAAACTTTTATGATTGATATTTATTAACAGCTAACTTGACTTTTAATTTTGACTATCATCCAATCTCTAAGTGGATGCAAGTTGGCACACAGGGTTTAATATTCATATAAAGTTCACAAAATCGAACATTTTCCCTTCTTGGTAACCATAGCAACAGTGTTGTTTTATTCATCAAATTTTATCAATATATGATATTCAACTTCAGTTCTAACAGATAAGTACTATTCAAACTGAGTCCTTTGATTTGTTTCTTGATTAAATGGCAATTTAATTCTTCATGCTGCGAAAAATAATTCACTTTTTAGCACTGTACTTTGTTTCCATGGTAACACTGCAAAGTAGCAATTATACCCAATTTTTCTAATGGTTTTGGTGTTGCAAGGTCCTAAGAATGCATACTGTAAAGCAGGAAATTATATTCGCGGAAAAAGAAATTCCGCGAATTCAGCATATAGTAAATAATTCTTGAAAAGATTTATAAGGGTAAACTGACATTTTATTATCATCTGTGATTAAATGTAGATTGTCATTATAATTATGAGAGTGTATACAAACACGTAGTTGTTGGTGTTTTGCAAAGCTTATTAATTGTTAACTTAATTTCTATAGCTAACGATTACGGTAGTTTTCCATCTAGTAGACGTGCAATGTAATTATTTAATTAAACAAGCTTGTATAATTTCACCCGTGTGTATCACTCAGTCATTTCCTTTAATCAAGGCACTTGCGAAGTAAACAGTGTAATTATAAAGACAATTAATTAATTTCAATTATATGATTAAAAGTTCAACAATTTGACTACTATATATTTTTTATTTGGCCTCGGAAATAAAAAATATTCTGAATGCGTAACATTATTTTGACTTCAAATCGGGATCATTCCGGTGTTTCGTTATTATTTAATCGGGCTCAAAATTGACACAATATATAGACTTGCCTCTCCTGTCTGATATGCGCGATATACAAGAACAGACTTTCGTAAGATAGAGACTGAAAATAAAGGTTCACACAATATATACCTAAAGAAAAATGCTTGCAAGTACTATTTAAAAAATGTATGTTTTTTTTTCCTTTCCGCGAATTCAAACGACCGCGATTTGCTGAAAATTGAACAAATCGCGATCTTTTCCGACCGCGATTTTAACCTGCTATACAGTATGTGCCAGTCTTTTTTTTTTTTTTTTTTTTTTTTTTTTTTTATTCACACAACATACATCATTATAAACATATTTCAAAAGAAACAGACTGATGTGTTTTTTTTTATTTTAAGAGAGATAGAAATGATAGAGAGAAAGATAGAGGGGAGAGCAGAGAGAGAGAGAAGAGAAAGAGAGTGTGTAAAGATTCAAGTTAAGAGAATAGAAGATTCCACCTGTTCCACTGGGTATCAAACTTTTCCTTTTTACCATTCTTATAAGAGATAATTTTCTGTGTTTCATAATGAAATTTCATTTGTGATATTGCATTTTGTAAGTTAATATGTTTCTTTGTGCACCTGGCAGTATAAATATAGTATTTTAGCCAAAGTAGAATGACATTTTGAATCTCAGTATTTTCCTCAATAAATCCTAAAATAAAAGATTTCTTAGTAACATTTATCATTAAACCAGTTTTTTCTTCTAACAAATGTACAAATTCTTCAAGAAAAAATTGTGTATTATCACATTCCCATAAAAGGTGTTCTATTGTTTCATCCTCAGTATGACAAAAACTGCATAATTTACAGTCATTTTTTCTTATTTTGAATAAAAATGAATTTGTTGCTAGGATTTTGTTTAAAATCCTATATTGGAACCATTGTAGTTTACAATCTTTTGTTACCCTAAAGGGTATCATGTGAATTTTTTTCCATTCCTGAGTTCCAACTTCTAAAAGCTCACTCCAATAAGTTCTACCTGCTGTGACAGAAGAATTTTGAATAAGGATTTCATAATAGCATTTAGATTTTCTACATTTTGTTACTGTGTAGATATTAGACATAATCATGGGATTTGTGAGCTTTTTTATTGTTTTTTCCTGACCGGAGTTTTTCATCCAATCCTTTATAGCATGAATAATACTCCTGAATTCTAAGAAATTAATCTTTATATTTGGATAGGTGTTACACAACTGCTCATAAGAAAATAGTGAACCATCTTCATTACTGATATCATTAATTTGTCTAATGTTGCTCTCAAACATATTTTTATTATAAAATGGTTTTCCGCCAATATGCAAATTTGGATTGTAAAATAGTGGTGAGTCACCAGCAACATCAAACTTTTTCTCAAGATTTTGTAACATTATCCAGGACTTAAAAACATCTATCCAAAATTTATTTTTTAATGTTTTTAAAAAAGTTGAAGTATATTCAATTCCACAACTAATAAATTTGTTCAAATTAAATTTAGGAATGAGGTTTTCCAACCCTCTATTTGTAAAAATTAGATGCCTTATCCAAAATAATTTCATGGAGGCTATAAAAGATGTCAGATTTACCATTTTTAAACCCCCCTCTTCATATTTTTTTACAATTACTTCTTTCTTAACCCTATGGGTTGAATTATTCCATATAAATGAAAAAAACATTTTTTCCAATTCCTTACAGAATGATTCAGAAGGATTTGGGATGGACATTAAAATATGATTTAGTAATGGTAGAACTAAAGTTTTAATAACAGTAATTTTCCCTATGGGAGTTAAATACCTTTTCTCCCATTGTTTAAGTATTGATTTAATATGTACCAGTTTTGGTTCATAATTTAATGGTAGTATTTTATCCAATTCTACATCAAAATGTATTCCAAGAAGAGTAAATCTGGTAGTTCCCCAGTTAAGTTTGTAATTTGGAAGCAAAATTTCGTCACTAAACTTTTTTGAGCCTATCCACACTATGTGAGTTTTGGAATAATTAATATGTAATCCCGACATTTCTGAAAATGTCTTAAGTGTTTGCAGTGTTTCTGTGAGTGACGTTTTACTACCATCAAGAATAATTGATGTATCATCCGCTAACTGAGAAATCTTTTTTTCAGTATTGTTTATAGAAATACCTTTAATATTTTTATTTAATCTAATTTGGATTGCTAAAATTTCTGCACATATAATGAATATATATGGTGACAAAGGATCGCCTTGCCTACAACCCCTCTGAATGTTAATTCTATCAGAAAGGTTACCACCTTGGTTTATTGCAGATGTAATATCTGTATTAAAAAGGGATACCCACTTCTTGATTGAGGGTCCAAAGTTAAAAAAGTTAAGTGCGCCTTGTATAAAGTTCCATGAAAGTGTATCAAAGGCTTTTTCAAAGTCAATAAGTAGTAATAATCCAGGTATATTTTCTTCCTCAGTGTAATGCATTATGTCATAAATTAACCTGGTGTTTTCTCCTATATATCTATTAGAGATGAAGCCTGTTTGATCTTCATTAATTATTCTATCTAAATAGCATTTTACTCTGTTTGCAATGGATCCAGATGCAATTTTATATACCGTATTTAGTAAAGTAATAGGTCGCCAATTCTTTAAGAATTGTCTAGGTTTATCACCTTTTGGTAACAAGGTAATGATACCATGTTTTTGTGTAATAGATAGACTGTTGTGCTTATATCCATAATTAATAGATCTGACTACAAAAACCCCAATATATTTCCAAAACATCTTGAAGAATTCTGCAGAGAAACCATCTGAGCCAGGGGATTTATTTGATTTCATTTTGTAAAGTGTAGAAGAAGCTTCTTCCATAGTAATTTCGCCTTCTATAGATTCTGATTCTTTATATGAAAGCTTAGGAATTTCTTTATTTCTTAACTCTTTGAATATATCATTATTTGTAGTATCTGTACTTTTTTTATATAACTGTTCATAAAAACATTTTGCTTCTCTTAAAATTTCTGTTTGGTCATAAATAACATTTCCATTATCATCTTCTAATCTTGGTATTATCTTGCTTGTAAAGTTTCTTGATTCTAATGAACAAAAGTACTTTGATGGTTTTTCACCTTCCTCCACCCATTTTGCTCTACTTCTGATATATGAACCCTGTAGCTTATGTTTTCGAATATTTTCTAATTCTTGCTTATTACTAAATAATTCATCAATATTATTTTCAGAAATATTTTCTTCCAATATCCTGATATTTTCTATCAATTCTTTCTCCTTATTTTCCTTTTTCTTTTTTATGTAAGTTGCATAGGATATAGTTTTTCCCCTTATTTCAAAGAGCAGGGTTTCAAGAAATAATTGATCATTTATAGTGAAGGAAATATCTGAATCAATAATATTATTTAAGTTATCCATATTGTATACTGGAATTGCATACTGTTTTTTAACATTTAAGATAACATTTTTAATGCATTCCAAATAATTTTCATCATATAGTAAAGAATTATTAAACTTCCATAAACCCCTTCCTTTCTTAAAATCATTAAAAGCAATAGACAGTGATATTATGGAGTGATCTGATCTGTAGCTAGATTCTATAGTGCATTTTTCTAACCCTGACAAGAGTGACTCAGATATTAAAAAGAAATCTAAACGACTTTGTTTCAATGGAGTTTTTCTTCTCCAAGAGTATCTACGAACATTTTCGTGTAATTGTCGAAAAGGGTCAATATAAGAAAAATTTTCTATTATTTCTAAAATCTTGTCTCTTGCCTTTGGATTATTAATCGATTTATAATTGTAATAATCTAAGTCTGGGTTTATAACTAGATTAAAATCCCCACACCAGATAATATGACTACAATGCATATCATCGATATGATTTTGAATGTTTTCATAAAAGAGTGGTGTGTCAATATTAGGACCATAAATAGTGCATAACAATACTTCATGGCCCTCTATACATGCTTTAAGTAAAAAATAGTTTCCATCAATATCACCCTTTTCTGCAATAGGTTTAAAATCAAAGTTATTATTAATAAGAATTGCGACTCCTCTGGAGTTTGTAGTATATGAACTAAAAAAGCACTGGTATCCCCACAAATTTCTTACTTCATTTTCTATATCACAGGAGAAGTGTGTATCTTGCAAGCAATAAATATTATATTTCAACGATCTTAAATAATTAAAAACATCTTTGCGTTTTGCAATATCGCCTAAACCTTGGCAATTTACGGATATAATTTTAACCATTTGGTATAATTATTGTGCAAAAACTGTTAGATACCCAACGGAACGATGGAGGTGAACTCATGATTTAAATATGTAGAGATTCAGAAAAGAAGAGAAGATAGAGCAAAGAAGAGAAAAGCAGTAAAAAAGATCAGACAATGATATTCAACGATAAAAAAAGTTCCACGAAAATACAAGTTGACTACCGTGATAAAGTGAGTCACTGTTTGGAATGTCAAAAATAAACACATATGACACCGGAAATACATTTTACCGCACTAAAATCAGTTGAGGTACGGACGGATATTTTAGTCCCGGATCTTATTTACCTTGTGTGCAATGTCATCAAGAATGTCAAACTTCACTCGTTTTTTCTTCACCTCTCCGTAAACCGACCCATTGAAGTACCATGCCGATGAAACACCCTCACAGTCCAACAGGCGCGCGATCAACTCGCCGTTCTCCTTGGTAACGTCATCGCCTAGTCGAATGTTACCGGGGGCTGCCTTCACTTTTGACCGCTTTCGCATTATATGGGCCTTTTTGTCGTTATTTGTCATTTTCATGAGAATGGGTTTTGGTCCTTTACCCTTGGATCCAGGTATCCTGTGGCATGCCACAATGTCACATTCGTTAACCTCTACATCCCCTTTCTCCTTCAATACAGATTTCACGACCTCTATAATATCCTCGTCTTCTGTTTCCTGGACACCGTAAACTTTAATATTGTTTTTTCTGCTGTATTGTTCATTATAGTTAGCTTTCACTGTGGCAAAAGTAGCAAGATCGTTCAGCTGATCCATTTCCTTTTTCAGTTCTCTATTGTTTTTGTTAGTTTCCGACAGTTTTTCTTTTAGAGTTTCGTTTTCCATTGTTAATCTATCGACGTCTTTTGTCAGGTTATCGATTCTTTTATTTAACAGCGTTTCTCTTTTTTCTGCATTTGCTTCATGAATCTTCAGAAGTCCCTTCACTATATTAGTCACCATTGATTCTAAATCGCACGTTTTCACCGTTTGTTGCAAGCATTCTTTAATTTCAAGTAGATCAGCTTTTAATGACCCTATTGTCAAGTCATCTGTTATTTCAACCGTTTCATTTCTTTCAGATTTACTTTTTTCTGACCCTTTCTTAGTACCAGGCATGTTTTTGTTTTTATTTGGATGTAGCGTCAACAAAGTCTTTCACAAGGGAAAACAGCACGAACAAATCGAGGTGTTTAAAGATCGTAGTAAACAGTACTCACGACTGTGTAGAATCTCCTTTCTTTAAAAAACACAGATAGATCGTTTCAAATATTTTTTTTTTTTCACAGTGTAAAGGTTCCTCTTAAGTTATTTTAGCACACTGTTAGGAAATCCTTAGTCACAATAGTCATTAATTCACTAAATATCTCCAAACTCGCGCTCACCGAAAAAACACCTCTTACCTCACGAGCGCCATCTTGCTTTTCGTATGTGCCAGTCTTGAATTTTCATGTTTTTCCTCAAGACAGTAGCATTAACCCAATCTTAGTTACTGGTTTTGCATGGTTACACTGTGTTACCATGGCAACCATAAAAGTTATTTATAGAATAACAGGGTTCTCCATGAGCTGTTTTACTGTGTTGCTCCCGACACAGTAAAATTTTCTCCGACACAGTAACAGTTCAAATTTTATGCGTGCGACACGGTAAAAATTTTGACGACACAGTAAAATTTGTGAAAAACAGAAAATCCAAAGATATATAATTCCTCTCTAACTGAAACTTTAATCAAACAATTCTGCCGTCTTTCAATTCTAACGGGTGGAGCACTTAATTAGGGCTTCCCCTCGCATTATCAATTATCTCCTAGACCCTCGCCGGAGTTTACGCATGAAGGAACAAAGACAAATTATTTGTTTTCACACTTCCTGCAGTAACGGTTAATTGGTATTTGCATTAAAAAAAAACACTATATTTATATAAGTTTATTATATGTTATATATTTAATTTTTTTTCTATGGAGCCAAGACTTTAGATATGTTGGCATTTAAAGTCAAACAATGTATCAAAATCATTTACAATTGATGTAAATAAATTGTTTTGAATTAATTTTTAAGGAACTCTTAAAAGTATTCTAAAGGTTTTTTTTTTTTGTTATACGGTAATTCGACCAAGAAAACTGACAAAAATCACAGCAAATTTACTTTCAAAATTGACAAGTATTTCGACTGTATCAACCAGAATTTCCTCTGCTTTTCAGAACATGTTTTTTCACTTTTATCAATATGTACGACCGTAACATTTGTGTAATAAATTAGTGAATTTTTTGTTTTTAAAAGTGTGTCCATGTAATTTTTTGTGATTATAATGAATAGTGATTCAGTTCCGAATTTGATCGCAAAAATACCGCGAAATTTATAGTGCTTCGCGTAAACTCTGCAACACAGTAAAATTTCAAATGATGGAGAACCCTGGAATAATATTGCTTATACTTATATACTTAAGGTCAAACATTTTCATTGTTTTTCTTAAGTCGTTGATTGAGTTTGAGCATGTAATACCTACCATTAGTGAATACGTGTTTTTAGTGTTTTTCAGCATATTTCAGCATTTTAAATGTATTCCAAATGTACCCTTGGTTACCACATACTTAGAGATGTATTCTAAACAGTTTCTTTACAGTGTAAGTGACATCAAGGTATCATGTTTTTGTGAGAATGGTTTGTTTGCTTTTTCTAGTTTTTATTAAGCCACAGTCAAGATTTAAAGTGGCTGAAAATCTCGATTTTTCAAACTTTTCCGGCTGTTGCCATAGCAACCGAGACACATAGCAACGAAATTTTGTTTGATATTTGTTTCTGGTGTCAAGAACTAAGCATGGGTGAAGTTTCATCAAAATCGGTGACCATGCGTGGCAACGAAGTCTAAGTGGTTACAGAGAATGGCTATTAAAATGTAAATATTCAAAATAAATTATGAAAGAATCTGGGGGGATTAGGCGAGTCATATGCCCACCCGGAGCATTGTAAGCATATCAAACATTTCATAGTCGTACAATTATCTAAACATTTAACAAATTTAAACTTTGCACAGCGGTGCTAAAATGACACAACTTAAAGCATTCAAAACTAGTGCTAATTGTAACGGGGACCGTTACAGATGTTCCCCAAACGCTCCCCAACTCCCTTTTGGTGCCATATTCCCTGTAAGCTTCATTAAATAGGACAAAATCTATGCATTTTTGACTTTAACAACGCCAAGTTCATTCAAATTTTAGCATTGCACGTGTGCGCATGTGAATGCATGTGCGTAATGACCATATCATCTTGTTTAAACAATCTATATATTTTGATATACTAAATACATGTATTAAAGTATTTAATCCAAAAGTATAAAAAAAAACGCTCATTCAAGTGTATTTTTTATTTTACCCGTTTCACGTGCACGCACGTGCATACATGAGCATGGTGACTATACCTTCTTGTAGATGTCCGTTACATCTATCTATGTTCTAAATCCCACCCCGTTTGGTTGAAAACCAAGGGAGTTATAGCTGTTTAAAGTTTCAGCCAATCAGATTGCAGTGCACAAACATGCACGTGTATGCATGTGTATGGTGACCATATTTTCTTGTAGCAGACCAGTATATCTATCTATGTTCCAAATCCCATCCTGTTTGGTTGAAAATCAAAGGAGTTATAGCTATTTAAATTTTAAGCCAATCAGATTGCAGCGCACGTGCATGCACGTGTTTTCATGATAATTGCTATATATCATGTTGTAGGATATTCTAATGCATGGCTATTTTCAAAATTTCAAAGGATTTCGTCAAAAAACAAGAAAGATATAGAGACTTTAGTTTCAGCCAATCAGAGCAAAGTGCACGTGCATGCGCGTGAGATCTTGCTCTTTTGACCATGTCATATTGTCTATGCTACTAATATATCCTTATGTTATAAGTTTCAAAGCATTTCATCGAAAATTTAAAAAGTTACGCCTATATCAATTAAATCGGTCATTTCACATGTTGCACGTGCACGCTCTTGCAAGCACGTGCACGCAAAATGACCTTCGTTCCGCAAATCTACATAACATGTCTACTGACCCTAAAAACATTTCACCTTAGTCGGATGTATAGTTTACGAGATCATTCCCGGACAAAAAAGTACCCAGGAAGAAGAAGAAGAAAAATAATAATAATAAGAAACAGAGTAAAAACAATATGTTCCCCAACTTCGTTTGGGGAACATAATAAACATCACTGAATGAGAACAATTCTTTTAATCTAGATAGAGTAGAAAAACTGACTCGGTCAAAAAGAGGTCCGCTAGGGGCTGAAATAAGACATAGTTACATATATGTAAGAACATACAGAGTGGTATTATCCTGAACTCTATACGTTCTTGTTTCCATAGTGTTAATATGTAATTGTCAGAGTAACTTATGTATAAAAATCGAAAACTTTCCATTGAAAATTGTTTGAGATACAGGATCACAATAGAAATGTTTGAGGCCCCAAAGTATACAGGTGTGTTTTTCTAATGGCAAATATGTATAAATTTAAAAAAAAAACATTTCGTGGAAAACCACTTTGTCTTGTCACAACAACAGTGTAATTGTAATTCCTTTGTGGCCCCATGTGACTAAATTTGACTCTACAATATATGAGAATACTTCCATATAAATATGACTAATCAGCAATTTGCTGTTCTTTTACTTGATTTTATCGCTTGGTAGACAAAAGAAGTAAAAAGATGAAATGTTTTAACTCACCTCAGTCATACGCCTTTCTTTAACTCTTATTAAAGTATAGGCACATCAATGACCTTTTTTTGACTTTATAGCTCACTTCATTGTTCTCTAGAATAAAGTCTTGACAGAAAATATGTGTCTATCCTTTTCTAAATATATCCTTCCTTATAAATTAGTGACATTGATTAAACTGCAGAAAACCTCGAATCGAAAGACTTGTGGAAAATAAATTAAAAATTAGGTAGGGTTACAAGACTTTTAAGACCACATATACACATGAACACAAATTGAAATAATGGGGGAGGGGGATTCCAAGGAAATTTATATATCATACAAAGATATAGATATGGAGTTTATCTTTTTTAATTTTCAAAATAAGATTACTCAAAATTTACCTCAGAAAAAAATCAACGACAGTGAAATCTTGGTGAACTGAAAACATTTTTTTTTGGTTTTGGGACGTACTTCACAGAATGGGAAAAACATGCAAATGAGGGCCAGATGAAATGTTCAGAATACTTGTTTTATCACAAGGGATTAACGACTTAGAATGTGTGGAGACAGGAGCGCTTGTACTTGGTGGTTGTAGCTATTTTAAGACTATATTTATCTTCCTTAAAGATAAGTTCCTTATAAAGATATAAAAAAATGACCAAAATTTTAAAATAAAATGGTATGAATTTTTTCTTTGCCAAATGATAATTGACAGCTTAAGATATTATTTCTAATCTAAGAAAAATTATAAGTTTATCTTTTGGTTAATTTGATAACCCAAGCCTCCTAAAAACACGATTTTTTAAAAAAAAACAATTTTGAAGATTATTATTGGGGAGTACTACATGAAGTATATTTATATGCAGTTGTAAACTTTTTAATGTCAAACTCTCAGGTTTGTTTTTATTTCAAGACTTGTAGAATTTCTTATCTGTTAAACAATAAAGATTTTTAAGGGGGCTCTCTACAACGTCACAACATGGCGTACTTCTGTTGAAACGCCATTTTGATCCCAAATTATCTGATTCAAATTCACTTAACACCGAGAAATCACGGAGTATAACACAGAATGCAATATTGTGGTTGGAATATACATTGTATCACCTCAATTAATACAGTGTATTGCCCAACACGTATGCTTTCGTTAAAAAAAAATGAATTGTTCGTCAATGCATTCAATTTCTACTTATTTAATTATTAAATAATATATTTACAAACTTAATAGAATAAGATTTTTAGGTGAGAAAAAATGATATAAAAATATGTCTTGTCCATATGCTAATTCATCATTGCTTGTCAAAACGCCATACACTCAGCAATTTCTTTTTTCTTCAATAAACGTATAATGTTTTTAAGCAAAAAATATCACCCAAAATTGCAAATTTGATAAGATAAGACATATGTATTATCTTCCCATCGAGTAGAGGATACTCAGTTAACGATTTGTATACACCCGAATGAATGGTTATACCCGGTGAAATTTAAACTCTTCATGAAACCACCAAAACGTTTGGACAGTAAAAGGGGAATTTTACATGACACAAACGTTTGATCAACAATGATTATCAGCTGTTTGTATAGGAAACGTGCAGGTTTTAGACAAGTGTGAATTTGGTTGTAGGAATTTCTTTTACCCGCTTTCGGCCATTTATTACCATGTTTACATGTATTGTTAGATCTAGCACTGGATAACACATGCATGTTGGATAAAAACGGTAAGTAAAACTACCTTTCTCAATACCATAAATTCATTCAATACATGTCTTTGTCATTGACTGGAAACGTAATGGTTTTCGCTTAAACTCATTTAAAAACAATACATGTACAATACAAACTTCTTTCAATGTCCTTGCTTGTCATTTTTTTAATACTTGTGCAAGTAGAGTTTATTTGAAGTTTATAAAAAAAAAGTACCAAGATATTTGAGTCCACTCTTGAAACGGATCTCTTACACCTAATTTTTTGTGATGTTTGAATTTTTTGACAGTTTTCAATTTTTTTAATTTCTTTTTTTCATTGTTTTTACCCTTTGATATTATATATTTTTCAGATATTGGAGAAGTTTCAACCAGCTATTCTCAAGAAAATGCTATTTTAATGTTTCTTTTGTCTAAAAATTATGTTGATTTTATTTTTAACTTTGCTGGTTATGATTTCATTATTTTATAACATTAAACTTTGAAGAGAAATTTAAAGCACTGGGCTTTTAGAAATATATAGATAGGAGGGGTTTTAACAAAATTAATAGAATATTTCAAATATTTCTAAAAAATAAATTGAAATACTTTGGAACCTTATTTTATCGGATATGGGGCCTATTATTAGAAACAAATGCATGCAACAAAAATCAGTTATACTTTATAGGTGTAGAGAGCCCCCTTAATGAACATGCATCCCATGTATTTTTTTTTCGTACTCTGTAATTGTCTTTTGCCTTTTATGCTTTCAGACCACCATTTTAGCAATTCTTGACAATTTTTCAGCAATTATTTCCAACACAGACACTGCTAAAATGCAAAACAATCCATTGCTATAGGATTTCAGTTTTGGAACACAATTTGCCATTAAAGAAATTGATATCGTATATTTATTCAGAGATCTTCATTCAATAGTGCAATAAATCGTTTACAACTATATAATTGATATACTACGCATAAGACAGACAGTCTTATAAAAGTTCATATTGACGAATATACATGTACTCAAAATCTCCTTTTTTTCACAGGGATGATATATATCTATTTCATTAATTTTTACCTTTCACACAGTTTTTCAGTCAGAGAATAGGGTCGGGTCATAATGACAAATCAAATTTTTACATGGAAATATCTTCGAACAAATCTTCTTTTCATCTACAGCAAAGTAATGATTGGTTTTATGAACATTGAAGCATCCTCAGGTAGTGTAATTCAAGTTTGTCCTTATCATGACCCGTATATGGGGAGAAAAAATCTAAAATCAAAATCGTTTTCTCGAGAACAAAAAAGCCGTGATTGATCATATCTATATGGAAGCATAAGAGATCAAAGTTTTACATGAGAATATATAAAGAAAAAAAATCTCAAGAACAGAGAAGCTTTGTTTAGTCATATTGACATGTAAGCATCCTCATCAAGCGAATAATCAATTTTAAATATTTATGTGGAGGGCAAAGTAGTATGCTATATTGAAATGGAAACGATGGAAACATCCTCAAGAAGCAAAACGCCCCCCCCCCCCCAGTGATACAGTAAGCTTTTCAATACTGAACTGATTTATGCTTATTTCTAGTCCATTTGCTCAATTGAGCGATGTACCCCCATGAGGCTCTTGTACTATATACTGTGGTTTCATCAATATTCGTTGAGCATCAATTTTCGAGGATTTTGTTGAGCAGATCCACGAAATTCAAAGTTCGTTGAGTTATAAAACAAGAGGCCCATGGGCCACATCGCTCACCTGAGAAGCTTTGACCATTCTGTTCTTTACCAGATTTCCCCCTTGTTATACATAATGCATCCCCACCCTACCCCACTGATCATAATTTAGACATTTTGAAATCTACACTACCCCATGATCCTTCCATGGGCACATATGTTTCAGCTTTTTTTGCCCAGTGGTTCCTGAGAAGAAGATTTTCAAAGATTTTTCCTATATATTTCTATGTAAAACTTTGATTCCCTATAATGGCCCCGCCCTTCCCCCGGGGGGTCATTATTTGAACAATTTAGAATCTACATTATACCAGGATGCTTCCACATAAGTTTCAGCTTTTCTGGCCCAGTGGTTTTTGAGAAGAAGATTTTCAAAGATTTTTCCTATATATTTCTATGTAAAACTTTTATACCCCATTGTGGCCCCGCCCTTCCCCCGGGGGTCATGATGTGAACAATTTAGAATCTACACTATACCAGGATGCTTCCACATAAGTTTCAGCTTTTCTGGCCCAGTGGTTCTTGAGAAGAAGATTTTCAAAGATTTTCCTATGTATATCTATATAAAACTTTGATTCCCCATTGTGGCCCCGCCCTTCCCCCGGGGGTCATGATGTGAACAATTTAGAATTTACACTATACCAGGATGCTTCCACATAAGTTTCCGCTTTACTGGCCCAGTGGTTCTTGAGAAGAAGATTTTTTAATGACCCAACCCTATTTTTGTCTTTTCTTGATTATCTCCCCTTGCGAGGGGATTTGTCCCTTCATTTTAACAATTTATATTTCCCTTCACCCAAGGATGCTATGTACCAAGTTTGGTCAAAATTGGCCCAGTGGTTCTTGAGAAGAAGTCGAAAATGTGAAAAGTTTACAGACGGACAGACAGACGGACAGACAGACAGACAGACTGACAGACGGACAGACAGACGGACGGACGGACGGACGACGGACAAAATGTGATCAGAAAAGCTCACTTGAGTCTTCGGCTCAGGTGAGCTAATAAGTTATTCATTTGTATAGGCAATGCTTTTGTCCACGAAATTACGTATTCTCGAAAACGTCTATTTTACAAAATCCACGAAAATTGATGCCATTGAAAATTGATAAAACCACAGTATCACAAAAACAAATTGTAGAGTGTTATTTGTCACTGAAATTGCTGTCTAGATTAAAAAAAAAATACATGCACTGCTTATGTTTTATTAGGCTGTGACATTAATTACCAGTCATAAAGGAGGAGAGATCTGATTCAATTTCTGAAGAAGATTAAGGTATTTGACATGGATTAATGAGAAAATGAGAATTCCACAACAGATCACAAAAATATAAGAAAACTAGAGCCGAGCTCGTTGCAAAGCAACGAATAGGTCTTCCGTTGGATCTACAGACAGGAAGACGTAACCTTGAGTCTAGGTCAAGCCACATTCTAAAGTTATACAAGTAAGCAGCCTAAAGGCTTGTAAAGGAAGCAATTTACAATGTTCCGCCAGGGAAAAGACTGTAAAGGAATGTATGTGACCTTGAACTTTCTAAATGACCTTGCGTCAAGCAATGACAAACTCTGTTATAAAAATCTAATATGTGTATTACCGACTGGAAAAGTTCACACATGTTTTTTAGACATTCTTTTAGTCTATGAATCCAGCCAAAACATCTTATCTTTAGTGACCTTGAACTTGAGTCAAGGTCATGTCCCACCCTGCATTATATCAGCAATGTTTCACAGGTACAAATACTGTAGCGAATTTACAGTTTCTCTGTCACTAACATTGACTCGTCCGAATGACTGGATATGTTCAGCCTTATTTTTTCTGAGTATATATCGAATCGGAAGAATTTATTAGGTTCAACACTATGATTTATCTAATGATTTAACTAGAAATATATCTATAGGACATGAATGCCCCGCCAAGTGTATATTAGTAAATAATGCAACAGTAAAATCTGTATTAGTGTATGACGTTTGTTGAGAATATCTTGAATAATTTCTTAAAAATTGAAATCTTAAAAGATGGATATAGATTATAAAAATCCCTTCAAATAATGCATAAGCTTACATAAAAATATCTCAAATGGTTTCTTTAATACTAAGGAAAACGCAAATTAAAGACGAGTGAGGTCAAGGTCACAGGAAAGTGCAAGGTTAAAATGTAACAGCATACTAAAGTTTGATAAAAATGTCTTGAATGAATTCTTCAAATCTGAGCACTGCCCGTGTGGCGCCTTGTTTAGAGCATCTGTTCTAGACTAAGGTTAGGATAGCTCTCAAAAGTATGTATCAGCATATCAGCATATAAGGTTGAGTAAAAATAAAAATGCTTTCTTCAAATTTGAGCTAAATACTAACTTAAGTAAAGTGAGATCAAGGTTACAGGAGAGGTTAAAGTAAAAAAAAAATACTGATGCAGTTGAACAGAACAGAATATGTTGATACAGGTGAGGTAATAGCTCTCATCAATGTCTATCAGCATAGGAAGTTTTATATAAAAAATTGAATAGTTTCTTTGAAATTGAGCTTTGAACTGACGGAGGGACAGACGGAAAGATGGAAGACGGACATGACAAACTATATATGCCCGGCCATTTTTATGGGGGAGCATCAAAAGTTCATTGAGAATATTTTATGTGAAGTTTGGAGACTTGTGAAACGATGCCTGGAGACCGATCCTATGGATGAGACCGGACTCAAGGTCTCATGTCGGGGTAGGTGCTGGCATGAATAGTACCCATAGCACCTGATTCCATCTCTCCTGATTTGTATTATTTGAATGGTCTTTTTACATGTAGCTTGAATATTGATCACTTTCTCCATATTTTATCCCTCGTTGCTCAAAGGCCGTAAGTACCATGTACATTGTACAATTAAAAAAAGTCATGTATAAATTATCTGCCCTTCACCTTTTTTATCCTAGTAAACTTTTAATTCCACCTATTTTGTTAACATAAAATTGCTGGATATATATATTGTCCAAAATCAAGAATGAAAAAATTAATGTTAGAAATAATATTATTCATTGTCGAAAATGCAATACAAAATTCCGAAAATGAAATATATCTAAAACTGGTACCTCTCCCCAACCCAAGAAACTTAATTAAATAGTATACACTTCGTCGATCAATTGACCACTCCAGTGAACATAGAAATCATTACATTCTTTTTTAGTTTTAGAAATAAAATAAAAGACGTTGAAAAATTAAGAAAATAGGAAAGTTAAGTCACAGTTATTAATCGTTGTAGACCTTGTTTTTCATTCATTTGACCACTCGTAAAAAAAATGTGTATGATTATATAAAAAATAGGTTTTGACTTTCTCTTGGAATTCAATACCAGACCCAACCTACATATACACATACCTAAACAAATCAACCGATCGACATTCTCGGCTCAGAAGATTAACAATGACTGACCAGAAGGAAGTTAATATTATACCGTTATTAAAATAACCCAATATCAGAGCGAACCGATAATTGAAGTAACATGTACCTCAAATACACAGAAATATAATAAGTAAGAAAAGAATTTAATTGATATTTTATAGTAGAGATAATGATTAAGAGACAGTAACGAATTTTTCTAATTTTTTAAAATCGTATTCTGAAAGTTCGGGATGCATATATTTTGGCCGCTTTTGTATGTAAAAATGCATACATGTATATAATTAAAATTACTTGTACAAGCATGTTCCCGTAAAGTCATGCAATTGAAATATTCTTTTCGGGTTTTTCCCGTGAGTTGGAAACGTCACTTACACTTACAATTACGCCGCGGTATCATGCATGTCATGCAGGCATAAAACTTGAAATTAATAAATGCACAAGCGGTTACGATTGATTAAAACAAGCATGAGATAGAGTAAAATAAAATAATCGACAGAAAGAGTCGACATGATTTCAAAGCCTATTTCCATTTATAACTATCGGAGTACACGATGTGTTTTTAATACCGACATGCCCGCGGCTCTCTGCGGCCACGCACGTGTGAACGAGGACTCGGGTGCAAAACTTTTAGACACAAGGCGACAGAGGTGGATGTAAACTGTAATGATATTACTGAGGGCATTGTGGCATCGCACTTTGAAAAAAATGCATAAAACAAATTCTAGACTTATAGATTTTAGTAATTAAAATTGAAAGTGGATACCCCCCCCCCCAAGGTAAACCCCAATTTTCAATGCCTATATAATGTCTTTGCAAAACATTTGTGTGACACCCCCCCCCCCCCCCGTACAGATGCCTATGCTTCACACCAATATAACTGGTATGACGTTAAAATTTTTCAATAAATTTTAGTTTACATAAAATGCATGAAAACTGTCAAAAAAAAGTTCAGTAAAATATTTAAGAGAGAGAAAAATTTCAAAGTAAATGTATGGAAAATTTAAAATCGCTCACTTTCACATCGTAAAGTGACCATACCGAAGAGTTTTCAAACAGGTTTAATTATTTATCATACCTAAGATTTGCATGAATATTGATCAAGCCATGATATATTCTAATTTCAAAGTGCGTTATTATGGTCGATATTAACGCACTTTGAAAAAAAAGGTATTTTTTCAAAGTGCTTTGATTTGGTCCCAAATTTAACGCACTTTTTTCAAAGTGCGTTGTAACAGGGCACACATAATGAAATTCGATTATTTGCGGACGATACATCATTGTTTGCAATAGTGGACACTGATATTAATACTCCTACTTCATCTCTTACAACCGATCTTGATAAAATAAAGAAATGGTCAAAAATCTGATTTTGATTAGATTTCAGTGTGTGGATATGTGGAAGGGATAGTGTTAATTAATTCATTCAAGATTTGCTAAATTGTTCGTTTGGGCGAAGGCTTAGAAAAAGTGACACACTGTGTGTACAGGTACACATCAGTAAATGTTCTGATTGAAATAAAATTCGACGGACATTACTTTATTTTAGTTATCTAAAAACAACGTAATCTTCAGAGAGTGAGGCATTATATACATGTACGTGCATATTCTGTTTTTCATACCGCAGATTTCCTTTCTTTTGATTTACCGTTTACACAGGCCTGTGTTTTAATGCTATCAATTGATATATGATAAGACAAAGCGATACATCTCTCGGTAATTTATTTTTTATGGGGAAAAAATAGTTGAAAATATATAGATTGTCACCTTATATTTACCTGTGTAATTATGATGTTACAAACCGTGACGATGACTGGCCAGGATGACAGGATGGGCTACCCGCTATAAAAACAATTCATTATCAACTCAGTGGACCTATAATTAGTTCACTTTAATGTCTGTATTTCAAACGCAGATTAGGCTCTACATGCTATATTTGGGCACTCTTGCATATGCATCATACTTTAGTTATAAAACGTGCCTGTTCTGTACTTGCATGCATGTACATTAGATGTCTCCGTAAAACCTTAAGCATTACGAGAGTTGATAAGAAAAAATAACGGAAACCTGCGCGCCAAAAATTACAAGTTTAATAGAAAATAATTATTTGTTCAAGGTTAATTAGTTGTCTAATGGAATAAGTTACGTATGTGTGTCTTGATCTACATACTTTGGAGGTTCGTGTGAAAGTGGAATTTTGTATTGATGTATTCTGATAAAACGCTCGATATTTGTATATATGGGACGTATACAGTTGTACATTTTAAGGACGTCGACAAAAGAACGTATATTGACTTACTGTACATACATGTACATTTACCCTGTACTAGTGATACAAAAATCTATCACTAGTAGAAATTAATCAAAGTAGCATATTTTCGATGGTATTTGAAGTAAAACAGATCATGACCTCGATATCGAGAAAAACATTTGCTATAAAAAAAGAATTATATGCAACTTTCATGCAATTCAGCTTATAAATTATTAAATGAAATACGCTAGCGACATAATCAGTCAAAGATACTATGAAATAATCTGAAAGATTCAACATATTTATCCACTCATCAATTAGTTAACAAAATTAATTTAACCATTCTGTGGTTTCTTTTGTGTATGACTGTGGGTCGCTTGATCACACGCCGATTGATTCCCGGTGACCGACTTTGCCCCGCATTATCGAGGGGAGGCGCGTTATATAATTGTAAACAAACAAGGTGAATGTAAAAGGCGTGCACTTAATGGCTGTGAATAGTATATGCTTTATAGTTATGTTTTATTTTCTCACTATATTGTTTGTTTTTATATGATATGAAGAAAAGATTATCATTTCTGTCCTTCTTAGTAGACTTGGTTTATACGATTTAAAAAAAAATGAAATAAAAGGGAATGTTGTCAGTAAATAATCATGATAATTTGGGGAAAAAAACCCCACAAAACACTTCAAGAATCTTATTCTAAAAAATATTAGCATCCAATGTAGCCATGTTTGTTATTTATAGTAAGTTTGTTTTGGTTACGCATGAGGAGCTCTCGTTTACGTGCTGAGTGAAAAGAATTACCTGTACATAAATGGGTCATGCATCTAGCTCATTTAAAACAAGATTCGAACAAAATAACAATTTCATGAGATCAATATGTTAAAGGACAACTTTATAATCGCGACAGTCATTTCGAAATATTTACCATTTTTGAGTAATAAAGCAAAAACTTTCAAGCGCCCTAGATCCCTAATTTTAGGGGCCAGCCCCTTTTAAATGAAATTAAATGAAAGTTCTTGCAATTATGCACAACTTTTATTCAACATGTCTTAACAAAATATTTTTAGTTTTCAAGATAAAAAGGAAAATATGTGTTAATTTTGGCTCTTTTATGCGTTCTAATTTTTGACCCCTATATAGCGCCATTTTGAATACAGAAATCGAAAAACAAAAACCGATGTGCACAACTTCAATCCTTCTGTTATCTAAAACCAGTAAAATTTCTGCTCCAGCTTTTGTGGTCTCTGAGCCTTTGTCTGGAAATGAAAGCCTATTATTTTTCGTTTAAAGGGAAATAACTCATGAGCGGAAGTGAATTTTTGAAATGTTAGAGAACATTCTGATAGAGTTTATTACCGTCTATAATGTCTAAAAATTTGAGCAAAATCCATTGAGAAATGAGTGAGATATGAGACCTCAAAGTTGGCGTCTAGGAAGAAAAAAAAAAAAGAATAATAAGAATAATCTTAATCATCAGAATCAGTAGAAGGTCTTCCGTTGGAAACGGAAGACCTTAAATACAGAAAATAAAGAAAAATACAGAAAATACAAAACTTTTTGACTCTGAAATTAAATGGCTACAGAAACACTGCGAAGATATTACGAACAGGCTGACAAAAATCAAAGAAGACCATCAACAGATACTTAGAATGATCAACTTAACCATGCAAAACCGGACCCGAGTTAGAGAAAAAGAAGAATGGAATTGTCAAAACAATTGAATTCATGGAGGAGAACAAAAGCACTATGTCAGATTACAGCTTGATTGATAACCACAGAGAACTAAAAAAAATGCTATCTGAGGTTTATAACACAAACTGTGAACATTCAGTGAGGTTCATTAGAGGTGAAATCAAGGATGACTTTCTTGAGTCTGTGATTGGAAGAACTTTAGATTTAGATGATATCGGTGTGACTCAAATTAACTCCTTTCAATATGGAGATAAAATGATACAGGTTTTGGAGAGAATCAGTCAAGACCATGTTACATATATGAATTTAATTCAAAATATATAGAAAAAGTCAATCATCAAGGCACAGAAGTACATAAATATAGTATCTCTTCTACGAATGACATGTGTGTGACTGGTAATAGTGTTGTTTATTTCACTGATGGTAGTAACAGTTTTATCAGGTGCCTGTCACCTTCAGGATCTGTCTCTACAATCATCATCACAGATCCACTGCAACCAGTAGGAATCTGTCATCAGTGGACGGTGGACTACTGGTCACCTTGAGAGACAGAGAATCAGATCGTTACAAATTAGACTCACAACGCAGACATCTGGTGAGACACATTACAGTGACTGGTGACGTCATCCATGAGTATGAGTACCAGGAGGACGGTCAGACCAGACTGTTTACATACCCAGTCAGGGTCACACAGAACAGTAACAGTGATATTTGTGTTGTGAACCGTACAAGTCGCACAACAGGTTATCTAGTGATTGTGTCTTCCTCTGATCGTATGAAGTCTGTCTACCGTGGACAGAACCTGACAGAAGACTTTAATCCAACTGATGTAGAGTGTGACTTACCTCTGTAACATCTTTATCACTTACTCACCTAACAACCAGGTCCATCTGCTGATTCCTGAGGGAGAGTTCTTGAAAATTTTACTTACAGAAAATAATGTGCAAAATCCAATGTCACTATTTCTACACAAGTCCACACTGTGGGTTGGTTACCGGAAAGGACTTGTAAAAGTGTTTAAGTACAAATTATAAAATGAAAAACGCATAAATTATCACGGAATTCATTTACATACGTATAAGGGCATATCAAAATTTATAAAATTTTAAATGTAAAATATATGAATTATTATGGAATTCATTCCTATGAAAAGGATGCATAGAATTATATATCAAAGTGTTAAGGGGGCATGGACACGGTTTCAACTAAATTGTTAAATCAATTAGGATGTTTTGCAATTCCTTCCTAAGGCATCATTTGTAATTTTGAAATTTTAGCTGAAACTGTGCCCATGCCCCTTTACATGTAATATATTATATATGTATATACATTTACATTTGTTGAATTCAATTCTATGAAATTACCAGAGTTGTAGTAAAGATTAGTCTTCATCAAGAAACATTAAACATTAAACTTTACTTCGATATATCTGTACATGTACAAGGAGTAATTCTCATATTTTGTTATCAAAGACAAACTTATTCACATTTTAGACACATTTACAGTGTACGTATGTATACTGACTAATTGTTTCAGCATACCAAAAATATGTGAATCCACTTTCCAAAAATACCTGGTATACTCTTGCTTAAGATTCAATGATATTGAGTTTAATGCAAAAGCACACAAGGCTTCTGAAAAATCTGCAATAAATTAAAACCAAGTTATTCTTCATGATAATTTATTTTATGTACTTCAGCTATTTTATTTTGGATGTAAGGGTATATTACTCTAAATCCATAAAAATACTACTCATAAAATATG
Organism: Saccostrea cuccullata; assembly: GCF_032062105.1. Taxonomy (NCBI): domain Eukaryota; kingdom Metazoa; phylum Mollusca; class Bivalvia; order Ostreida; family Ostreidae; genus Saccostrea; species Saccostrea cuccullata. Next base: position 215,146 of record NW_026928220.1, on the reverse strand, counting down.
AATGCTTTATGCTACTTATTACCTTTTCAACAGGGATATTATCAGTTTACTCAGTGAACAAAATTGAAGTTTTGGAAGTGATACTTTTGCACTTAAATATATCATAATGTAGCAAAACTCCATCTAGATTTTTACTCTTTTCTTGAAGGTTGTCATAAAAAAAGAAAATAAATACTTATTGTTAAAGGGGTTGAAAGCAAATAATTCATCCTGACAGATTCTTCAATTTAACAATAGTTTAATTGATATCTCTCCACAACTCCAACTGTGATGTCACAGTTAATGACGCTGCCTTATATTTAGATAAAGGAAAATCAAAGATATTAGAATAAAGAGAAAAATAGATTTTCTTTAATTCTTTATTTATTTTATTTCGTTCTTGAGACAGGATCTTTAAACGCAATGAAATTGACTTTAAAAACATTGAATATCCTTTTTTATAATGCTGATTGTACACCCAACAATTTAGGACCAGTGTAACGTTGAATCTTGACCGGAGTTGAAAATTGACCCCCGATTCATTTTTCAACGTTGAATATTGAACGGAGGTGTTTTTTCTCCGTTGAAAATTGACACCAAAAATCGTTGAATTTATACGCGGGGTCATTTTTCAACAGCTTGATAATTTGTTTTCTTACCCCTGATGACCTCAAAAAGTTGAAAATTGACCCTGTTGAATATTGGCCCCACATCAGAGTTTGAACATTTTTTTTAACTGGGAAGTTGTTTAACGGGATTTAGCAGTATCTCTATATTTATAATCCGGTTTCAATTTTTTCCGTTTTCACGAAAAATAGAAGTAAACTTATCATCCCGTGAATATGTGTACATTTGATCAGTACACGATTTCAGTTATCTTCAAGCTTAAGTTATGTTCCACATAAGTTTCATCTCTCCTGGCCCAGTGATTCTTTAGAAGAAGATTTTCAAAGATTGTTCCTTTATATTCCTATGTAAAATTTTGATCGGCCATTTTGGCCCCACCCTACCCCCAGGGGTTATGATTTGAACAAACTTGAATTTACACTACGTGAGGATGATTCCACATAAGTTTCATCTCTCCTGGCCCAGTGATTCTTTAGAATAAGATTTTAAAAGATTGTTCCTATATATTACTATGTAAAACTTTGATCGGTCATTTTCGCCCCACCCTACCCCCATGGGTTATGATTTGAACAAACTTGAATTTACACTACGTGAGGATGATTCCACGTGAGTTTCATCTTTCCTGGCCTAGTGGTTCTTGAGAAAAAAATTTTAAAATGCCATTAATTTTTCTCTAATTCATAACTATCTCCCTTGGAAAAGGGCGTGGCCTTTCATCTGAACAAACTTGAATCCCCTCTACCGAGGATACTTTGTAGCAAGTTTAATTGAAATTGGCCCAGTAGTTTTTGAGAAGAAGATAAAAATGTGAAAAGTTTACAACGACAACAACAACAACAACGACGACAACGACAGACAACTGACAAATTTTAATCAGAATAGCTCACTTGAGCCTTCGGCTCAGGAAGACTTTAAAATCCTGGAATTCTGGTGTCTAGAAAGTGAGTCCTATAAATTATACATGTGTATTAATCAGGTGGGCAGAACATCTCATCGAGTCAAATTCAGTATAAAATTAACAAAATTAAAAGCCTAAAAATTAGAATGAAACACATCGGACAAAATGAATCAAATGATAGGTTATATTTGTGAACAAAAAAAATCAATAGTGACCATAGCATTTAAGTAATGTTGACTTTAAACAAGGTTCGTTAAAAAAACTTATCCGTCAGTAGCCTGCCTCGGCTTAAAAATTGATCGTTTTCGGATCATAACCTTGAGAATGAGATTATTCTTCTTCTAAAACATATCGTTCTTATTCGATAAAATGTTATTCCAATTCGATTAGTTATTATTCCTATTCTGTAATTTGTAATTTGTATTCGATAAATTGCTATTCCTGTTGGAGGAAATATGATAATATGATTCCTATATCGTAATGTATCATTCTTTAAAAAAATAAAACGCGTTTCCTTATCGATGTCATTCAGATTTGAAAACATGCGATTCCTTTTCGCTAATTTTGTCATTCCTATTCGATAATTTTATCTTTCTTATTCGATAATTATTTGGTTTATATGCAATAGAGTTGTTGTTGATCGAAAAGATACTAGCATCCATTTCTACTCAAAAAATACGATTCCTTTTCGATAAACTTCTTATTTTTTTTCACCTATGCGATGTTTTTCTTATTCTTTTTCAATAATTGCATTCTGGAAAACATGTTTAACATGACTATTGGATATAAAGCATTTTATTATCATTTTATTATCGAATAGGAATGACAAAATTAACGAATACGAATTGCATATTTTCGAATAGAATAACAACTTAAAGGTGATGAATTCTCGAACAGAAATAACATTTTTTCACACAAGAATAACAACTTATCAAATAGGAATCATATCTGTACAGGAATGAAATGATTTAGAAAAAAAAAACAAAATTTTTGAATAAGAATAACAAAATAGTGTAATAATGCAACGTTTTACTCCCCATATCATAATCAGGTGATAGCGGAATATTACTTCACAAATAAAAAATTCAGATAAAATAACGTATATGGAAAATTTCACCGAAAGACGTTCATTAGAAAGCAAAATACACACAATGTCTCAATAATTTTCGAACAACCCTCGTATTCATGATTTAGCACCTCTGAAAAACCCAGCGGGGGTATTTAGTCCCGTTTGGAAATTCTAGTTTAAACTGACATAGTGATTTGAGCCACCGCCTCCTAGGGAAAATTTTCTGGATCCACCTAACAAAAACAGTTCAATGGGGCTCGGACTGTCGACCTGAATATAAAGGATAATGCTTAATTTGTAAAGAAAATCGCTGTCATTTGAGTGTTAAAAAACGTTTCAATGCAGGGAGAACATACTTTTTTGATACATGTATTGGAATGAGGTGGACGCGATGGCGCGCCGAATACAATTAGCCATGTCAGTTACAGTTAATGAAAGTTTGACCGCAAATTTCATATCCCTAATTTGAGAAAAACGAAAGGTTCTTTATTTTCCTGATTATTTATAAATATGTGTTACTGTAGGCAGAAATGTAAAAATACCCTTAAACATTATTCTTATACACTTAAGCTAATGCTTTTTTATACTCGTTAGTCACATTCTGTCAATAACAAATAAAAGGCGTTTGTCTGTTCTTTGACCATCCCTGATGTAAGGAAAAAAGTGCGAAAGTCTACATTTTCTCGAAAATTTGCAGCATCTCTATTTTCAAACGTGTTACTATAAATAGAAATAGAAACCTCTGCTTCTCAATCTGTATTTCATATATGCTTTCCTTTACTTGTTGGTTAAGAATGCCAATAACAGTAAAAAAAAACATATTGTCTGCAATTGCTCATCCAAAATGTGAGAAAAAAAGTACAAAAAACTACATTTTTCAGATAGTTTACAGTATTTCTATTTTTAAACTCATGTTACTATAAATAGAAACGGAAACCTCTGCTTCTCATTCTGTATTTGATATAAGGCTTTCTTTTACTTGTTGGTCACCTTATGCCAATAGCAGTTAAAAACTTATAGTCAGCAATAATTCATCCAAAATTTTAGAAAAAGTACAAAGAATGACATTTTTCCGATAGTTTACAGTACGCCTATTTTTAAACACATGTTACTATAAATAGAAATGGAAACCTCTGCTTCTCATTCTGTATTTGATATAAGGCTTTCCTTTACTTGTTGGTCACCATATGCCAATAGCAGTTAAAAACAGATAGTCAGCAATTATTCATCAAAAATTTTAGAAAAAAGTACAAAGAATGACATTTTTCCGATAGTTTACAGTATGCCTATTTTTAAACACATGCTACTATAAATAGAAATGGAAACCTCTGCTTCTCATTCTGTATTTGATATAATGCTTTCTTTTACTTGTTGGTCAAACTATGCCAATAGCAGTTAAAAACAGATAGTCAGCAATTATTCATCCAAAAATTTAGAAAAAAGTACAAAAAATTACATTTTTCCGATATTTTGCAGTACGTCTAATTTTAAACGTGTGTTACTATAAATAGAAATGGAAACCTTTGCTTCTCATTCTGTATTTCGTATATGCTTCTTTTACTTGTTGGTCACCATATGCCAATAGCAGTTAAAAACATATAGTCTGCAATTGTTCATCCAAAATGTGAGAAAAAAGTACAAAAAACTACATTTTTCTGATATTTTGCAGTACGTCTATTTCTAAACGTGTTACTATAAATAGAAATGGAAACCACTGCTTCTCATTTTGTATTTGATATAAGGCTTTCTTTTACTTGTTGGTCGACATATGACAATAGCAGTTAAAAACTTATAGTCAGCAATTATTCATCGAAAATTACAAAATTCCCGATATTTTGCATTACGTCTATTTTTAAACATGTGTTACTATAAATAGAAATGGAAACCTCTGCTTATCATGCTGCATTCCATTGAATGTTCTTTTGTTCTTGTCAGTCACATAATATCAGTTACAGTTAATGACAGTAAGTCGGTAAATTTCCCATCTCTAATTTGAGAATTAGTGGAAAATCAACATTAAACAGTTAATTTCATATGTGTCTATTTTTAGACATTTGTACTATTTATAGAGATGAGAGCCTGTCCTCAATAATTTGTGATATATTATACTATTCCTTGTTCTTATCGATGAAATATTGGAGAGATCCATATATTTCTTGTTTATGATTCAGTGGAGCTTCAAAATGATGGAAAATTGACATTTTTCATCATTTTATGATACATGTCTATATTTAGGCATTTGAAGTTATAAATAGAAAACGGAAATCCCTGAAAATAATATGCATGGTAGTTATTGGTGTCAAGTCTCTGACATTAGAATATTGACTTTTACAGTATATTTTATAATTACCTAGCAATGGCATCTTAAACTCTGCCCAAATTTCATTTTTTGGATTTTTCTGAAATATGTCTATTTTTAGATACATGTTACTAAAAATATCATTGAGATCCCACTCCAATTTTTTCATGAGGGGACACTACTAATACTGACGTTTGACGACACGCATATGATTTGAAAAATTTCCGTAGACAATTTTTTTTATTTAACCTTAAATTTCTCAAAAAATGTCAAATTTTCCATTTTTCACATTTTGAGAAACTATGCTATTTTGCAGAACCGTTTTCTAAGAGTGGGGTCAATTCTGGAATAACTGGTTATATGCCCTGTATTCTTTAACAGTTGATAATTTCTTATGATACAAAGATTTATATTTGAGTTCACTACATAAAGATAAAAATGCATTCATATTTCCCCAATTTTCATGTTTTTGTTTGGTCAAAAATGGCCGAAAATAGCCAAATTCAATGGATCCGTCTCCATGGCAACCGGGTGCACGTGAGTAACTTCTAACACCATATTTGCTGGTTTTGTACCAAGGTGCACCTGTGGTGCAATTTCATCAAAATCGGAGATATGTCGTTTCAAGCCCGATAGTTAATTTTTTGGTGCTTACAGAGAATGCATGTTAAGAGCTAATATCGGTCTTTCAATGCTGAAACCATGGTTCAAAAAGTGTGACTCAAAGATCTATAAAATAAAAAGTTGGTGTGGCATTCCACCTTAAAGACAGAGATTTTTTACCAGGTGGTAAATTCCGGGTGAGGGAGGGGCTTACTTTGTACAGGTGTAAATGCCTTGGGGGTTAGCAGTCTACCTGTGGTCACCTGTCTCCTAATCCCTATACACAGGAAGTGATATAATACACAGTGAAATACCCAGGTGTCAAACTTTACCTGTGTTGGGGATTTTGAAACAATTTTAAATCAGCAGTAAAAAGTTTCTCAATAATCTATATTGATTGATTTTTAAATGTTTGAAAACACCCGGCCCTACCCATTTAAAACAATTATGATGATATTATACTATAAATTCAAATATTTAATACAACAAAGATTATTTTAGATGTTTACGTATGTGTTAATTTAAAAAAGATCTTCCAGTAAAAACCAAATTAGACTTATTTCATTCATCCCCAGAATCCCATCTATCAAATGAAAAGAGAGCCGTGCAGACGTGTTAAACTAACTACATTTCATTAAAAAAAATATCTAGGTTTAATTAATTATAACTTATTCTTTGTCACCATGAAACATGCTTAAAAAAGATTGCTTGTAAATTCTTATCTGAATAACAACAACAACAAAATAATAATAATATGTTTTCCGTGATCAGAAACATTTATAAATATTTTTAAATTTGATTACATGTACACTTCACACTAAACTTAAACAATAACATTTTCACTTTAGGTTACTTTTCAGCATATTAAAAAAAAAATAAAAACAGAAATTTCATCAGAAAAAAATTAATGTACCAAAGTTTAATTAAAAAAAAAATCACATTATATAATCCTTTCAAATACCTAAGGTATATTTTATTCATATAATCAAGCTAAAAATTTTCATTGTAATCCAATTTCTCTATACCCTGTTTAGTAACCATCAAAGGATCAAAAGTTGATTTGTAGGTGGATCCCCATGAGTGCCAAACAAGGTGTACAGGGTATACACAGGGACCAGTAAGTAAATGTCAATCAAGTTCCAGCATCCAATGATGGACCTTCACGCACTTGATTGACAGGGCTACCCAGACCAGGTATTTTTGAAGGCGGTACTTAAAATCTCTGCCTTTAAAAACTGTACCTTGTATTTCTTACAAATATACTGTAGACGTACTTTTTTCCTCGGGGTCATTATTCCGCGGATGATTTTCAATGTCTGTTTAATTCGCGGGTAGAAAATTACGCAGAATTTTCTTCACTGTCACTATATGCCTTACATTTCTAGTAAGTACGCTTGGATAAATTTCCGCGGAAAATTTGTGACCGCGTACATAGCGAAAATTAATACCACGCGGAAAAAGAACCTCTACAGTACATCGACCATTGCTTACAAACTTTTCAATTACAAGAAAAAAAACCTTACATGGCCTGGATACCGAGTATCTGAAACATAATCCTCCATTGTGTTTATGTTCTTCTTCGGCCTATATCTATAGTCCTGTTGCACGCATTATTTCAGGTGACGTAAATATAGTCAATAACAATGAACTCCCTAACGAAAAAAATACTATAGATAACTATAGTTTACTATAGTAAACTATAGTTAACTATAGTTATAACTTTGACACTTTGAAAACTTTGTTGAAAACCTTGATACTTTGAAAAACTTTGACGAAAACTTTGACACTTTGAAAAACTTTGGCGAAAACTTTGACACTAAGAAAAACTTTGGCGAAAACATTGACACTTTGAAAAACTTTGACGAAAACATTGACACTTTGAAAAACTTTGTCGAAAACTTTGACACTTTGAAAAACTTTATCGAAAATTTTGATACATTGAAAAACTTTGGCGGAGTCTTTGACACTTTGAAGAACTTTGACGAAAAATTGACACTTTGAAAAACTTTGTCGAAAACTTTGACACTTTGAAAAACTTTATTGAAAACTTTGGTACATTGAAAATCTTTTACTCTTTGAAAAATTTTATCGAAAACTTTGACACTTTGAAAAACGCTATTGAAAACCTTGACACTTTGAAAAATTTTATCAAAAACTTTTACACTTAGAAAAAATTTATCAAAAACTTTGACACTTTGAAAAACTTTGGCGAAAACCTTGACAATTTGAAAAACATTGGCGAAAACTTTGACACTTTGAAAAACTTTATCGAAAACTTTGACACTTTGATTTACTATAGTTAACTATAGTAAACTATAATTAACTAAAGTAAACTATAGTCAAATGTATTTTTTTTGTTAGGGCTTAGATCATTTATTTTAAAATGTCCTAAATATAGGGAACCCCGATCCTTCAACTGGCGTCGGAATTTCATAAATATTATGGATTCTGTTGAAAATTATGCCATACGATGGACTAGATATGAAAAAGAAGACGTTGACACCTTGTCAGATTGGATTAAATGTATCAGATCCATGTTAAAGTCGCGTATTAAAAGATTGAGGGGCAATATGAAAACCATCTATCCTTCTGTATTCAATAATCCAGAAGTTTAAAAAGAATTAGATAGATTACATGATCGATCAGCACGTACTGGTTCCTGCCAACGAAGCAGGTAACAACATTGTCTTCGTGTGTAAGGCTCATTATACAAATTGTATTTTAGAAGAACTTGGATTTAATTCTACAAGTGATAATCCTACTTATACTCATACTTTCCTTTCTAAGGAAGAAGGTCTTCAAAATCAAATGTCAGTTTTAAATATTTTAATATTCTACAGAGCCAAAATGAATTTGAACTACCCTATATTTATTGGATTCCGAAACTTCATAAAAATTCTTACAAAGATACATTGCAGGTTCCAGTAAATGTTCAACCAAACCTCTTTCGTTACTCCTCACAAAGATATTGACAGTAGTGAAAGAAAAACTTAAAGAGTACTTTGCAACAGCATATTCAAGAAGTGGATGTGAATCAGATTGATTGATTGATTGATTGTATGTTGTTTAACGTCCCTCTCGAGAATTTTTCACTCATATGGAGACGCCACCACTTGCCGGTGGAGGGCTACAAATTTTGTCCTATGCTCGGCACTCAGGGCCTTTGAGCAGTGAGGGATCTTTTTCGTGCCATGTCTACGTCCCGCAGTGGGATTCGAACCCGCGACGTAAGGATTGACTCCTTACTTCGCGACTCTAGAGCAGACGCTCTAACCACTGCGCCACGCGGGCGAGGATGTGGATCAGTTGTGGATATTCAAAAATTCCAAAGAACTTTTGGACAATTTGAAATCACAAGAATTTACCAATATCAACAGCTTAAAAACTTACGACTTTTCAACTTTATACAAAACTATTCCCCACGAAAAATTAAAGTCCAGGCTTTTTGATATCATTGACAGCTGGTTTTTCAATAAAAATGGAACTCTAAATTGACTTACCTGTTCGTTGGTCATTTGCACAATTATTTTGTTAAAACACATACTGATTGAACACACAAGTACTCTGAAGTTGACATCAATGCTTGAGTTTCTGATTGACAATATCTATGTGGTTTTTGGAGACCAGGTATTCTAACAATCTATTGGAATTCCCATGGGTACCGTTGTTAGCAGACCTATTTTTCTATTCATATGAAGCAAAATTTGTGCAAAATCTTACGCGTGAAAAGAAGAAAACACTGGCTGTGGCCTTCAACTCGTCATTTACCGTAGATATATCGACGACGTATTGTCAATTAATAATGGTCATTTCCATTCCTATGTCGATACGATATATCCTGGTGAGCTTGAGATAAAAGATACCACAGAGTCTGACACATCTGTTTCATACCTAGATAATTTACTTGAAAAAAACGTTAATGGTAATCTAACAACCAAGCTTTATGATAAACGTGATGACTTTAACTTTTCAATCGTCAACTTTCCTTACTTATGCAGCAATATACCTTCATCACCTGCATACGGTGTGTATATATCTCAGTTGATTCGATACGCAAGAGCATGCTCTACGTATGAACAATTTCTAAAACGAGGTAAATTAATGACAAGCAAGTTGATGAAACAAGAATATGAACAGTCTCGTTTAACGTCATCATTTCGTAAGTTTTATGGTCGATACAAAGACCTTATCAGCAAATACAATTTATCATTGAGACAAAAGCTGACTGACGTTTTTCATACTTATTGTTAGTCCATTATTTATACACTGAATTGACGACGGATTTTCCCGTTAATTCCGGATCATGACAAGGAGCACACGCGGATGTGACCGGTCAGCAGGGGATGCTCAATGCTCCATGGCACCTGTTCCCACCCCTTATGTTTCGGAGGTCCGTGTTTGCTCTTCTCCTATTTTGTATTGTTTTATGGACTTTGATATTGAATACTGTTCGTTATCTCCATATCCTTCATGTATTGCATAACTACATCTTTAAAGTTCGGGTAAGAAATGTTAATTTGATAGCCATTTACTGGTAATTTAAGCCGAAATCCGTGCGCGAGTTAATCATTCCCGCACTTGCATCATCACGGAGATCCAAAGGAGATGTACCCCCCCCCCCCCAAAAAAAAAGGCAGAGGACTACATTATTGCAGCTAAAGGAGGGTGTGACCAGTTGGTAGGGGATGCTTACTCCTTGATGGCACCTGATTCTATCTCTGATTGTTTTAGAGGTCTGTGGTATCTCTGCTCCTATTTTGAATGATAATGAACTTTTGAGCTTGAATATTGTTCATTATCTCAACGTATTTCCCCTTTACCATGTAGATTACCATTTTAAATTTTAGTCCTATATTATGGCCCAAATAATACTTGGGGCCAAAAAGATGCCTAAATATGAAATCTTTAACCATATCCTTGGTGTCTTGAGAAAAATATCTCATTATTTACATCTTAATGTTTTGTGCCCTATCAAGGGTCAACCTTATCCCCAGCGGTCATGCTCCAGATAACTAAGAATCTGCACTATGCATTATCATTGCTTGATCTGTTGTACTTAGTAGATTTTTCAAAGTTTGTATCTTCCCACGGAAAACTTATCCTTACTACTGGATCATCATTACTCCAAATTTCTCAAGAGGCCTTAAAAACCTTAATATGCTTTTTTGAGGATGCTTACTTATCGATTTAACTAATCAAGTCACAGCTGTACTTGAGATTTTCTTCTTTTATTTTCCGTGTGGTAAATTTAAAAAATCCAATATGGCCCATCCCCCGAAGCTAATACGAGTATCTGATAAAAATTGAATGCATGTACAATATACACAGTACTTTCATTTTTATTATTATTATTATTTTTTTTTTTTTTGCAAAGTGGACTTTAGAATATTTCAACTGTTGCCACCAAATGTTCCCCTTTTAAAGGGTATCTCCCCTTGAAAGAGGGTAGTTGTGCTTCATGTGTAAACGCGTTTCAATTTCCTAAAAAATTGTTACCGATTATAGTAGGTTTGCTTGAAATTGACCCAGTGATTTTATAATTCTGGAGAAAAAAATTCATAGACATATTTGATTCAGAAATAACTATTTTTGAACGTCTTAAAAATGCATTTGACTTTTGTATCTTTGGTTTTTGTTAAATTCAATTTGTCTTGTTTTGTTGTATCTAGTAATCAGACACCTGCATGTTTACAATTCATTGCACATTCAATTGTCTTTTTATAAATTTAAAGTCCTTATTCACAGTCAAGGTAATTTTAAAATAACACTCAAACAGTAGCATATCGAGCCTTAGGGTCATTACCAGGTTGCTACACAAAACAAACATGGCTGAAAGTTTCTCAAAAGAATATCCATTGGGCTCTCCTTTGGGACACATTAAAATGTGTGAATCCCATGGTGTACATATTGATATTATTTGTGAGGACTGTGATAAATTTATTTGTGTCAAGTGTGCCAAAACAAATCATAAAGATCATGAATGGAACACTCTTTCTACAGCAGCCACTCATTGGCGGAGAGATCTTCTTACATTTCTGACAAAGATAAAGGAGAATGATCTATCTGGAATTAATGAGAAGATATCAAAAACGATAACAGAAAATGAAAAAGTTTGTGACTCTGAGATTAAAAAGCTACAGATGCATTATGATGAGATAATGACCAGGCTGACTGAAATCAAAATACGCCGTGAAGAAAAACTGAGAAACAATTTGGTTAAAAAGCATGATCAATTCAACCAAGTGAAATCTGAGTTAGACAAGAAGAAAAAAAGAATTGTTGACACAGTGGAATTCATGGAGGAAAACAACAGTACCATGTCAGATTACAGCTTGATTTACAACATCAAAGAAATTACAAATATGCTGTCTGAATTAGATAATCATGTGACAAACTGTGAATATTCTGAAAGGTATATTAGAGGTGAAATCCATGATAAATTGCTTAAAGCTCTGGTTGGAAGAACTTTGGATTTAGATGACATCGGATTGACTCAAATAAACTCCTATCAATATGGTAGTCAAATAATACAGTTATTAGAGACCTTTAGTGAAGACCAATGTTACATAAATGAGTTAAATTCAAAATATATAGAAAAAGTCAATCAGCAAGGCATTAAAGGACTTAATATTAGAATGAAACCTACTGGTATGTGTGTAACTAATAACGGTGATGTATATATCAGTGATGAATATAATAATTCCATTGGCTATCTGTCACCATCAGGATCTGTCTCTACAGTCATCAGTACAGATCCACTGCTTCCAATGGGAATCTGTCAGTCAATGGACGGTGGACTACTGGTCACCTTGAGAGACATTATCACAGATGTATTCGAATTAGAGTCCCACAGCAGACGTCTGGTGAGACACGTCACAGTGGCAGGTGACGTCATCCATGAGTATGAATACCAGGAGGACGGTCAGACCAGACTGTTTACATTACCAGACAGAGTCGCACAAAATAATAATGGTGATATCTGTGTCGTGAACCATAAAAATCTATTTAAAGGTGATCTAGTGATTTTGTCTTCTTCTGATCATATTAAGTTTGTCTATCGTGGACAGAACGTGGCAAAAAAATTTGCTCCAGCTGATGTAGTGTGTGACTCCCTCTGTAACATCCTCGTTACTGACTGTGACAACAACCATATCCATCTACTGAGTCCTGACGGGGAGTTCCTGAAGTTCTTTCTGACAGAAAATGATGTGAACTGTCCATTCTCACTGTCCCTTTACAAGTCTACACTGTGGGTGGGATACTGGGATGGACTTGTAAAAGTTTTTGAATACAGAATGTAAATTGATTACACATGACTTGAGATTACAAAATATCTTAAATTATGTATTCACAAAATATAATTCAAACTATAAGTCCATACGACTACAGTACTGGGGATAAATAGAATACCCCATACTCATTGTCAAGTCATCGTCAACACTGTGGGTGGGACACATGCAGTATAATACTTGTCAAAGTGCTTTGAACAATACACGATTTAACATGTTATAAACATAATTGAATTACTATATCCACGGGATTAATGGGTAAACATGAAATAATGTATATAGTGTAGACAAATTACAGAAATATAATGATTACAGCATAATTCAATACAAACTTCATAGAGCAAAAGCAAATTTCTAGAAAACTGACAAGGTCCAAGGGCCTTTAAATGCCTTAAAAGACATGCATATATATCGACAAAGTGATATTAAACGTATATCGTAAGAGCCCCTCATATAGTAAAATTAATTTCGGAGAGAATTTGAAAATATTACATTGAAAAAAAGTGTGAAGAATACAAACATTTAAGCAAGCATAATTATACATGTACTTAAAAGTTGTATGTGCTTGTTAGAAGTTCTATATAGTTTTATAGCAAAGAGATTCATGTACAAAATTCGAAAATATTTCAATGAAATCTGAATTAATGTGTTCCAAACTGTATTTAGTAGGGACGGATGAAAGGGAAAATAGAACGATTAGACAGACAGAAAGAATGATCCCAATATCTGTAAGGGGAACCTTTTACATTTTAGAACTTGTGTACAAAATTTAAAAAAAAGCATAGGCAATGTTTTAGCTATGGCGTAACAAGAACAAAGTAAAAGTATTGATAACGGATGGACGATGACATTTTCTCGGTGGGACCCAATAAAGGCAGATAAGTCATATATTTGTTAAACCCAATTCTTATATTCCTTTCTGTTCATGTGTAGGCTATAGTGAATCGGAGATTCACCTGAGGCGCGAAGCGCCGAATGGGGGTAGGTTCGGGAGGGGGTCGCCCCCTGCCGTTGGTGGGGGCTCGGGGGGTCTCCCTGAGAAATAAATTGAAAATTAGATACGAAATCATGCGATTTTACGATAAAAAGATTTTTTAAAAAAATATATATATATATATTTTAAATTTTATAGGTATACATATAAATTCTTGTCGTAGTACCACAGAAAAAAAACAAGAATTGTTCTATAGGAAAATTTGCATTTTTTTATTTTGTCAGTTCGAAGACAATCAAATATTGTTATTTCTCCAAACAGGGATTATGATAAATTTAACATACTTAAGGTTATGAGAATTGTCGCATCACTAGGAAAAATTGGCGAATTCAAGTTTAGCAGCGGACAGTTGAACCTTTTTTAAATAGTTCCTATAGTTGCAAATAATATGGAAAGATGTTTAAGATCGAGCTTGTACACGAAAGATGATACAGTAATTATTGAAACATTCGACTTTTGCGAAACACTTTATATTATATAAAATCACCTTTGCTTTCATTCTGTTTTGTTGTCTTTCATAAGTAAATGTAATTAATTTTTTGACTTCATAGTAATTTTTCAAACCTTGAATGACTTTACCCACATATCGGAATCAAACCATCGGATTAAGTTAAATGCAGTCTGCTAAGAATTCATACATTTTTGCCATTTGACTTAAAATGAAATAAAATTCAAAAGGCAAGACCTAATTTTGAAGCAACTTTATTAATAACTCTTTCTTTCATAGTTATAATATGGAGGTCCTATATATTTTTTGTCATCCTTGAGAAAATGATGTGTAGGCTGCAGCCTTTTAACCTATATGGAATATACGCCACTGCATACTATGTATATTATGTATTTTTCCTTCCATTTCTATTGTATGTAATTCTGTGATTAAAATTTGAAAAAAAAAAATAATACCGATCCAAAGAGTTCCTGTCACCCCTGGTGAGCTATTAACAGAGGGCTTCTGCGGAAATTGTGCCTCGATATTTTGTTGTACTTTATAGAATAAATATAAGGGGAAAAAGAAATTTAAAAAAGTCTTATTTTATTCAATGTTTAATTTTGAACAGAGAAATACTGTACTTGATTTGTGATAATTGTCACCGTATGAAAAAATATCAAAATGATACATTTTTTTCACTGTGTAAAAGAACATCAAATGGATATTTTGTCAGTGTTAACAAATTTGCCCCATCTTTCCACTAGGGATCATACTGAGAACAAACCTGAGTCTAAACTACTTGTAAATGCTTCCATTTAGATATGACTTATGGCTTTTCTATAAAAGGTGAAGATAACGCACAGTGATATGTAAAAAAAAAAATTAAAGTACACATTTGTTAATAAGGTATCAACACGGATCCCTGAAAATTACAGATTTGGAATCAGGCGCCTAAGAGGAGTAGGCGCCCTCTTTGACCAGTCAGACCCGCCGTTAAGAGGTCATTATAATTTAAAAACTGATCGTACTCCAAACAAGCTTGTAAAGAAGGGAATAAGTAAATAAGGTAGGGAGATATAAACACCATTAAACGAACAGGTGATAGTGGAATATTGCTGTATGGATGAGGAAAGAGCAGTTATTTCATTTATCATACAAATGAGTTAACTTTCTAATTGGTACTTATCGACTATAAGCAGTAAAAAATCTAAATTTGAAACAGATATGGCAAATTCTGTCACTTATTTCATTTCATGTTCACTGAGGTATACATTAGGTCGACATATAAATGATTTCAAATAACTATTGTTCATTGATAAAACATCGTCGATATATATGAATGTCAAATTAAAAGCCATATAAAATGTTTTCCTCTTTTCATGCAGAATTTTTTGAATGTGGTTCATAGAAAAGTAAAAACGGGTCAGTTAATAAAATTGCACAATTAGTGCCCATTGGAATTCCATTAGTTTTCTGGAAAAAAAACGTGGTCTCCGAATACGATTTTTTTAAAATGGTGTCAATGAGAAACTGAAAAAAACTGCATAATGAACAGAGATTGATTTCTGAAAGTCTGCTTAATGATAAATGGTAAAAGGTAAGAGACTCACACAGACTCTAGGCTGACATACGAACACTGCTGCCAGGTGCCCCATAATCACAGCTCATGGTGAAGAGTCATCCCGAGTCTAATGAGGGAAGGTACATTACATTTGTCTGAACACAATCTGGTCAGGCTGAGACACTCCCTGGTCAGGTACAACAGACAGACAGACAGACAGACAAAAAAAACAGTGTTTCAACCTGCCATCGAGTTAGCAGAGGAAGCTAGGTGGTGGTGAGTTTATGCTGACAATAGCTTTCTGAAACCGAAACTCAGTACAATTTAATTACATCTTTTGCAGCTTTTGTTGTACTTTGAAATAAAAATATGAAAAGTCAGTGATTTTTGAATCATCTTTAATTTTACAGGGGAGAAAATCCCAGAGATTACGTGTAGAGCTCCTACGTTTACGGTTGCATGGCACCAAAAAGCGCCCTCTACTGGCCTATGCCTGTGATAATAGAGACACATATGACAGAAATAGGGACGCAGGCACCGTTAAAGTTAAAATGCATAGCAATCAATTGCAATAAGATAGTGTAGTGTAAAAGTAATTTAAAGTCCTATGTTGACTAAACTTCCATGGAAGGATGCAAATTGCCAAGCTTGTTTTGGTTGCAGAATTTGACTTACATTTTCCAGTTGAGTGAACATGTTAAAGTTTTTGGTGCAGGTCCCATTTCCAAGTAACTATGAGCTCTATATTGACCAAATTTTGCATGGATGATTCATCTTAAAGAATGCACACTTCCAGGCTTGCTTCAGATGCTGGATGTATGAATTACATTTTCCGGCTGAATGAACAGGTTAAAGTTTTTGATGCCCATTCCAAGTTAATATTTACAAATTGCAGACCTTGGCTGCAATTTGTAAAGATGTTTCATTAAATTAATGAAGGCTTCAAATAAAGACTTTTCCTCAGCTTTCAGAACAATTGAATAATCTGGAAGATGTGCAATTTTCCCGTCAAATGTAAGCCATTGGCAAAAGAGAAATTGTCACTCATATTTTATTGAATTAGGTTTGACATGACTGGGGCTTGATCACATGACTTTTCAATAAATGAATCTAGCCAAGGGACCATGATTTGTAGAAACAACACTTTGTACTACTTGAGGATGCTTGCTTATTATCAAAACTAATCAGAACTCTCTGTTCTTGAGATGGTAATTGTTCAAACTAAGTGTTGCTCAAACATTTACCTTCAAGGGGAAAGCATTGATTAAAATTCAATGCACATACAATGTCTGTAAACTTTCACATAAGAAATATTTTAGACCTACTAGGCATTAGAAGACTTAAATAATTAATGCTACTTAATTTTCCCAATTTCAAAATGCCTCTACTCGAAAGAGGGTACATTGTGCTGCCTCATTTGAACAAACTTAATTAAATTTCCTATTTCACGAAATATATATTAATTATGACAGGTTTGCTTGAAATTGACCATTTCCTTCTGACAACTTCCCTCTGGAGAAGAAACTTCATATCATAAATTAATTTATATTTGAACTTATATCGTTTTTCTGTTCAATTCAATGCACCAGTAGATACCTGTATGTTTACAAAACATTGTGCGTCTACCTGTCTTTTGATAAATTTAAAGTCCAACATTACAATCGGATAGTTATCTAACATGCACACACTTTTACACTAAAAATTAGGTCATTACCAGCGTCGCTTCATTAGACAAACCTGGCTGAAAATTTCACTGGGCTCTCCTCTAGTGCACATTAAAATGTGTGAATCCCACGAGTTACCTATTGATATTACATGTGAGGACTGCGATAAATTCATCTGTGCCCATTGTGCTAAAACAGATCATAGAGATCATGATTGGAAAACTCTAACTACTGCAGCCACTCAAAGGAGGAGAGGCCTACTTAAATTTCTGAAGAAGATAAAGGAAGAGGATCTGCCTGGGATTGATGAGAAGATGGAGAAGATTCCACAACAGATCACAGTGAATAAAAAACTGTTTGACGCTGAGATTAAAAAGTTACAGAAACATTATGAAGATATTATGAACAGGCTGACAGAAATTAAAGAACACCATGAACAAATACTTAGAGACAATTTGGTTAAGAAGAATGATCAACTAAAGTATGTAAAATCTAAGTTAGAGAAGAAGAAGGGAGGTATTGTTGACATAGTGGAATTCATGGAGGAGAACAACAGCACCATGTCAGATTACAGCTTGATTGACAATCACAGAGAACTGAAAAAAATGTCTGAATTGGAGGTTGATATGACAAACTGTGAACATTCAGTGAGGTTCATTAGAGGTGAAATAAAGGATGACTTTCTTGAGTCTTTGGTCGGAAGAACTTTTGATTTAGATGATATTTGTGTGACTCAAAGAAACTCTTTTCAATATGGAGATAAAGCAATACTGGCTTTGCAGACAATCAGTGAAGATCAATGTTACATAAATAAACTTGATTCAGATTATATAGAAAAAGTCAATCAGCAAGGTGTAAAAGAACATAGACTTAGTATCTCTCCTAATGACGTGTGTGTAACTGATAATGGTGATGTTTATTTCACTCATTTTAGTAAAAATTTCATCCACTGTCTGTCACCATCAGGATCTGTATCTACAGTCATCAGTACATATTCACTGCGACCAAGAGGAATCTGTCAGTCAGTGGACGTTGGGCAACTGGTCACCCTAGGAGACAGGGAGTCAGATCCTTACAAATTAGAGTAACACAGCAGACGTCTGGTGAGAAACATCACAGTGACAGGTGATGTCATCCGTGAGTATGAGTACCAGGAGGACGGACACACCAGACTGTTTTCATATCCAGTTAGGGTCACACAGATTGTGAACCGTACAAGTCGCACTAAAGGTGAACTAGTGATTATGTCTCTCTCTGGTCGTATGAAATCTGTCTTCCATGGACAGAACCTGACAAAGGATTTCTGCCCAACTGATGTGATGGGGAGTTCCTGAAGTTCTTACTGACAGAGAATGGAGTGAAACGTCCATACTCACTGTCCCTATACAAGTTTACTCTATGGGTTGGATACATGGAAAGACTTGTTCAAGTGTTTCAGTACACAATGTAAAATTAAATAATTTTACTGGTATAAAAATTATTAAGAAATTCCTATATATATAAGGGCAAATCAAAGTGTTTAGATATATAATACACATGTATACTGATTGAATTCATTTGTATGAAATTACAAGAGTTGAAGAAAAGAATTTAAGATTAATTTTCATCAAGAAACATTAAACTTAACTTTGGTATATCTGTACATGTATAATTGTAGTTCTCATATTTTGTTATCAAAGTCAAACTTATTCATATTTTAACCACATCTATGTATACTGATTAATTGTTTTAGCATGATAATAATAGGGAAATCAACTTTTCCTAATACCTTATAAGTAGAAATTTCAGCAAGGTGAAAATTTAGCGATTTGTCTTCAGAAACTGATATTTTATTTTTAGCAAGATGTAATTCTATAGATTTTAGAATGCACACTGAAGAAGATATTACAATGAAAACGCACTAAATTTTTAGCAATATTCAATTTTAGCGATCTCGGCACAATTGCTAATAATGCCAAAACTAAATTCTTGCTAAAAAATTCCGCTTGTATGTATGGTATACATGTACCCTTGCTTATAATTCAGTGATATTGAGTCAACTGCATAAAGCATATAAGACTTGTAAAAAATCGGCAATAAAATTAAATTGAAATTATCTTGCAGGGTTATTTTATCTAATGTACTTCAGCTATTTCATTTTGTATCTATATAAGGGTCGATCATTCCAACTGCATAAAAATACCACGGAGAACAATGACCAGAAAAGATGAAACTCATGTGGAAGCTTTTAGAAGCATACAGTATCATGCATGTATTGTGCTAGTTACTGCATCATCAAAAACAAGAAAAAGGGGGAAATGGTTTAAAATACGTTATTGTATTTAATATCATTCATAGAAATAACAATAAATAAATTCCATAATCTGAGGACTCAATACTAAAGCCCCGATATAACAAAGTCTGTCTTTGATAATCTTTACATCAGGTGCCCTTGAAATTCATGTATATGTTTATACAGCTAAATGCCATCAAATGTGGGAAAAAAATGATGTGAATTGATAGTTTATGAGAAATGCTGCTGAAAAAAAAACAGTCCTTGAATAGCAGATGTGATACAATGTATGTCATTGATATCATGTAGTACATATATAAATGGAAGACATCGAAGGAGGTCACGTGACGAGTAGGTGGAAGGACGCTTTTCTTCTAGCTCCCTTCTTTTTGACAATTTTGGAAGTTTAAACGCTTCTGGAGTGCAGATTTCTGCGCGGAAAGTGTATATAGTGTGAATTTTTGTGATATTTATTTATTTATTTGCATTTCAAGCTGAACCTTTTGTAACTTTGTGAGGATTTTGTCTCAACGTTTTTATACGACGCATCGGTGAGTATCTACTCACTACTATCATTCAAGTATTTCAAAACTTGTGGCTATTTATCATTGTCGGTATTCATTGAACTTCGTCCGTATGCAACATGGACAAATTAATGAAACCAGTTTTTCTAAAAGATAGTGAACTACCAAAATCAAACAATGAAAGAATTACAAACTTTGGTTTATTAAGGCCGGTATACACGATGAGATTTGTAGTATAATACAGTCAAGTATTTTATACTTTTTATTATAAGACTTTCTTGTACACACGCTAATACATATCTTATAAGATTGTAAATAAACTATTATTTCCACGTGTTTTCTCCTGTCATATTTCTCTCTCTGTCAAAATAATATAAATGATAATAATAAGCTCTGTTTCTAGCATCTTTCTTGTGGAAGCTACCACTTGATCTATTCCACATGTCCTCTTCCTCTTCCCATAAAACCACGAGTTTTTCGATGTCTTTACTTGTAAAGTCGGCCATTATTATTTACCATGTGCTTTTTTAGTACTTATATAAATAGGATGACCCCCAATGGGAGTATATTTGATTGGTTGAAAGTGAAAGGTAAGTTAAGACTTGTATTAAGAAATAGAGCATTGCCCTATTCTTAATACAGTTTTACAAGATTCGGAAAATCGTATGATACACCGTATTAAGAGTGTATGCACAGTAAGATTTTGTATTATAATACAAATCTTATAATACAAATCTTACCGTGTATACCGGCCTTTAGATGCAGTAAGCGTAACAATAGGGGACACGGTTAAATGCGTCCAGTTGGACCGTGACCTCTGGCGAATCTACTTAAATGATAAACAAAGTCGAGATAAACTTATCATTGACGTATTTGATCTCAACAACCAACATGTGAGAGTGTACGAATCGAATCCCTACTCAGCTGGTCTTACTGATCCAGAAGACCCAGTCCTGAAAGTTACGATATGCGGCATTCCACTTTCCGTGGACGACTCCGCTATACATGATATGCTCAAAAAGCTAGGAGTGCATCCAAAAAGCGAAATTAAATTCGAAAAGATTAGAAATCCTACAACAAATAAAATGACCAACGTTCTAAATGGCAACAGATTCCTGTATATAGAACCCCTTGAGCAAAACAAGTCCCTGCCTCGTTTCAGCTACTGCGCAGGTCTTCGATGTAAGATCTTCCATCGAGGGCAAAATTTCAAAAAACCTCCAATAACCTGCACAAATTGCTGGGAAACTGGTCATTCATTCAAAATGTGCCAAAACAATCCGCGGTGTTCTGCTTGCAAGGACGCAGGCCATAAACCCGGATCCGATCTCTGTCCGCAATACATCGAAGACAACTCTAAGGAAGTTGAGGCGTTCGATGGTCAGGAAAATGTAATATCAAATTTCTTTGCGTGTGATCTCAAAGTGTTCGGGGAAACTTTTAATTCCGCCGAGCAAGCATTCCAGGTCACTAAGGCAGTGCGAGCAGGCGATCTTATGGCAGCGGAGAAGATCCGAGCAGCAAAATCTGCACTGGAATGCAAACAGATCGGTAAATCCGATCGGTAAAAACAAGTTTCTGAAATGAAAAAGCAAATTATACAGGTATATACTAACGAAAAGATCTTTGCGCATTCCGTGTACGACTAGTACTGGGGAACCGGTCTCAACTCTACGCAAACGTTGCACACCAAACCCAAAACATGGCCGGGACAAAACGTCATGGGTAAGATACTACAACATGTTGCGGAGTCCCTTCAGCAAAACACCCAACGCACGGGATCGCGGACCAGGAAAGCGAATGCCAACAAATCTGAGCAGAGAGATCTGGATGGGTTCGTAA
The DNA here is from genome assembly GCF_032062105.1 of Saccostrea cuccullata. Lineage (NCBI taxonomy): Eukaryota > Metazoa > Mollusca > Bivalvia > Ostreida > Ostreidae > Saccostrea > Saccostrea cuccullata. Next base: position 193,095 of record NW_026928220.1, on the reverse strand, counting down.
AGAAGTCTGGTAAATCAAATAAATAAAATTTAATTATTAACCCAAAACGCGACCAAGACTATGGCTTGTGTTAAGTTTTTATCTCTGAACTGTAGAGGGTTAAATAGTTATGATAAAAGAGTAATTTTGTATGAATGGTTAAACTGTCAAAAATGTGATATTATTTTGTTACAAGAAACACACTTTGTTGATAAAAAGCAGAGTATCTATGATTCGAGGTGGCATGGTTCTGCATTTCATAATTTTTCTGAATCTTCGCAAAGTAAAGGTGTGTCAATATTTTTTCATAAAAATTTTACATTCAAAACCCTAAATTTACACAAGTCTGCTGATAGTCGAATCTTATTAATGAATATTGAACATGACAACAATATTATTACTTTGGTCAATGTTTATGCCCCAAATTTAGAATCCCAACGAATTAGCTTCTTTAAAAAGGTTACTAAGTGGATATCACAATATGCTCTGAATGAAGAAAATCTGATATTTGCTGGAGATTTCAATTGTAATGTAAAGAATGAAAAAGATAAAAGTGGGAAAATAGTAAGGGAGATAATGCAAAGATTTGATTTATTTGATATGTGGAACTAAAACCTGATAAAAATTGTTTAACGTGGTGTGATGGAAATGGGTCACCCAAAAGTCAAATTGATTATGTCATAGCAAGCAAACATTTTTGTTACGTCAATAGTTTTTAAATTTAAAATATCATGTAACACTAGAGGAAATTAAATGTATCTATTTTGCATGATACAAATTATGTTAAAACAATAAATGACTTTTTAAATAATCTTTCCAGATGAAATAGAAAATGAGAAAAATCCGCATATTCAATGGGAATTAATAAAAATACATATATAAGATATTTAAGCATTAATTTTTGTAAACAAAAAGGTAAAACGATAAGAAATAAAATCCAACTAATTGAAAAAGAAATTGAGGAGATTGAAAATAGGAATTACGCACATATTGACGTTAAAAAAAGAGAGAACTAGAAAACGAGTTAGACGAATTATATAACAAAGCTAAAGGCGCACAAATCAGATCTAGAGCAAAATGGATTGACGAAGGGGAAAAAAATACGTCATATTTTCTTAGACTGGAAAATAAACACCAATCTCACAATGTAATCAACAAAGTTAACAACAATGGACAAATATATACTAAAACAGATGAAATTTTAAAACAACTTAGCTCATTTTATGACGATCTCTACTCGAGTAAACATGTTTCGGATGAATGCGTTGATAACTATTTAAGTAAAATAAATCTTGAAAATAAAATTACAGATGAAAAAAGAGAAACAATTGAAAATTTTCCTTCTTTAAAAGAATGTGCTGAGGCAATTTACCATATGAAACAAAATAAATCATTTTACAAAATGTTTTGGAAGCACTTAAAAACATATTTTTACGATGCCCTTATTTATTCTTTTGAACTAGGTGAACTTTCAAATACACAAAAATGTTCTATATTATCCCTTATTCATAAAAAAGGGTCTCTAGACAAATTAGAGAATTAAAGACCTATCAGTCTAACTAATATAGAGGTGACCAATATAGATTACAAAATCATAGCTTTTGTTTTCGCTAGAAGGCTACAAAATGTCATAGATACCGCTATAAATGAAAACCAGACAGGATATATTAAAGGTAGATTTATTGGTAATAATGCTAGACTTATCGTAGATATTCTAGAATACTGCGAAAATAATAACAAGGAGGGCATTTTACTCTTTGCTGATTTTCATAAAGCCTTCGATTCGGTTGAATGGAATTTCCTATTTAAAACTCTAGAGAAATTCAATTTTGGGCCTAATTTCATAAAATGGATTCAAATATTTTATAAAAACCCCTTCTTCTATGTAAAGAACAATGGATGGTTGTCAAGAAAATGTCAAATGAAACGTGGAATTAGACAGGGATGTCCAGTATCTGCGTTACTTTTTTTATTCGTAATGGAAATACTAAATTTGAAAATAAACAATTGTAAAGATATAAAAGGTTTCAAAATTAATTCACTGGAAAAAGAAATTACTATAGTAAATGTGTACAACACGCCGATGATACTACGCTTCCACTGGAAGATGAATTATCATTGGAAAATGCGTTAAACATTATTTACGATTTTGGCAAGGTGTCGGGCACAAAATTAAATATAACTAAAACAGAATGTATCATTTTAGGACCTCTTAAGGAAAGATAAGCTCACCAAACACATATCTGTCAGACGAAAATAAATAAAGATACTTTAAAATGTTTAGGAATATATCTTGAAACTAACAAAGAAATGTGTAATGAAAAAAATTGGATATGTAAACTAAAGGAGTTTGAAAAAATATTGGAATCATGGAGATGCCGAAAACTTACTATTTTCGGTAAATGTCAAATTGTGAACTCGCTTATTTTATCAAAAATTGTTTTCCCTGCAACGGTTTTAGAAAATCCAGGCAATGATTACATCAAAAGTCTGAATAAGCTTATTTTTTCATTCCTATGGGGCAATCGAGAACGCATTAAGCGACTTACATTAATTCGGGGGGTGTAGGAGTTATTGATCCGGACACCAAAATTAAAGCTATTAAAGCAGCTTGGTATCTAAACTTTTACAAAATAAGAGCAATCTAAGTAAGCTTTTAAATGCAGTTTTAGCAACTCATAAGATGAATATCCATTATATTGCAGAGTCAAATGTAACAAAATTTTCTGACTTCAATAGTTTGAAAGGGCTTTCACAATTCTACAAAGAGGTTTTTACTGCCTTTAATGAATGCAAGACTTTAAATAACAATGAAACAATCGACAAAATTTTACGACAAAATATTTGGTTTAATACAAACTTTAGATACAAAGGGAAAATCTTGTATTTTCAGAACTGGTACGAAAGCGGCTTTCATTATGTGAAAGATATTGTTAATGATACTGGTTTTAAATCGCTTAATGAAATAGCTGAAATATTAAAGTCAAAACGAAACTATCTTTGTGAATATTTAATATTAAAAAACGTTTTTTATTCTAAAATATTTGGCGATACAAGTATGGTTTCATTTTAAATTACAAGGAAAATAGAAGATATAAGTAAAACAAAATCTAGCTTCTTTTACAAAATCTTAATATATAACAAGTCCGAAAAGCCTATCATGGAAAGTTTTTGGGAAAAGGAATTTAGCGATATAAACCCACTGTGTTGGCGAAAAATATATGAAGAAAAAATTGTTTTTTTTTTTGTTTTAAAAATTAATGATAAAAATATTGCCGAGTTCAATTTTAAACTACTGCACAATATGTTACCAAATAACTTGTATCGTAGTAAATGGAATAAAAATATTGAAAAATATTGTTTTGAATAATGTTGTTTCTTTCATAGCATTTAAAATTTTTAAATATAAGATGAAATGTAAAATGTTAGAAGAAGATATAACAAGCGATGGGCTTAATTTATTTTTGAAGTCATCGCTTGCTAACTTTTACCTTGTTAATCGGCAAGCACAAACTATCAAATTTGATTATTGTATGCTAAAAACTCCGTCTGAAAATTTGTAAATTATTATTTTTATTATTACTATTAATTTTTTTTATTCATCACTCACTACAGGATTAGCCAGTAATCTTGTATTTCGGAGGTAAATTTATGATATGGACTCTGTGGTGTGTAAGGATTGTACCTCCAAATTCGTGAGTGGTCCAACATCTTATTATATGGAAAAAAAAATTCATATATATTATAGTAAGTAACTATGAGTATTAGTATTTTTTAAAGACACAATCCATATATATAACTATATGAATACCTTTAATAACATTTTTGAATCTATATATTCTTTGTATATATATACACATATATGTTTTAAATTTCCAATCCAGGGGGCCCCTGGCACCCCAGTTGAGGAATATATGGAGGACCTCTTAGGAGGTATTGCCTCAAAACTTGAATTGTATTTATGTTGAATAAAAACTCTGAAAAAAAAAATAAATAAATGGAAGACATCAATTTTTGCTTACATTGAATGATTGACCTTGGGTTACATTAACATTGTAATGAAAATTTACAGTCAATAAAAATATGTTTGAAAAGTTTAAAAAAATATATACTTAATAGGTACATGTATATTGCAAACTTCCATGCATATTTTTTTTTAACTTCCACGCATATTTAAAAAATAGATTATATGAAAGGTGTCCTAAACATTGCATGTTGTTTTTCTCAACCATATTATAGACCTCTAACATGTCTAATGTTCTGCAGGCTGCAGTGTGTAACACTTCGGAAGTAAAGCGTCTAAATTTTTCCCCTCAGTTATGATTGTTATACAAGTAGGTGATAACTTTGTTGCAATTGCTTTCATTGACTATTTTCAATGTAATTAGTACATTCATTTTAGTACTCTATTGTAATCATTACATGTGATAATTATTTTATAACCCATGTATTTTGCTCCTCAGTTGTTATTGCTGAGGTTGTCTTCTTACTCTATCCCCAAAACATCCGACCTCTGTATAATGAATCAGAAATATTACAAAGACTGACTAAGGTATTACTAAAATTGAGTCTTATAATCATAGACATCACAGATGTCGACACAATTTTAACATCACTAAGGGAATACAGATATTACAGAGGTTAATCAGGTAATACTGCATGTGTATCCAAACTGGCATATTTATCGCAATCAGTGGATATGGTGTTGTTGGCGTAATTATGAATTGGCGCTACAAATGTCAGTGTTTTGTAATGTATCTATATTATAGGGTTATTGAACTTATATTGGTGAATATTGGCACGAATTGGCTGTTCAAATTCAAGATCTTGCGAGTGCATTTGAACAGCCAACTAGTGCCAATATTCACCAATATAAGTTCAATAATTCCTTTATTATGTAGCTAAAACATTTCCACATAATTTATAATAATTATTCCAACAAAAAAACCCTCAAATTAATGATTTTTTAGTATCGGTATTCAAATTACGTCTGTCCTGTTAACGTTCAATATTGCATCATTCCGATGACCCTACCGAGCATAGGTTCAATGTTTCACGATACAAGGACTTTAATTTTTACCATGATTAAATTATGACGATTTTTTTTATCTGAAACTCTCAAGATAAATATAGATTAATCATAAACATTTGTCCAATTTAAGTCCTTAGAATACCTTTAAAATTATTTTTTTTTCCATTCTGTTGAAATTATAAATGTGCATGTGGTATTCTCAAACAGAATGCATTGCCAAAACGAAAAAATGCATGTACATTAATATATTTAAATAAATTCTTCTTTTTAAAAGGATTGAAAGTAAATAATTCAACATGAAAGATTCTTGAAATATCCATTTCTACAATTTTCAATTTTACAATAGTTTAAATGATATCTCTCAACCACTCAACTGTGATGTCACAGTCAACCATACTGCCATATGTTAAGACAAAGGAAAAGGAATCTCAAAGATATTAAAACAAAAAAAAAATAAATTTTCTTTAGGTCGTTATTGATTTTCTTTCACTCTTGAGACAAGATCTTTACACTTGTGAAATTGATTAAAAAAAAACATTGAAAATTATTTTCATTATACACTTGTAATACTTAATGTACAGCCGAAAATTTAGGATCTGAAAGTTATTGGAATCAGACAAAACATTTGTACGTTATTGAATTTAGCTGAAATTAATCAGACATTCATATTATTACTGGATATACTAGTTTGTCTGCTGAATTTAATGAATATCGTAATCTTTTTCTGTAATAAGGAGTTAAGAATTTAGTTGATGGTAAAAGGTTAGAGACTCGCAGAGACACTTAACTGATTTGCTTACACTGGTGCCCCCTGATCACAGCTCAGGGTGAAGAGTTTTTGTTCTGAGTCTAAAGATTGAGGTACATTACAGTTACATAAAACAATCTGTCCAGGCAGAGACAATCCCTGGACAGGAAGTATAGACAGACAGACATCAATTTTACAACCAGTCACCAGGTAAGTATAACAAGCTGGGTTGTGCTGAGTCTGTGCATACAACTGGTTTCTGAAACCAGAAATCAGTATAAAATAAATTTCCTTATGAGTCACTTATTACCAAAGAAATATTAAATAAGTAGATAATGAACTGAACTGGTAATTGATTTTTAAAATCCATTGAACATTATAAATTGGAAGCAAAACAAACACGGACCTCTAAAAACATCGGAGTATGAATCCCCTGTCAACCGATCACACCCGCCTTGTGTTCGTTGTAATGATTGGGAAAATTTTCAATCGAACCTTCAAATGTGTATTCTTGTTATTAAGGACGAAACCAAAGTTTCAAAATACATGTAATTACTTTGAGATAGTTCAGATCAACAACAGACATTTTTAGTATGAATCCATTTAAACAAGATGCTTGTTATTTGAATAGTTGAAAATTATTTTTAATTGTATATACTTCATTAGAACTATATCTTCTGTAGCTTTTGGTTTTCTTTGAAATAAAAACATGAATAATCGATTAATTATAAATGATCCTTCATTTTGCATGGGAAAAATCACGGAGAATACTTGTGACGAACTCTCCTGCCTGACACCAAAGCACCTTAAAGTTTACTGGATTATGCCTGCGATGACAGAGACACCTGTGACAGAAAATGGAAAGCAGGTACCGTTAAATACTGTTTGGACTCTCCAGAGGCAACATTTGAAAGTTTTATAAATAAAACTTTGGAGTGACGTTCTTTGGAGAAATTCGAGGGCAGACGTTGGACAAATGAATAATTAGGGTGTTTTCTCTATACGATATAGACAAATGACATCTGTTTATTGAAACAATATCCAGATTATGGTATAAAGGCTGAGAATTTGCAGAAACACATGTACAGTGTATAAAAATATGATTATCGGTGAGTACTACATGTAGTACATACACATTCAATTGTACATTTTTTTTTAATAAAAAACCATTTTTTTTAAATGTGAAAAACAAAAAATGAAGACTTAATGTACATGTATCCCATGTGTTTTTGTATAATTGCCCTTTGCCAAACGTTTTAGTTATTTTATGCTTTCAAAATATCATTTTAATCATTTTTGACAAATTTATGTCTTCAATTATTTTCAATGCAGACATTGCTAAGCAAAGCAATCTATTGCAATACGATTTTAGTCTTTGAGCACTATTTGCCCTTCAGTAAATTGATATTGTATATTTATTCAGAGACGGTCATTCAAAGACAGACACAATAAGTCGTTTACAACTATACGACAGACAGACAGGTAGACTCACAAAAGTAACTCCCATAATGACAAAACATATTGTGAACATGCTTATTTTCACATTAATAATATCTAGTCAGGACTGTGTTATTTGAAAAGTAATATAACCTATACATTTATACATTTATTTAACTATAAATACAATTTATTTTAAAATCACAAGTATATTAATTTCAAATTGTATTTATATACTCACCGTCAATAGAATCGCAACACCCTAATTTTAGGGTGAAAATTATATACAGATTATAACTATGTACTAAAAAAGTTAGGACAACTTTTGCTTTGCCAAATCAGTTATTTAACGGTTGAATGAATTTCTTTCCATTATCGGAAGTTGCCTTTTAGCCCTCTTAACAGAATTCAAAATTTTCCATTTTTAATAAAATTTTAACAATATTTTGGGTTTCCAAGGTTTTGAAACTGTTAGTCATAAGTATTGTACTAAAAGGCCGGGAAAAAAATCCTTCTTTCTTTACCGGATGTGATGCCTATATTTCCTCGAAATGACTGATAGCAAGAAGGGGGGATGTTTTAAGAGTTATATGTTACCTTCTAAAGTTGAATGATAACACTAAAAATGAATATATTTAGGTAAAAAGTAAATTTACAAATATTAATGCTCCATTTAAACATGAAATGTTATTTTTAGACCTTAGAAAGAAACAAATACCCGTGAGAATCTTAAAACATCCCCCCTTCCGACCATTTAATGAAAACGTACTAGTCCGCCATATACAACAAATGCAGCCCGATTTCTACCATGCATTAAGTTTATTAATGTCTTAATCTGAACGAAATTAATACTCTTGGGCATTTTTAAATACATGTTTTTCAGATATTGCGGTCGAATTTTCTCTAACCTGGCGTAGTGTACCAACTTTTGGACTTCCGGTCAAGAAACTGCCATTTATGCTATTGAAACACATGAGCCTGATATGTCGTTATATAGCGTACATTTGCATCTGCAGCTCTTTTTTTCCTTTATTTTGAGAATTTCCAGCATTAGCAATGAAAATCAGTCGTTTTGAGAAAATATAGGCATCACATCCGGTAAAGAAAGAAGGATTTTTTTCCCGGCCTTTCAGAACAATACTTATGATTAACAGTTTCAAAACCTTGGAAACCCAAAATATTGTTAAAATTTTATTAAAAATGGAAAATTTTGAATTCTGTTAAGAGGGCTAAAAAGCAACTTCCGGTAATGGAAAGAAATTCATTCAACCGTTAAATAACTGATTTGGCAACGTAGAAAATATCCTAACTTTTTGGTACATAGTTATAACCTGTATATAATTTTCATCCTAAAATTAGGGTGTTGCTTTTCTATTGACGGTGAGTATAATTTCATTATATGCATAGGTAATAATTTATGTATTCACCAATCAGTTAATCGAAGAGATAAAATGTCTTTTTTTTAAATTTCTAATGTATATATATACCCAGGTATATTAGATTGAATAATTACACCTGTCTTAAGGATAAACAACACAAACAAACTTTTTTCAGAAATCAGCAATATTTCTCATAGATTTATGTTTAAATTGATAATCAGAATAATGTTTACCAGGTATATTGGGAAAATTTTATATGACTTTGTCATAAGATCAAAAATTTGTGCAAAATTTTGTATAGAATTATATAGAAAGCGAAACAAAGTGCCATATCTTAGCACCAAAGAAAACCTACGATTTCTTTATAATTTAGGGATTTATTATTTATGTCATTTCAAATCAAAATCAGTCAAAAAATAGATATCAATCCATGCATCCATTTTTTGTTTGTGTTAATTACCCTTAAGACGGCATGACATTCATGTCCGTCTGTCTTTTGGCATTTTTGTGTCCAGCTTATTACTTAAATTCTACGAGGTCTAGAATGTATAATTCAGATTTGTTAATTTTGGTAGAGGGTTTGTCACACATTATAACAGGTTGCTGTGACCTCTTATTTAGATTTTACAGCCGAATGTCTCAAAATCCTGTCCCACTGTTAACATTGTACTGAAAGGTCACCGTGACCTTTAGTTAAGGTGAAATTAAAAAAATATGTTTCTAACTTCATGAAAAGTATACCAATAGACAGACAAAATAACTTAGCACTAACAGGGCACACTGCGGGTATGACCGGTTGGCAGGGGATGCTTACTCTTCCATGGCATCTGATCCCACATCTGATGCTAAAGAGGTCCGTGTTTTGCGCTGCTCCTGAATTGTATTGTTTAATGGACTTTTGAACTCAAATACTGTTCGATCTCTCTCTGTATATTTTCATACAGCAATACATAAGATTAGAATTGCGTTTGTGTCAATAACAAGACAAATGGCTTAAATTATCGAGCAATTGTGCTTTAATCCACGTCCTCACCGTGACGATGCATTTTATTATAATAGTTTAAGGATGGATGATCTTAATGGGACTTTCTAATAGGAGATATATATAGACAGACATCGTGAATCTTAGAATAGAAAAAAATGATTGATTTATTGTTTGCAATTTCAGTCCTCTGCAAGATTTTTCACTGAATCCAAGTCTCGTGCGGAAGATACGTAACTTTCAGTTCAAAATATACTTGCCAAATGAACGTTGCTACTTATTTATATTCAATTATTTTATTAATGACCGGTGTCTGTGAGTTAATTGGGATTTGTTCACCTTAATAATTTGGGAAAAGGGGTAAATTTTCAATTGGTACAGGTTTGATGCAAGAGTTATTAAGCCCTGAATGATTTATTGTTTGCAAATTGCAGACCTTCGCAAAATATTTCCATTTCTAATTTTTTTCTCTATAATAACCCTTTGAAAGTAAGCGGAGTTGATTTCCTGATAATTCTGCCGGAATGTAAATTAGGCAGGTCGATAGGTCAGCAGCTAAGGAAGCCTAATACGCATTCAAATCTCGTGCGCATCTGTCTCTGTGTCTGATGCTAAGGAGGCCAAATATGCACGTAAATCTCGTGCGGCTACCTTTGTGTTTGACGTCAATGTGCGAGGACTATTGAAATTGGCATGGAAGTCCTCGTGTAATTTAAATCGATTAGTCTACATTCTTAATGTCTAAGTCTACAATTTTAGCAAAACGGGCTTCGCCCGTTATGCAAATTATCCCATGTTTCCCACTATTGTTGATGCCCTGGCATACTCTCAAAACTAGACAGTGATTCCTTAAAACATTTCCTTAATTAATATAAGGCTAAATACAAATAAAGACTTTTCTTCAGCACTCAGAACAATGGATCAATGTTTGCGTTAGTGTCATCTGGAGCATGTGCAACTTTCACTTCAAAGTGTACGCAATTGGCAAAAGAATAACTATCACTCATTTTTAGCTCACCTGAGCTGATAGCGTCCGTCTGTCCGTCCGTCAGTAAACTTTTCATACATCTTCTCAAGAGCCACTGGACCAATTTTAACTTAACTGAATACAAAGCATTCTTGGGTTAAATGGAGTTAACATTGTAAAAATGAAGGGCCGAGTGCCCTTACAAGGGGAGATAATCAAGAAAAAACAAAAGGTCATTAAAAAAATCCTTCTCAAAAACCTTTGAGACAGGAAAGCTGAAACTTAATGTGGAGGCATCCTGGGGTAATGCAGATTTTCAATTGTTAAAATCATGATCCCCGGGGAAAGGGCGGGGCCAAAATAGGGAATCCAATTTTGACATTGCAATATATAGGAAAAATCTTTACAAATCTAAAGAACCACTGGGCCAGAAAAGCTGAAACTTAAGTGAAAACTTTCTGTAGATTCTAAATTGTTAAAATCACGATCCCCGGGGTACGTAGGGCGGGGCCACAATAGGGAATCCAAGTTTTACATAGAAATATATAGGAAAAATTTTAAAAATCTTCTTCTCAATAAACACTGTCCCAGAAAGGCTGAAACTTATCTGGGGTAGTGTACGTAGACTCTACGTACGTAGAATCATTAAAATCATGATTCCCGGGGGTATGGCGGGTCACAATAAGGAATCCAAATTTTACATTGAAACATATAGAAAAAATCTTTTCAAATCTTCTTCTCAAGAACCACCGGGCCAGAAAAGCTGAAACTTATTTGGAAACTTTCTGGGGTAGTGTATATTCTAAATTGTTAAAATCATGTTCAACGGGTATAGGGCGGACCACAATAGGGAATCCACGTACAATATACATGAAAATATGTAGGAAAAACTTTCTTCTGAAAACCACTGACTAGAAAGGCTGAAACGTACCAGGTACCAGGTATATATAAGTATCCTGGAATAGTGCAGATTCTAAATTGTTAAAATCATGACTTGCGAGGGTAGAGCGGGACCACAACAGGGAATACAATTTTACATTGAAACATTTAAGAAAAATCAATAAAGGAATCAAGCCAAGGGGCCATGATTTGTAAAAACACTTTGCACTACTTGCATGAGGATGCTTTCTTATTTAAACCAATCAGAACTTTGCAGTTCCTGAGATGATTTACCTGTACTTTACATGTAAAACCTTACTGTTGCCAAACCGTTTACCTTCAGGGGGTACAAACTGATTAAACTAGAATTTTCATTATGGGTGTAAACTTTCACATCCGTTTCATTTTTATGGCCTAATAGTCTTTAGAAGACTTTTAATTGATACCACTTAATTTTCCAATAGTAAAATTGTCCCTCCTTAAAAGAACGTAAGTTGTAGTGCTTCATTTAAACAAACTTAATAAATTTTCCTATTTAATGAATTTTCATTTATGGTAAGTATGCTTTAAATTCACCATTTCCCTCTGACCATTTCCTTCTAGATCTGCATGGAAAAGAAACTTCACATTATAAATTTACTCATACTTGAAATTGTATCATTTTTCTCCTGTATGAATTTTAAGGGCGGATTCCGCCTGGAATTTGGGTGGAATTGAGCAGGAATTGGCAAATTCCGGGCGTACTTGAGGCGGAGATGGAATTTTCGAAAAGTTACGCCTCAGTAGAAGAGACGTCTTACAGGCGGCATTTCTAATTTCCGGGCGTCTATTGTCAAGTTCAGATTTTCCGGGCGTAAAATGCAGGAAAATAGAAACAAAAATTACGCCTGGAACTTTCAGGAGAAGTAAAAGCCTCTGATTAGTCAATTCAATTATCAATTAAGGGTCATTTCAGATAGAAGGTTAAGTTTGAATTGGATCATGCAGGAGGGAGTTTAGTGTGAGTGAAACAGGAAATGCATATATCTTAATGTTAAGGCTTTTACACTTCTTGTGGATGACACAGTATCTGCTGGTAGGTGTGATAATTAATATCTGGTACCTATTGGAGTAAATTTGATTATGATAATGTACATGATATTGAGTTATAACTTGTTGACCCTAAAAATTACTTAAGATATTGAAGTTTCCTTGCACACATTCTGAGAAATAACAGTATGATACAGGCTGCAGTGAGTCTCGAACTGTAAACTACTGACAGAGTAAATGAAGAACTGTATTGGGTAACTAAAATGTTTCAGTATGATTAGTGAAGTGATAAAATAAACCCGTATTGTAAAAAGTTTGTTTAATTCTAAATACACACTCAATCATGGTGGTGTTTTAGTGTCCCTTACACAAAATTTATAAGTTATATATCTATACATGTATTATGTTAATGACCTGTCATTATGTTTTCTTACAGTTCAAAAAGCTAAATCTTTAGCTTTGACATTGTAAATCATAATCTAAATGTTTTTCTTTGTTAACATGGTAAATACATAGGTTTTTAGGTCACACAGTATTATATAATAATAAGGACATTCCAGGCATAATTCTATTCCAGGCGTAATTTTTTTCCGGGCGTAGCTCATTTGCATTTTTCGCCTCAAATTCCTGCCACTTTCCTCTTGGTTTCCGCTTGAGTTACGCCCGGAACTTGTGTATCACCATATATGTAGAGAGACAAACTGACGCCCGGAATTCCTTCTCCAAGTACGCCTCAATTCCCCCTATATTCCGAGTGGAACATTTCGTGCAGACAGTCTTTCACTTCAATGCACCAGTAGACACTTGTACGTTTACAAAGCATTTCGCATCTAGCTGTCTTTTGATAAAATTTAAAGTCCAGCTTTACAATCCGAGTAGTTATCTAACGTACATGCACACACCAGTACACACAAAACTAGATCATTACCAAGTTAGCTTCACCCAACAAACATGGCTGGAAATAACTTGGAAGAATATCCACTGGGCTCTCCTCTAGTACACATTAAAATGTGTGAATTCCATGAGTTACCTATTGATATTATATGTGAAGACTGTGATGAATTCATTTGTACCACGTGTGCTAAAACAGATCATAGAGATCATGATTGGAAAACTTTACCCACGGCAGCCACCGAAAGGAGGAGGGGGTTGCAGGAATTTCTGAAGAAGATCAGGGAAGGGGATTTGCCTGGAATAAATGAAAAGATAGAGAATATTCCAAAACAGATCACAGAAAATAAACGACTATGTGACTCTGAGATTAAAGAGTTACAGAATCATTTAAATCAAATAATGGCCAGGCTGACAGAAATCATACAACGTAATGAAAAAACATTGGAAGAAAATTTGGTAAAAAGGAATGATCAATTGAATCTTGTGAAATCTGAATTAGAAAAGAAGAAGAGAGGAATTGTTGGCACACTGGAATTCATGGAGGAGAACAACAGCACAATGTCAGATTACAGCTTGATTGACAACCACAGAGAACTGAAGAAAATGCTGTCTGAATTGGAGGCTCATGCGACAAACTGTGACCATTCAGTTAGGTTCATTAAAGGGAAAATTGATGATGAATTACTTGAGTCTTTGGTTGGAAAAATTTTAAATTTAGATATTAGTACGGATCAAATAAACTCATTTCAATATGGAGATAAAGCTATATATGCTTTGGAGGCAATTAGTGAAGACCAATGTTACATAAATGAATTAAATTCAAAATATATACAAAAAGTCAATAAGCAAGGCAAAAAATTGCATAGATTTAGTGTTGACCCTAATGACATGTGTGTGACTGGTAGTGGTGATGTTTATTTTTCTGACGGTAGAAACAAATCCATCAGTTGTCTGTCACCATCAGGATCTGTCTCTACAATCATCAGTACAGATCCACTGGTACCAGGAGGAATCTGTCAGTCAGTGGACGGTGGATTACTGGTCACCTTGAGAGATGAGGAATCAGATTTTTACAAATTAAAGTCGCAAAGCAGACGTCTTGTGAGACACATCACAATGACAGGCGATGTCATCCATAAGTATGAGTACCAGGAGGACGGTCAGACCAGATTGTTTATACGGCCAACCAGAGTCACACAGAATAGTAACAGTGATATATGTGTTGTAAACAATACAAGTCCCACTACAGGTGAACTAGTGATAATGTCTCCCTCTGGTCGTATGAAGTCTGTCTACCGTGGACAGAACCTGACTGATGACTTTAGACCACGTGATGTAAAGTGTGACTCCCTCTGTAACATCCTTGTTACTGACCTTTTGAACAAACAGATCCATCTCCTAAGTCTTGACGGGGAGTTCTTGAAGTTCTTACTGACAGAGAGTGAAGTGAACAATCCAGTCAGATTATCCCTATACAAGTCTACATTGTGGGTTGGATACCATGATGGACTTGTCAAAGTGTTTCAATACAAATTATGAAATGAATAATACATGTACATATTATTAAGGAATTCATTCTATACATGAATTTATTAAAATTTACAATGTTAAATACATGAATTATTTCAGGAAACATTGTCTAGTTCGTATAGTATGTCAGGGCATCAACGATGGTGAGAAACGTGGGATAAGCATATGGGATTTGCATAGATTATCCCACGCTTCCCACTATCGATAATGTCTATGGCATACTATACTAACTACACAGCCATTCCTTATATTTCCAAAATACTTTTACTGACGTTAACAACCAACAGATTCATCTGCTAAGACCTGACGGGGAGTTCATAAAGTTATTTCTTATAGACAATCAAGTGACAATCCATTCTCACTGTCCCTATACAATTTTTTTTACTGTGGATAGGATACTGGGAAGGAGTTGTTAAAGTGTTTCAGTACAAATTGTAAAACGAAATATACATGAATTATTCTGGAATTCATTCATATGGATGGGTTGCATGGAAGTACATATATATTATGAGGTTTGTTCGAAAATTTCGTGAACTTCCGCCGTCTTTTTTATTTGACGTCATATTTTAACAATAAATCCAAATTATTTGAATTAATTTCTTTTTTTTTTAAATATCACGATTTATTCAAATTTTAAAAAAGCAAAAATTGGATCGCGGAGCATGACATTGTCAAAATTTCGTAAGTTACAAACAATACACTAAATAATGGCCTTAATAATGTATGTAGCTATATTGCTTGTAAAATGGAGAAAAACGAAAAACAACCTAGAAATTCAAATTAAGAAGTATTATATCGGTTCGTTGTCCAGGTTATGGCTTATTTTTTTGCTTTGTTGAAAAGAAATCAACTTGAAAAGATAGGTAGTCCTCACAGAAAACGATATAAACAATTTATGATGTTTTAGAACGTCACGGAGCAGCAGATAATGATGCAATTTTGTATTTTACTCAGGAAAAATCCTGAATGAAATAAAAAATGTTGGAGGAATAAAAAAAAAATATGTCACAAGCGAGTTCTGCATGTATGTACAAAATAGTACAGGCAGTATCTGAGTGACAGACTCTGTATCGGATGAAGATAATCTGTGAAGAAACGGTTACTGTAAAAATTTAAACAGAAACTTTCTGAAAGTTGAAAAAAGGAAAGACATAGGCGCATCAGAGTTGCTTATTCTATGAAAGCAGAATTGTTATAACAGAAATGAAATCTTTCACAAAGGAAATCATACAACGAGAGCAATTCTTAAAAAATTAAATGGCAAGTATTAGAAAAAGGATTTAATGAGTGGGCATTGGATTATACTGTGTGAAATGTATAGAGATTAAGGAATTCATGACGCTATGTTTTGACGTTACATTGTCGTTAAGTGTGCTCCGCGGGTACAAAACATGTTGATTTTAAATGAAGTAAATTGATAGATGCTAAATCGAATGGAATGAAACTTCACATATCAACAAAACAAAAATTTTAACATTTTACATTGTGCTTATATTGAATTTCTTGAAAGTAATATAGCGAAGATCAACATTGTCCACAAACTTTTCGAACAACCCTCGTATATATGTTTATATACATTGTATATACTGATTGAATTCATTTGTATGAAATTACAAGATTAATCTTCATCAAGAAATATCAAACTTTACTTAGATATATCTGTACATGTATAAGGAGTAATTCTCATATTTTGTCTCCAAAGTTAAACTTATTAAATTTAAACCACATCTATGTACTTACTAACTGTTTTAGCATAATAAAAATAGGTGCCTCCACTTTCCAATATATGCTCTTGCTTATAATTGAGTCAACTGCAAAAACACAGAAGGCTTCTGAAAAATCAGCAATAAATTTAAACAAGAGGCCAACGGGCCTTATAGGTCACCTGAGTATCATGTAACAACTTTCCAACAATTGAATTGGTTCGTGTTTTAAATCAAAGGTCACGAAATTCAAAATTTTGAAAGAGGCACTATTGTTTATCATAACTATACACATAGCTTGCTTACTTTGGTTACTTAATACCCAAAGGTAGATCAAAGTAACAAAGAGAAAATGCATTTCCGCTTTATAACCAGTTGTGCACCCCATCCCACAGGAACCACTGACCCTGGGGGCACATATTTCAAAATTCTGGAAATTTTATCATAAATTTTATTTCATCATAAATGGTTGATTAATACCAAAAAGCAGATTTTAAAGCTTCCATTTATTTTCAGACTATGTAACCCCCATCCCACCCCAAGTACCCTGGCCCCGGGGGCCCTGAAATTAACAATATCGGAAAAGGCGCCTTTCATCATCATTAATATGTACTTAGAACATTGGCATGACACCCAGGAGCAAAGGAAAAGGTTTTCGAAGAATTCATGCATTTTCAATAATCATTATAGCTCCGCCCTAACACTAAAATCCCAGACCCTGGGGCCCTAAAATTCACAAATCTGGAAGAGGCATCCTTCCTCATCATAATTATGTACACATTGCATTGGTTTAATACTCAGGAGCAGAGGAGAATATTTTTAAAGAATTAATGTATTTTCACTTTATAGCCCCATCCTAACACCAGAACCCGTGACCCTGAACGTGTGCGGCCATAAAAATCACAACTTTGGAAGAGGCCCTCTTATTCAACATAACTATGAACTTGTTTAGTTTATTTAATACCCAGGAGCACAGAAGATTTTTAAAGAATGTATTTTCACTATATTATCAATACAGCCTGCCCTAAACCCAAAACCCCCTACCCAGGGGCCATGAAATTCATCTTTTTGGAAGAGACATTCTTGCTCATCATAACTATCCACATGGTTATAATTTGTTCAATACCCAGGAGCAGAGAAGAAAATTTTCAAAGCATCTATGCATTTTTACTATATAATTCTAAATAGAACCCCACCCTAACACCAGAACCCATGACCCTGAAGCCATGAAATTCACAATATTGGAAGAGGCAATCTTATTCAACATTACTATGTATTTGGTTTGTTTATCAAAATACCCAGGAGCTAAGAAGATTTTCAAAGAAATAATGCATTTTCACTATATAATTTATATAGCCCTGCCCTAGCACCTAAGAACCACTGACCCTGGGGCCATGAAATTCACAATTTTGGAAGAGGCACTCTTGGTCATCATAACTATGTACTTATTTAGTTTATTTAATGTCCAGGAGCAGAGAAGAAGATTTTCAAAGAAATAATGCATTTTCACTATATAACCTATTTAGCCCCGCCCTAGCACTCGAACCCCTGACCCTGGGGCCATGAATTTCACAATTTTGGTAGAGGACTCAATGCTAATTACAATCATGCCAACAGTTTGACTGCTTGATGTCCAGGAGTAAAGAAGATTTTTAAAGATTGCATTAATTTAAGTGGCTTTGACAAATCCCTCAGGCCCCAGGGGGGCAAGGAAAATGAAATTCAAAATTTTCGTTCAACTTCACCAATAGATGCTTTATGCCAAATTTGGTTGAAATTGGTTGAGTGGTTGCAGAGAAGAAGCTGAAAATGGTCAAATAATACGCACGACAACAGACAAAAACAGATAGCAATAGGTGACCTAAGTTTACTTAGGTGACCTAAAAATCAAGTTATTCTGCGGGATTATATATTCAGCTATTTTATTTTCGATTTAAGGGAAGGTCACTCTGATTAAAAATACCATGGAGAACACTAGAAACAACAGAATAAGGGAAATCTAGTTTAAAATACTTTAATGTATTTAATATCATTCATAGAAATAACAATAAATAAATGCCATAATCTGAGGACTCGATAGTAAAGCCCTGCTATAACAAAGTCTGTCTTTGATAATTTTTACAACAGGTGCCCTTGAAATTAATGAGTAAGGTTGTACAGCTAAATGCCATCAGAGGTGGGAAAATAAATGTTGTGAATAGATAGTTCATGAGAAATGCTGCTGAAAAAAACAGTCCTTGAATGGCAGATGTGCTTCAATGTATGTCGTTAATATCATTTAGTACGTATATAAATGGAAGACATTTATCAGTTTTGCTAACACATAATGATTGACTTTGGGTTGCATTACCAATGTAATAAAAAATTACAGTCAACAAAAATATGTTTGAAAAAGTATAAAAATATAAATTATACTTAATAGATACATGTATATTGCAAACTTACATGTATACTTTTAAAAATACACTATATGAAAAGGTGTCCTAAACACTGCATGTGATCTTTCTCAAAGTATATGAGATGGATCTCTAATGTATTTAGGACTGCACTGTGCAAAGCACTGAAGAAAAAGTTCTAATGAGAAGTGAGAAATCATTGCTCAATTGTGCAGACATGAATTGCTTCTAGATGAATTGGTTGAATATTGCATAGAAACTGTCACAACCTTCTGGCAGTGGTTAGCTTGACACTGAAAAGACACACATAAATTCATTAAAAAATGACCAGGGCTCCCACTACTATTTTTATGCAGCCATCAGTAAGGAATGTAGGTTATAGTCACCTAGGAGTTGTCAGTTAAAGTGTGAGGAATCTCTTCTATAAAAAAACCAGGCACCAGTCCTCGACGTCCATTGATCTAAATACAAAGTAGAAATAATACAAATACTGCTTGACAGGCTTGGTTGAAATACAAGAGGCCCATGGGCCTTATAGGTCACCTGAGCATTATGCAACAACTTTCTAGTGATTTGATTTGATTCATGTTTTAATCCGGATGCTATGGCATTCACAATTTTGAAAGAAGCACCATTGATCATCATAACAATACACTTAGCAGTTGCTTAGTTTGTTTACTTAATACACATAGGCAGGGTAGGGGAACAAAAAATGCAATTCAAGTAATCAGTTGTAATATTCAGCATGATAAGTAATGCCCCAATCACACATGAACCCTTAGGCCTAGATCCACACATTGCACAATTTTTGAAAAGGCACCCTTGCTTTTAAAAAATATTTGATTAATACCAAGGAGCAGATTTCAAACAATTCATCCAGTTTCAGAATACAAGTACTGCCCCCCCCCTCTCCTTTATGGTACCCCTGACCCTGGGGCCTTGAAATTCACAATTCTGGAAGATTAGGACCCTTGCTCATCATAACTACATAGGTAGTTCATCTGCTTAATACCAAAGAGCAGAGAAGAAAACTTTCAAAGATTTAATGTATTTTCACTATATAATCAGTAGAGCCCCGCCCTATCACTAGAACCCCTGACACTAGGGTCATAAAATTCAAAATTTTGGAAGAGGTATTCTTGCTCATCATAACTATGTAATTAGTTTATTTCATTCCTAGGAGCAGAAAAGAATTTTTTTCAAAGAATTCATGTATTTTCACTATATAATCTATAGAGCCCCCCTCCCTTACACCAGAGCCCCTGACCCTGGGGCCATAAAATTCACACTTTTGGTAGAGGCACTCTTGCTCATCATAACTATGCACTTAGTAAGTTTATTTGATACCCAGGAGCAGAGAAGAAGATTTTCAAAGAATTCATGTAATTTCACTATATAATCTATAGAGCCCAACCCTAACACCAGAACCCCTGACCCAGGGGCCATAAAATTCACAATTTTGGTAGAGGCACTCTTGCTCATCATAACTATGCACTTAGTAAGTTTATTTGATACCCAGGAGCAGAGAAAAAGATTTTCAAAGAATTCATGTAATTTCACTATATAATCTATAGAGCCCAACCCTAACACCAGAACCCCTGACCCTGGGGCCATAAAATTCACAATTTTGGTAGAGGCACTCTTGCTCATCATAACTATGCACTTAGTAAGTTTATTTAATACCCAGGAGCAGAGAAGAAGATTTTCAAAGAATTCATGTAATTTCACTATACAATCTATAGAGCCCCCCTCCCTTACACCAGAGCCCCTGACACTGGGACCAAAAAATTCACAATTTTGGTAGAGGCACTCTTGCTCATCATAACTATGCACTTAGTTAGTTTATTTAATACCCAGGAGCAGAGAAGAAGATTTTCAAAGAATTCATGTAATTTCACTATATAACCTATAGAGCCCCCCCCCCCCCCTTACACCAGAACCCCTGACCCTGGGGCCATAAAATTCACAATTTTGGTAGAGGCACTCTTGCTCATCATAACTATGCACTTAGAAAGTTTATTTAATACTCAGGAGCAGAGAAGAAGATTTTCAAAGAATTCATGTAATTTCACTATACAATCTATAGAGCCCCCCTCCCTTACACCAGAGCCCCTGACACTGGGACCAAAAAATTCACAATTTTGGTAGAGGCACTCTTGCTCATCATAACTATGCACTTAGAAAGTTTATTTAATACTCAGGAGCAGAGAAGAAGATTTTCAAAGAATTCATGTAATTTCACTATTATAATCTATAGAGCCCCACCCTAACACCAGAACCCCTAACCCTGGGACTATAAAATTCACAATTTTGGAAGAGGCACTCTTGCTCATCATAACTACGTACTTAGTAGGTTTATTTAATATCCAGAAGCAGAGAAGAAGATTTTCAAAGAAATAATGCATTTTCACTATATACTTATTTAGCCCCGCCCTAGCACTAGAACCCATGACCCCGGGGCCATGAATTTCACAATTTTGGTAGAGAACTCAATGCTGATTACAATCATGCAAACACTTTGACTGCTTGATGTCCAGGAGTAAAGAAGAAGATTTTTAAAGATTGCACTATTTTTAGTGTTTTTTGCCCCACCCCCCAGGCCCCAGGGGGGCAGGGATCATGAAATTCACAATTTTTGTTCCCCTTTACCCATAGATGCTATATGCCAAATTTGGTTGAAATTGGTTCAGTGGTTTCAGAGAAGAAGCTGAAAATGTTCAAATGTTAACGCACGACACACAACGAACGACGACGGACGAAAAGTGATAGCAATAGGTCACCTGAGTTTACTCAGGTGACCTAATAAATGCAAATAAATAAAATTTATCAAATTCAATATTTTTCCAAGAACCACATTAGAATACAAAAAAGAAAAATCTTCCATACATCTAATTTTAACTCAATATAAAGTGAAGCTTCATTGAACAATTCATATTATATGCACCAAATATTTCAGAAATCTGGATATACCCAGATAAACGAGGCTTGATTGTGCAGTGCCTCTTTTCTTTCAGTGTATTAAGTCACATTATTCTGTTATTGCACCATTATTTTTAAGTCAAGACAATCTTATAAAATCATGTAAATGAAATATATAATTAAAATTTCATGGGCAAGATTTCCAACACTGAGAATTTTTCTACTATTTACAAGTCTTAAAATGCAACTGATCTGTAATAGTACGGAAAACTTACCTCTCCATAATAAAATCCATCTACTCTTTCCTCCCCATAGACAAGGATTCTCTCCCCTGCCTGAAACGGAAGTTCTAGTCGCCCATGTTTACCCGGAGATGGTACAAAGTCATACACACCCACAAACTGTCAAAAACAATTTTTTTCAATTAGAATGATCATAAAACTGCCTATCAGTGTGTAGATCACTTGAGGGACAAGCTTCATGATTTTGTTGGTCACCCATACCCATGAATTTACCTCCCAATGAACAATTATTTTGTAAATCATATTTATTCATTGAAACTTCTGTATGTAACAGCTACCCATGAAATTAAGTTCCCCAGAATCAATTAAAATTTTGCTTGCCCATGAACATTGACCCACATAAATTAATTACGGCAAGTAAATTTTGACAATGCACTTGCCAATGAATGAAAATGATTCTACAGTAAGTAAACTGAGTTTCATTGCACACAATAGCCTTACCATACGTTTGTGTGAGGAGGAGTACACTTCGTGACTCCTGACAGCTGATGGGTTTTCTTCTGGTCCCTCAAGGTCACCTGTTACAGGGGCGTTATGGACGGTTTCCACGACGTCAGAACACTGTCCCCCCGATCCGAGGGTCTGTATACTAAATGCCTGACGCTGGCGGGTGTCCACGTTCTTGACGATGGTTTTGGCAATGTGAGGACTGCTGGCTTGTTGATGAAGCTGACCATTTAAGTAGATCTAAAACAAAGATGATCATTACTGAAAATCTTCATATTGGAGGTTATGCATTGATTTACAAAGCAGAAAAGATTATTATTGAACATTTTGATCTTTAACGTTATGTGTTGATTAAATGAGACGGGCAGATTTACATGCAGCCTTTGTACTTTATACATGTACGTTCAGATTTTGTATGTTTGATACTCCATTCTCTTCAATGTTGTGTCCAGATCAACATGCTTATATCTGTTATTGATACTCAGTGCTACATTTTTGTACACAGTAGGTGTCTATTCACTTTGTACTTCATACATCTGACCCCCATATCGTAATTGTTGTGTGTGACTACTTACTTTATACCCAGTACATTTGACCCCTCTATTTAGATTGTTCTCGGTGAATTTTGGAGGTGTCCAAGCCAACATCAGAGTGTTCCGGTTTATGACCTTCTCAACTCGGAAATCTTTAGGTGGATCTGGATACTCTATAATCAAAAAAAAAATTCTTAAACACAACATTCTGAATGCATAGTAGTCCTTCATCACATAGTTATAGACAGACAACATTACTTATCCTCTTCTCTTTGAAACAGCTGTCATACATTACATATTTATAGACTGACAGACAATACTGCATGCCATCTTCTCTTAGAAACACATTCACCAACCTTGAGAACTTACCAGATGTCCTTGCTGATGTGGTAGAGTTTCTGCTAAATAAGGGGGATAACTCAGGGACATGGCCATTTATCCTTGGAAACAAAGGGGCACCTGCAACATTGATTATATATCAAATATAACTTCATTATTTCAAACTTAAAGAAATTAAGGGGAAAAATGAGATATCAAAGGGTCCCAGACATTGACATAAAAATACACATACATAAGGAAAAGGTGGTAGTGACTTCAACATATCTATAGTATTTCAGATACCAAAGTTAAACTGTATTAGTTCTTACAGAAAATTATTCAAATTGTAAATACATGTATACTGATTCCCCAATTCTAAGATAAGGATGTCCTTACCACTCCTATTTTGTGCCTGTTGGAGTTGATAATGTGTCTCCACGATTCTCTCAGGACTCGCGTCAAGATAAGCCGGAGGTTTCTGTCCCATAATTCCCTTCCAGCGTCCGTTTTTTTGGTCGGCAAGGCTGGCGGGACGTAGATAAGCTGCTGGGACAAGTCCTGTTCTACCATTCACCTCGGCCAAGTAATAACCTGTGTCATCAAGTGGTCCTACAGAAAATGTCAATTTTGTCAATGATCAATGATCATGTCAATGATCCATTAAATAATCTATGGCTTTATTAGAACGGATGATTTCAAAAATTCCTTAGCACTTGGTAAAGATGGATAAAATGACAACGAAATTAGGGTAAAACATTTTCAAGGGAAAGTTTATAGTGAGTGATTATGAAATTCTAGATACATGCATTATCTAAATCATATGACAGTAAGTTACCTTTCACAGTGACTTTGTCCCATTCCTGCAGCCTGAGTTCCTCTGATGGATGATGACTTCTGGAGAAGGTCAGAGGATCATAATTGGCTACAGCTATAAATAGCGGGTCAGGTGGCATGTGACCTACAGGAAGTGGCTCGTTAGGTGAACCGTAACTAGGCGACATTTGACCTCCCTGAATGTGTGGCAGTCGTGATGTGTGTGTGGATGGTGGTAGCAGTCTCAGTCGCCTCTCAGTGTGGTGGTTTGATCGGCGGATGATAGGGGTCACCATTTCTGTGTCGCTATGGGCAACATGGTCCTGGCTGTCACTGACAGAGGAATTTGACCTTGACCTCTGCAGGTCAATCATGGACACAGAATGTCTGCTCAGATGATTTGCTTGCTGTAAACAAGAAGTTAATTTTTCTTTAATTTTAGGGCAATATATGAAAATGCTTCATGAAATCAAAACAAATCTCAAGACTGATCATTCATTCTTCACAAGATTATGTCTTAATTTTGAGGGTTTCTTTTCCCCTAAGAGACTTTCATTACAAACAATTTAGAAAACATGTCTTGTCATATTATTCTTATCTTTTGCATTGAGTTCCAATCAAATATGAGCACATCCTTAAATTTCATCTTTAGGTAAATTAATCAGTTAAAGTTTCATTGTATTTTTGCCTGAGATGATTTCCTACCTGAGGAGATCCTTCATCCAGTACATTATACTCCTCAGAAGGCATCCTCTGCTCCATTAAGGCCAGTTCCTGGAGAAGTGACCCCGGCCCGCCAACCATCTTCAGTTTACGTAATTCTGCTCCTAGTTTTCTCAGCAGATCATCCTAGCAATGTCAAAATAGAAAAAAAGCTATTATTCATTCTTAAAATTTTCAAAGAAACTGATGTATTGCTATTTTCTTTAGCAAAAATTCTGTTAGCAAGTTCAATCAGATGCCTTCTGTATGGGGTCAGGAGCTAAACGCCATAAAAATATGCAAATCATTTGAAATTGAGATCTTAGCGGGGGAAATTTCCCCAAACAAGTAAGTTTACAAAGGATCCTGGACCTACCTTTTCCCGACATTTCTGCATCAGTCTGGCCAGCTTGGTTTTCATTGGAGTCACAGAAAGTAAAACTTGTTCATTCTTAGTTTCCAGATCATGGCACTAAAATTAAAATGAAAACATGAAAACAGTGAATTTAATCATACCGGTATACCCCAAATTTAGGCAGCAACCAATCCCCTTGATATATTGGATGAAAATATTTATGAACTAGCTATTGACATCCATTTGCTTTATGTTCTAAAACAAACATGAAAGTATTTATCTACACAAACAAGAATTGCATCAGTAAACCATTACTGTAGCTGTGATAAGCTATAATGCTAGTGACTAACAATCATTGGCAATAATAGCTCTGAGAAAATAATTTAATGTCATGCTGAAATGCTTTTTGTAATTTCTACAGAATTAACTTTGATTTGAGCACAGAAAAACACTTAGGAAAGGTGACAGTTGTGAAACTTTTGAACTTTCATTATCAAAGAAAGAAAAAAGACAAAGTGAAAGTACATGGTTGTACAATTCAATATAAGAAAGAAAGAGAAGCTGGAGTAATTTTTAAGAAGCAGAAAATAGTATCTTAATTGACTAAATAAAGATGCAAACAAATGGACACATATTTTCCTTGCAATATTTTTTAAAAAGTTTTTAAAGATAAGCTTTGTATCCGAGTTGATTTGTTCATTTAGAAAATAAAAACATATATGCACACAAGAAATATCTGAAATGGAAATAATAATGAATTCAAACTATAAAACAAGCTGTGTTTTATCCTAGAAACAGTTTTATTGTGAGGACAACATTGTAGACACAGTTTTACCCTGGAATGAATACCCTGCACACTGGATAGAGATTGATGGAGCTTCTGGTTTTCACGCTCAAGAGAGACAATTTTGGATTTGTAAGTCGATATCTCTTCAATCAGAGATTGGATTTTCTCTGTCTATAATTATATTTGATTATGATTAAGAAAGCAAGGACCAGCAATATTTCAATGGCACATTGAACAAATCATTAATACTTTCATGAGTACTTTCATTATATTAAAAAGATAATTTTTTCACCAAAGACAATTACATACAATTTTTAGTTTTTCACTCTGAAATAAATCTTTTACATCTTTAAGTGTCTACATTTAATAAAAAAAAGAACAAGTGCCAACAAATTAGGAATGATACCCTATTTTGCAGAACAGAGGTCATGTGATCAAGTTTTCCTTCAGAAATATCGACCTCACTCCTCAACTCTGCAGCAATCATTAGTTCCCTCTCTAGTCTGTTGACCTGGTCTCTCAGGTCATTTCTGTCAATTTCTACCAGTTCTAAGTCCCTAAGCTGGAGCTTCAGTTTATCATACTGTTTTAAAGGTTTACAGGGAAATCATTGAGACAATTCAATAGTTATAAAATTATACAAGAGTACAAGCCCTTCATTTGAAGAAAATGAGATACTGAATACATATACCTAAATTGTAACAAATCACATAATTTTTATTTCCTTAATGGTATATAAAGCATAAACTATCCAAACTAGGTATGCTAACAGTATGACTCGGGAAGCTTTAAATTCAATCCTTTAATATACAAGTCTGTATCATCTTTGTTCCTTTAATCTGCTACGAATCAGTGACAACTCCAGTGGGAGAAAATGAAGGATGTTAAAGAATGAAACAATTAACACAGTGAGAGATTTGAAGATGTCTATCATCATGTCTTTCAAATAATAACTCATCATTATGTGATACAAAAAGTCTTTATAATAACAAAAGTAATAGCAAAGACTTAAACTAGAAGGACTTGGAAAGAATACATATAGCTATAAGATAACTTACAAATGGCATATGTATTGAAAGAGCTACATCTACACTAATTTCTATTATTATTTATATCTATTGAGAATTATGTTATAAGTACACACCTGTTCCTGTAGTTTGTTGTAGGCGTCCTTGGTGACCTTGAGATCTTTCTCTGTCCCGTGTAGATCTGACACCTCCAGCTCCAGACAGCGAAGGGAATCCAAAGCATTAGTACGCATGTCCTCAACCAAACGGCATTCCTCCTGCCATTGACGAAGTTCACGCATCAAACCATCCACTTCATTTGTCTGTATGTAAAGGATATGAACAATAACTATAATGTTGACACAAGTCTTTCTGCATGCTATTTTTAATAAGGCTAAGTTGGCAGTCACTTTACCACAGATTTTTCTCCAAGTATATATAGAGTTAAACATATTAGGCATACATATATGTATTGTGTCAGACTAAGAAATCTGCATAACTTTCTACCCTTGGACTGAACAGAAATTATTATTCCACTGAAATATGACTCAGAGGGAAAAAATTGATTAAATTGACATCCTTATATAAAGCAAATTGAATATAGGTTTCAAATTCACTGTAATCTCATGATATTTTTATCAAATTTGTAGAATTGCAAAATTATATGCTTGTCAACAACTAACAAGCAGGCATGTGACAGAAATGAGCATTATTCTACAATGTAGAGTATATTTTACCCCCTCAGTTCTATAACAGTGTTATAATCAGTACATACTTTAGCTGTAAGTTCCCGGTCTTTTTTGGCCAGTTCTGTGTTCAGTGCCACTGGATCCTGGTTCAAGTCCAGTTTCTGACAACCAGAATCCTGTAGTTCCTCCAGAGTTTTAATTAACTCTGCCTCCATAATCTGAACTAACTCCCGGTCTGGCTTAGAATCCTACAAAAATATCAAACAAGTCATGGGTAAGCTTCAAAATATCATTGTGATATAAAAATGTCATGAGAGGTCATTTATCACACAAACCTAGAAGTGATTTTACATGTACGCGTAACTAATGCCGTGTTCTGTTTAACAAATTGTACGTGTACCGGTGCGCGTAAAACGTCATTTCAACATGTCACTTTACAAACCATTTGTATCAAATAAATCTGTTACTTGAAATAAAAAAAGACATTCATTATTCATACTAAATGCCGAATTTACATTCTTATGTTAAACTTTTTACAACTCATGATGAGGTAAATTGCATTATCTCCACACATACATGTAGACGTACACTGTCGTCTGCTTAACCTCTCTATCATTCAACTTTTTGAGATATTTCTCCACCAAATCACCCATCAGTTTAAATATTAATATCTAACACTGTCTAATGCTTTAAGGTAATTAAAACTGTCTTGAGGTCACAATATGATACTTAATTCTACTCACCTTCATCTCCAGCAGGGCTTTTAATTTTTCTACGAAGTCCTCTAAAATGAGAATGTATCTAGCTTTGTCCTCTAGATCCTTTTCTAATTTATTTATCTGTAAAACATCATCCAATCATTAAAATCAAAATATTTGTATTATTTCAATTTCTTTTTCCTGGTCTCTCAATTTTCCCTCTACGAAGTAGAGGTAAGAAAGACTGGGCTAATTTATAAATCATACAAGGACATTCATTAGAAATCACATGCTTTTGTTCATAGTGAGAGTGAAAATAAAATCACAAAGCAAAGTCAACATGGCATGATAGAAATGAGATGTAAATTTAATCCCTCTTTTCAACAGTGAGGACAATAAATTACTGTAATAAATAAATCGAGAAAATTTTTTTAAAAATTGTTTAAATTTTTTAAATAATTTTTTATTGTGTGAAAATCCAAATAAAATGATAAAAGTCATAGTAAAGGTTCAACAACATCATCACCAATCTTTTTCAACCAATGACCCTTTTTAAAATATATACACATGGATTACACTTCCAACATTCTATCAAGTGAAGACATTATTTTTTAATTTTTTTTTTCATTGTCAAAATGCTTTCATTTACTCTGTCCTACTTTTTATCAAATGAAGATATTTTAATTTTTTTCTGAAATTGCATAAGAACCAATAGGTCAACCCTAAACAAATGAAAAGTGAAAAAAAATAAATGGACAGTGATCAAACAATTTATACCTCTGTACATGTACACGTAAACCCTAAAATCAATATATAGATTTATTACATACAGGTGATGACAAAAGTCCAGCATTCCTGACATTTTGTGTTATCACAACATTAGAGTATACCTTTAACTGACGTCTTCGAGATGGGGGAAGCTATAGGTATAGTATTAAGTAATCAATAAATGTCACAAATAACATAGTTTGTTCACTGTTTTTTTAATCCTTTCATTGAAAAGGAGAGGAGTAATTTTTAGGAAGAGTTACACAGTCTTCCTTAGTATATGAGAAAATTATCTCACCTTCATCGAAAATGTTCATTTGAAAGAAACAAAATAGGACCCAGGTTTCATAAATTCAATGAACTTCAAAATTTACCTCTTGTTTTAAATATTTAGATTCTTTTTCAGCATCTTCTAGTCTTCGTGAGGAATCGCTTGCCTGTAAAAAAATAAATTCATGAAATAACAAATTTCCTACACAGACACATTTTCAAAATGCTGAAAAACATCTAAACTTAGCACAACTTTGATCTACAATGGTTTTTATTAAAATAGATTATTGGAGCAAACAACCCTGATAATCATGATAATACAGAAAAAAATGTTGCTTATCTCTTTGACCAAAACAAAATCGAAGTAGCTTTATTTATAAAAGATCCCTTTATATTTAGGTTACCGGTACCTTGGATTTCCAGACAAGCAGGGAATCCTCATCATCTGACAGATCACTGACACAGGACAGAGGGCGCTTCTGGAAAAATAAAACACAGATGGAAAACCTGAAATAACCTCAGAACTATTTGCTGCCAAAAATAGAATCTGTTGCCTTAAATTGGACATCTAGATATAATACATCATCTTCTCAACTAATAATGTTCATTTTCATTCATATTAGTCTAAGAATGATTCCATACAAAAGAGCATGAAAATTATATGAAAAACAAGTTACTGAAATAAATGAGTTGATGACGCAAGGGAAGAGCAGCAATCTCATTCAAAGTAAACTTTTTATAATTCTAAGATCAAGACAATGATCTTGTTAGCTTGACAGCTGTAACTTTGTCAAATGTTACCTGTAATGATTTTCCAATCTCTGCTATTTTCTCCTTCAGTGACAGCTGTGACTTCCCTGTGGAGGCGGCTGAGGTGGTTCCCACCGAGGTGGTTCCGTGTCCGCTGTCTGGGATACTCCCAGCTGTGTCCTCTGTCCTGATTGGTGGAGACATCATTCTGTATTCCTCCATCATATACTGCATCTCCTGCTCCCCGCCCACACTGTCGTGATTGACAGCTGGCACATAATAAGGAGCATCGAAATTGTTCAGGCCATGAACTGAGGATGGGGTAAGGTGGGGCTCTGTTCCATTGACTGGACGAAATTTTCTTCGTTTGACTGCGGGGCTGTTCCCGCTGGAATCCGTGTCATTCTGTGTAAACTGCTGACTCTCCGATTCTGATGGGAGGGTCAGGCCTGAAGAAAACAGGAACAGATTGTTTAAAAAAAAATCATACATCTGGGTCAGCCGAATAGGGTTGGAGATCAAATCCTCAGGCTGATACTTTTCTCTTTATTTATTAAAAAAACAATCCTCTTCAAGACAATGTGTTTTATCTTATAACAATATGGTTCAGTAATCTCTTCCTTATAGCAATACCATGGAGGCATATAGGATTTTCCAGTTATCACTAAACATTACATTTTCCCAATTACATACTCTTTGATGTAGCAAGGTGGTCAATAAAAATAAGACATTCTAAGTAGATAGTAAGGGGGCTTTAATACACATGACCAATCACCTTAGACTCTAATGTACATGACCTGACCTACCTAGCACCAGTTCTTCGTTACTGGGGTGGGACTGGTTTGGCACACTGGAATGTAGACTGGTAGCTTTACCCACGTGGATCCATCGCTCTGGGTCTGGGGGGTGGGGAAGTCGAGATTCCACCTGCCTCCAGTGAGCTTCTTCCCGGGGTGAGAACAGCTCGTCTTTATCAAGACGGCTGACAAAGTCATTTACCCTACGCTGACGGTCGTCGTGTGACATCGAGCTGTAGGGGTTCTTCTCACGTAAACCCTGTACCTCCTGAAAAATGACATGACAGAAAAGATTATTTTTAATATAATTTTTTTTTAATACATAAACTGAATTTTCCTTAAATCTAAGATCAAACAAAGAAATAATTTTAAAAACTGTAGATTTTTTTTTAGCCTCTGCATTTTTTGTTTTGGCTTTCATGTTTTTATATTTTTTTTTCTAAATTTTGGTTTCCATATAGATAGGTCTCTGTATGCTTAACCTGAAGATTTCTTTCCCCTTCTACACACTAGCTAGCTTTCACCTTTCCCTTTATAGCTAGTTTTCCAACACATGCAATGCAGTTATATCAGGTTCTGAAGCTGCATATACCTAGCATAATTTTTATTTCATATCACCTTTTAAACAAATTTTAACACATATGCTATGAAGTTTTCAGTATATAGATAAAGAATATAAAGTACCCTGCAGAGTATTACAAACATACACCCATGCATTATATAACTTATAAAATATCTAATTTCTTTATCCTTTAGCTATAGGGTATAATTTTCTTTTAAAACACATTGGGAAACTGAGCTACATGTATGCTTATGCCCTTTGAACCAATTGCCACCTACATCAGGGAGGGAACCAGGTGAAGGAGCACCAGTTTACTATTTATACCTCGGGATTGTCCAGTACAATAAACCTTCCCTCGTCGGTAAGATGAAGGTGTGCTTGACTTGTCTCCATCTGGTACAGGGAGGGTGAAACCATTAAATTATAAGCAAGTGATACTTGATTCATCACATTAATAATTACATGGACTTGAGTACTCTGGTAACATTACTCGTTAAGATATACATGTTTTACAGCAAATTCCAAACTCGCAAAAGATAAATGGTTTTGTGTCTGTACAGCTAGATGCAGTCTGATGGTCACATCATAGGGTTTTGACAATGATCATTGGACTCTGGCATGACCATTTGAATTTGTAGTCTTACATATATGCATTTACAGGAATTTATTTCATATGGAAAGCTTTGTGTATAAATTTTTTATATTTCAAATTTCCTTATTGGCAGAATCAAAATAAGGAAAGATAATTTTGCTGATCAAAGTTAATATATTAAACAAAACCTGCATGTATATGGTAATATACAAATAACAACAAACATATTAAATAACAGAAAAAGAGCATGAGAAATTATCTGGCTTGGATATTACAGTGTTTTTTCCTTAGAGGTTTATCAAATTTTTCACATTATTTAATGTTGAATCCAATTCAAATTGTTCAATACATGATGTATACATACTTCAAGAATTATGAAATGATAATATTTAGCAAGGGTCCCATTTTCATGCAACACACCGAAAAACCAAGCTGTGATACCATCAGATATAACTTGATCACTATAATACATGAATATGCTACTGAGATACCTTAAACAGATCCATGATCACATGACCACTAGCCGTAACCAATAAATTCGCTTCACTCCTTTCAACCTTTGTAAATGTTAATTGTTAGAATAACTTTTAGAAGGACAAGGTTAAATCATAGAACAGTGCATGCAAAGTTAGGAAAGGAAAGAAAGATGAAAATCTAAACAAAATTAATGGGTTTGAAAAACAAAGGAATCAAGGCACCATAGAACAATTGTAAAAAAAAAAAAAACAATCATAAAATAGCAAAGAAAACAGTGTGAATTAAAGTTTCAAGCACAGGTGTACTAAGATGTAATTACACACAAAAATGCAATAAAAAGAATTTGAAATAAAAAGGAAAAGTACCTTAGGAATCATCTCCTCATTTATAAGACCGGCACCAGACTGGTCATGTAGGGGTTGTCTACCCTTGTCCATGCTCATCAGCTGATCTGCCAGTTCCTGTACAGGGCGTCCAATCACATTGGACTGATTTGACCTTTGATTTTTGACCCTTCTCTCTGCCAGGTGACCTGGTCCCTCTCTTCGTGCCTGAGAGGGGACACTGTGGTCTTCGAGTATTTCTGAAAAGATCGAAGTCAACTCATTTTACTAAATATGTCAGTTAAATCTCAGTAATCCGTAGGTCAATATGTTGTTCTCAAATTTCTTACATGTAACAATAAAAATTTACAAGATTTCTTAAGGTAACAATATAATTTTTATATTTTACACAACTTTACTTTAATTACTAAGCTTCAAAATTTTATATGAAATAGGTGAAGATAGTGATCAGTGATTTTTTTAAACATCTTAATAAACAATGCACATCCATGAACACGGCATAAAGCACAGACACCTGGCCTGGATATGCCAGAGGTGGGGCCAAGTGTCTAATGATGAGTAAGCATCCCCTGTTTTTTTTTCTTTTTTAACCAAAAAAAAAAAACACATTTATTTTTAATTACCTTCATTAATATCAAGCCCCATGTGTATCTGCCCTTCCTCTAGAAGTTCCTTGAGTAACTGTAACAGAAACAACTAGTGGTCAAGTTAATAATTCAATGGATTGAACAGAAGGGTTAATTAGGCCTCAATATATTGTTCAGAAAAATACTTCATAGAGCTCTTAAATGTCTACAACTGATTCTGAACTTGGTTGCTACACATGCATGTAACTGTTGAATTGAGAAAAAAAAACACACGTAACTAGCATTTTTACATGAGTGTGATTAAAATATGTCACCCACCAAAATAGATTTGTTGCTCTCATGAAGTCTATTCTTCAGAGTTTCTACTTCAACTTCATGGCCACAAACATCCTAAAAATTAATTCAATCAGTGTCATAGAAAATCAAAAGAAACATTCTATATAAGTGCTGCTGGAGTAAATAAATATATAGTTCCTTTACATTATTACTGTTTAATATCCAACTTAATGTTAGTGTATAGCCTTGACTTTGAAATAGCATTGTACACAATAATATTCATTGATGTTTCATATGAATTTATGTT
This sequence comes from Saccostrea cuccullata, assembly GCF_032062105.1. Classification (NCBI taxonomy): domain Eukaryota; kingdom Metazoa; phylum Mollusca; class Bivalvia; order Ostreida; family Ostreidae; genus Saccostrea; species Saccostrea cuccullata. Next base: position 158,840 of record NW_026928220.1, on the reverse strand, counting down.
ATAAGACATACAATTGGCCCAAAATTCATTTACAGAAACATCTTTGCCACATTATCTGTGAAGTCTATTAATAACTGTCTTTATTCTGTACTAACCTTTCCATTCCTCAGTTGCTCCACAGTTTTCTGTAGGTGTGAGTTGAGCTTCTCCACCTCCTGACATTCAGCCTCTCTCTGATCCAGTAGAACATCCCGAGCCTTCAATCTACGGAGCTCTGCACCAGGAACATTCACAAACTTGGCCTCGGGGTTCTGGTACTCGGTCAATTTCTTACAGAGCTGCTCATTACGATTCTGAAGGACCACAATTCTTCTCTGACAATCCTCTAACTTACGAGGCAATTTCTCTCTTTGTGAAGGACTTAATTCAGAAATGACCTACAAGAAAAATCACACCATCTTACAGGAAAATCAGAGCGGTATACCTACAATATCTATTTTCTTATCGTAGTACTGTGTGTTTTCATAATTTGGCGTATTCAAAATTTAGCGTAATCACTGGATATGGAGTTGTTGGCGTAAATTAGCCCTCTATGTCTGTTCTGTGTATTGTGTATATGTAAATGATTTCTTAGTGGTATCATTAAATTTTTTCCACCAAAGCCGCTTATTGCTTTTTATACACATACAGTTTATTCTTAGTCTTTACAACATCAGTGTAAAAGCAGACATAACAATTGCCAGATTCAGTTGTAAAAGCACATACATGTACGTGATGATTTTGTGCTTATTAGGTATATACCTGTGAGGCAGACTTCAAACCATTTTAATTGTGTGCACAAATTTTCACATATAACAATATTTCTGTGAGTTAAAGTCTATGTGTCTATTAACAAGAGAACCTAAATAGGCTTGATCACGAAAATTAATCGTCGTGAATTAGTTTTCCCTCGATAACTTGCGAAATAAAGTCGTCATGAATAAAAGTTGGATTATAGTAGTTGCTGATTCTGTTTATTACACACATACCTGTGAGCCAGATTCAAGTTGTTGGATCCTGTACTTGAGTCGATTCTCACTTCTCTGTAGATTCCCTATCTTCTCCTTCAGCGTTTCCTCTGACTCCTCTTTCTGTCTTAGTTTCCCTTCCAGCTCCACTTCTTTGATCTTACTGTTTTCCAGCTCCTTGTCCAAAGACTTCCCTGATGTCTGCAGTGAATTATTGTCTTTACTGACCTTCTCCAAGTCTGCATGGAGTGAAACGTTTTGCTGATCAAGAACAGCCAGCTGATTTTGAAGTTGTGTCATGTGATGTGAGATGGCCATGTTCTCCTGCATCATGTGGTTAAGCTGCTGTGAGAGCTCGATGTTGGCGTTGTGTAACTCTGCGAGCTGTTTCTCGGCGTTTGATCCCATCGTCTGCATGTCACTCAGCTTCTTGTTCAGACTGATCTCCTGGTTTTCCTGGTCTTTTGTCCTCTGTAACAGATTAGCCTCGGCTTTTTCCACCTCCTTCAACCTCTCCTCCAAATACTCCGATTTCTCTGACAGATTTAATTTCTCTTTCTCCAGGTTCTCTAACTGCTGCTTCAGTTGAGCCTCTGATGTTGACAGCTCGGATAAAGTCTCGTTCAGATTTGCCGACTTTGATAGCCACACTTCCTCGTCGAGTTTATATTTCCTCACCAGCTCCTTCAGCCTCATTTCCATGATCTTGAGCTCCGAGATCCGATCTTCCATTTTCGTGATTTGATCTTCCAGTTCCTCTACTTTGTTGAACAGACTCTGCTCAGAAGCATCCAGTCGGTTCAATTGTTCCTTCATGTTTTTCTCTGAAAGCTGCAGTTCCCGGATTCGGATGTTTTGTTCATGAATGGTGTTTTTGTCTTTCCTTGCTATCTCATGTAGCTCTTCTCTATCTTTTTCCAAGTCGGAAACCTACAATCAAATATGAAATTATCGTAAAGTTTTTGCTGTATTTTTTAAAATATACTACAAAAAAAATGTAACAAAACAGCCAAAATTTTGAGGCGTATATCATTTTGACATGAAAATTTCGACGTTTAAAATTCCAAAATCTTCAATGAAGCTAAAGTAAGGCATTTATCAAAAATTTCTTTAAAATTTTTACATCAATTTATCAACAACATGACAAATTTTTACATTTTACACCTAGGACTTTTTTAAATATATGAGATGTACACTTCACTCCCAAGGTCTCCAGCAAATGACTGAGGTGTTAACTGTTCATTGTTCACCTAGAACTCTAGCATTTACATACTACATATCTAAGATATGTGCATTGTATTTGAGGATTATGTGGTACTCCTGATATCAAAACCTTCTGTTTGAGAAGCACACCAAATCACTGTACACCAAAGGTCTTACCTGATGTTTAAAATTGAAATGATTGAGGTGTGATATGTCTGAGATATGAGATGTTTACCTGATGTTTGAGATGTTTCTCCAGCCTCTCCAGTTCCGAGATTCTCTGACGGAACACGTCCTCCGGACTCTCCAGACCTCGCTCGGACCCGACATTCCGGGACGATTCCAGACGGACCTCTAGTTCTCTGTTCATGGCTTCCAGTTCTGTGACCTTTCTCAGAAGCTCGGCTGGACTATCTCGGACCTCACCGCCATTATTGTTGTTAGCTAGCTGCTCCTGAAGGTCTTGGACCTGGTGTTTGAGGGATTTTTCACTCAGTAGTAAGGCCTCTATCTTCTTACTGGCTTCTTCATTTCCACTGCTAATAAAAAAAGCAAGGTAAATGTAATAGCTGTATTAATTCCATTTGTAAGACAAGCTAAAGAACATTAAATCTGCATTATAATCATGATAATATGCAGATCACAAATATATAACCATAATATAAGCCACACAGTTTCCATCAAGGAGCTCATCCATTTATCCCAGCCTGCCTTACCAAAAAGTCTTCTAAATGTTCGAGGAGGAATTTAAAGTATGTATGAGACCGTCAAAACAATAGCTAACATAATCCACACACTGTGTATACAAAATTACTTGCATGTTGTAATAGGATTAACCATTAAACAACGAAATGGACCCGGCTTTACTTATAATCCAATGTAACTGCAGACTGTACGATCTCAATGTCCACAGATCAAATGTTAATTCAGAGTCCTAATTAATTATACCCAATAAACAAGTCATATCATTAATTATTCCAATTTTATATCCCTATCAAATCCAGAGGAAATTGTAAGATGCATCATTTCATAGACTGTTTACTTGTTTCCATAGAAATTGCATTCCTTTTTTATGAATAATTAATGATTTAGGGTGGCTAAAATAGCTCTCTCCATTTGTTTTGATACAGGTACACATACTAGAGCGGAAGAATAAGGTATAAAGCCAGAAATGGTCAGGTTGAACTAATACAGATCAATAAGAAGCAATCACTTAATAGAAGTGATGTAATAATGACTGCTTGTTTACGGAAGGTCTTAAGTCTGGGGTAAAAATTTAGCAGGTAACCTGGGGAGAGTCTCAAAAGTGTTAACATTTGTCATACCAGGTATCACATGGATTTAAAGCTTGTCATTTTTATGTTACATTTATTTAAAGCATCTTTTAAGTCCTAATACTTTTTTGGAAGGGGGGGGGTTAAGGAAAATGCATTTAATATGTACATCAATCTATGTTTATTTCTCACAGATGACTATGTACACTACATGCATGTAAAATGCAATAAGAAATTGCAGATTTATGCTATAAAGTGTATATTCATTATTCAAGGGTCAAAGTGTGTGCATTTTTCAAACAGCTCCCAAAGCAATTCAAATCAAATCATCAGAGAGGGGAATTTAATTGCCTTTAACATGTAAATCACTTTCTTTACAAATATTTTTTTTTAATGTTTTAAATTTTAATTTTCAGATCATTGTTGATTTAATATTCCTTTTTCCGATGAAAAACCAGCTCTTACAGATAAAAGATGTCAGATCAATAAAATTGACAGAAAGATGTGTGCTGTATGTATAATAAATAAGGTCAAGCATCATATTCCAAATTTTGATAAAAAATAAAACACACAGAAGAGCAATCGACTAATGTCAGAAGTCAGCAGGAGGAAATAACTCACCTGGCTTAAATATTGATTATATCTCCGAGATTGATTACAAATCTATAATATAATTAACACCTGAATCTACAGGTGTTCACGGGCCATTGACCTATATTTCTGCCAGCACGAACTTCTCTTGCACAGGTCCGATCTTGTCATTATTAAATATTCCCATCTCTCATAACAAATTCCTTAGAATGTTTGTCTATACATTGAATGTAAACATAAGGTTACAAGAAAAGTCCACAAGAAACATGTCCGTGGCATTAAAAGTCAATAACAGCCCCATTATAGATATTGCAGAAGATTTAGGAGGGGGGATATTTAAATTTTGCCGTTTGACCATTGTGTGATCAGCTAGATCAATATTTTGTATAGATACTTTCACTTCTGGGTTTAATTATTGGACTAAAAAAAGACTTTAAAAATGTCTGAAGTTTTAACAAGGGGACATGTCAAAAGTCCCCTGACTTTTAATTATTAAATGGCAAATCTTCATCTTGCTATGGGAGAATATTTTGCAGTGTGTGGCAAACATTAATTCTATACAAATATTATCAAACATTATAGAAAGAAGTCATAAATAATTTACCTATATGCTCAACAGGATATTTTTATCCCATTAACAGCTATAATAATACCTATTTTACTGTAGGTATACGTGTACTTCTTAATGGAAGAGAAATGTCCTGTTGACCATATAGCTATATCTATTGTGTTGGTTCTACCATTTTATTGTTGATTTGTCAGATCTGAGTTTCCTAGCTGTAATATCTTACCCGAATTTGTCCTTGGTTTTGGTGAGACAGTCGACACTGTGGACCAGATTTTCCAGCACCTTCCCTAGTTCTGCGTTCAGAACCACCTGTAAAAGTTAAAATTATGTCTTTTATACTGGATTTCAAAAACTTAATTCTACATTTAACAATCATAAAAAATTTTGGCATTATTATTTTCAATACATTTTACAACTAGAAACACTTCTGAGCTCACCATTTAGGCAACAAAGGGACATAGCTTCATCAATAGATAAACGAAGACTCTTTTAAAATGACCAATAACACAAGCATTCAAATCTAGCACTTAAATTATAATGGCTTAAGACACTGCAAAAATTTGCATTGGGAAAAATACTGTACATATACCCTGCCCTACAATAACTTACTGGTAGATCTGACGGAAGCTGATATGTACGAGGGACCTCATCTCCCACTTCCTGTATTTCGTCATGGAAACGGATTTGGACGTCCAGTACGATGTCCTGCAGAATTCTCCGGAATTCCTCTAATTCGTCTTCTAACTCCTTCACCCGACCCCCCAGAGCTTTCTCTCTCACCCTCAACGTCTGCTCGTCACACTGATTCTGTAACGTCACCATTTTCTTGTTGAATTCTTCTGTTTTATTTAATCCAAAGAAACTGTCTTCCGACAAAACCGATGAAGAAAAATTACTGACCATTCCCTGACACTTAGAACACAGAGTTTTTAATGATTTTTCCCTTGCTTCAAATTCTTTTTTTAATGTAGCCAGATTTTCCACAAGAATGGATTCTTTTTTCAGTTGTTCACTTAATTTTTGATTTAACTTAAAACACTTGGCACATTTCTTTTCGTCGGATAAATCTATGTTTGAGATATCACTAATGAGTTCGGTTTTGGCACTAGGGTTAAGATCTGATTTTATGGGAGTTGATTGAGCACTGATGGGTGTGGCCATTTGATTTAATTTTAATTGATTCTCCTTGTCCTGAACAAAAGTATCCTCACTTTCTGAATCACAATTCACATCCGTTTTCATTTTCACCACTTTAATTAATGCGTTATTTTCCTCTGTTAATTCCGATATTTTCCTTGAATGTTCCTCTTCGTTGAGTTTAAGATGAGACAGTGAGTTCTCTAGATCAGAGACAGTAACTAATTGACTAGACAGAGTTTCATTCAGTTCCGAGATTTTAGATTCATATTCCTCCTCCATTGTCCTGATTTTAAGATTCGCCTGAGAAAGTTCACTCTTTAGTTTCTCAGAATAAGATTTTTCTTGGTCTAATTTCCCTGATAAACTCTTCTCACATTCCCGTAGTTTCTGAACACATTGTTTTTCCTCTGTTAGACTATCCTCCATACTCTTCAGTGATGTTTCCATCTCTGTCGTTTTAGTTTCGGACACTTCCATTTCTGTCCTATGAACACTGAGCTCATTCTGTAAACTCTGAATAGTTTCCTCTGCTACACTCAATTGTTCCTTATAATCCTCGTTTTCACCCTTCAACATTTCTAGATTAACTTTCAGTAGCTCCACTGTCTCTCTGAGGTCTGCCACCTCTTTCATTATATCCGGAACTTCCGTAAATGTCACAGAGTTTCGGAGTTTCTGATTTTCTTTCATGAGGAAATCTTCACGGTCCTCTAATTCCATCACCCTTTCCATTAACTTCTCCTCTGAGTTTTCCAAGAGTTTCACTTTTTCGTTGAGTTTTTTATTCTGTACATCTGCACCTTGGAGTGTGACGAGCTGCTCTGAGAAATTCTGGTTCTCCGATTCTAGGTCTTGTAAACGTTCAAACATCCCAGTCAGTTTCCTTCCTTTCGGAGCATTCAGATCGTCCGTGTCTGTGCTTTTTTCCTCACAAGAAGAATCTGATTTCACATTCACAGAAGAGCTCACTGGTTTACTGTGTAGTTCCGTTTCCAAACTTTCTAACTCAGTAACGCGATCCATCAGCTTACAGTTGGCTTCCTCCAACAGACTGGACTTAGTTTCCACAGCTTTCATCTTTTCCTCACACTCCTGTTCGTAAGAGTCTAACTCGATCACTCTCTCATTGAGGTCGTTATTCTCCACACGTATCTGTTCCAGCTCCTCGGTAACACTGTCCAGATTTTCCTGCAGTTCCTGGTTTTCTTTCTGCAGTGTACTCACTTCCTCTGACAATCTCTCTCCCTGCTGTTCTAATTCCTCCCTCACTCCCTCTGACTCCTCTAGCTGCTGTTCCAGGGATTTTACATCCCCCTCGTACTTGTTGACTTTCTCCATCAGTTCGTCTTCGTGTTTCTCGATCTCCATGATTCTGGATGTTAGGTCCTCCTCCTGCTGTATGTACTGGGCAATCTCTCTCTCCATCAACTCCACTTTCTTCTCTAACTGTTCCACTTTCCACTCATGTTCCTCTTCCAGCTCCTTCAGCCGCTTTTTGAGATCTCCTTCATGTTCTTCCATAGAGTCCATCCTGTCCAAGAGATCTTCCCGTGATCGATGCATTTCCCGGATCTTCCCTTCGTAATGTTTTATCCTATCACTAGAGGATGACTGCTCATACATGGACACTCTGTTCCTCAGTTCCCTCTCGGTGTGCTCCATTTCAGCTAGAGTTTCACTCAGTTTGATTTCGTTTTCTCTCAGTGTGGCTATTTTATCCTGGAGTTTCTCAATCTGACTGTTCTTTTTCTCCTCTGTCTCTGTGAGTTCCTCCTGTAATGTTTTCACTTTTTCCGTCAGTGATACAACAGAATTTCCCTCCATTGATTTCTCACTCTCTGACAGTTCTGTAGCCAGTGATGGAGCATTCGGAGGATCCGATTTCTCTCTCTGCTCGCGAAGCCTCTTTCTCAGATCTAAATTTAATAATTCCAGATTATTTACTTTTTCCTCGAAGCTCTGGATTCTTTCAGCATCGTTCTCAGCGACTTTCATCCAGTTTATTTTTAGAATTTCTTCGTTTTCCTCCAGTTCAGCAACCTTTGCGGTGAGATCTTTGTTTTCTATCTGGAGATCTTTGATCTGGTCCTTCAGCGTCTTGACCAGCAGGATGTCCGTCTCGAGCTCCTCCTTCAGCTGAAGTCTCTGCTCCAGTAGCTGGTTCTGCATCTCTAGATCTGAGATCTTCTGAGACGCTATCTCCTCAGCTTTCTCCAGAAACTGCACCTGCAAAAGTACAATGTTCAATTATCTCACTTGTTAAAAGAGTTGCACAGTAACAGAATATCATAGCATTTTTTCATTTTCATTTTTCACAGCTGCAGTTTGAAAATGAAAATGATTGATGAACAGAAATAAATGGATCACAAAAAAAACAACAAAAAAAAAAAAAAACAATTACATCTTAGAATCAAGGTTTGTCACTCCTGACATGGGTTATATTAAAGATTTTTTAGAAGTTATATTTCAGATCTTCTTGGAGACTTCAAGCTTTCTGCAAGCATGTTCATTTCTATGTCTAATTTTTCTATCACTCAATATTGCATGCATTAGAAATTATTCACTATAGCTAACATAGCATCAAGAAATTTTTGAATTGTATAATTTTTAAATTCCATAAATACACTCATCAATACTAAAAACAACAAAGAAGTTATTATAAATAAGAAATCATTTACAAATATACATGTATAGAGAGAAGATGAATGCCAGAGAAGATGGATAGAAAAATTGCCATACTTACATGATTTAAGTTTGTTAGTATTACACCACAAATATCACAAAGTTATCAACATTCCACAAGGAAACCATACCACATGGGGGCATAAAAACCAATTTAGTGGAATGAACAATGCCGAAAGTTAAATATCCCCCCGAATGTGACCAAGATTATCTTATATGAACTAAGTCTTGCGTCAATAGTCAAAAATGTGCGTATAATAATAGTAACCTATTAAGTCAGCAAAGAGTTTTACTTTGTGTGGGATTTGGCAAATAATCAGATTTAAGTAATATTAAATACGTGTCTCTTGTCTGAAATAAGTCAAGGCGAGAAATACATATTCTAAGCTGATTTATTTTAGAAGGAAAAGTCAAATGCCCCCTGTCTGTTTTTTTGTTGGGTACAAAGAGGTACTTTTTATAAGTATATTGTGTATTAGTGGGTTTAATCGTCAATATACACAAAGTACTGACTCCGTATTGAGTTAAATAACCCCCAGACATTTCCTATAACTTTGTGTGAAACGTAAGACGACCTTTCCTAAGACACAATGATGTAGATTAAAGGCAAAATATTAAGTCAATATTATCTCGTATTATCTAAACATGCTTAAAAGTCTCTATCTGCATGATCTAGATTACACTTAAAATCACACTAATCATTAAATTTGTATTCTTTAAAAACATTTTACATATGAATTCATTTTTTTTTTACTAAAGGGTATTTTAAAAATTACCTCTCCTACTCTCCCTATCCACCTTCCCCCCTTTCAGAAAGATTACATACTGACAGAGTTAGTAATTTTGAAGTGATTAAGTTTAGAATAGGATATTACAACATGCTTTATCAATATTGAAAACAAAATAATTCCTATAAGTTATTTGAAAACGACTCTCAAGTAAGTTGTTTGTTACTGTTAGTTAGTAAAGAGTGCAAAAGTAGGCAAGTAATGGTTCAAGCAAGAAGGATCACAGCAATTTGCAATATGTAGCAAACGAGAAAAGTTGTAAAGTTTGGCAGCAGTTTTGAGAAAAAAAATTTCATTCTGAGATTCATGGCATTATGCTGTTAATCTGCACAACTACATCTCAGAGCCTTAATCAGTCAATGTCAAACAGGCATTAATCAAGGACAGTCAGAAGTAATCACTACAGTGCATTAGACTAATGATAGAATCAGCCAGGCTTCATCACGGCAATACAAGAGACACTCAATCATTCCCATGATGCACCACAGTGATACCTTTTCTGCGAGATTGATCTCGCTGACATCTTTATCCAGGATTATTTCCTTAAGCTCGCGGATCTTCTGTTGACAGCCACTCAGGGATTTCTTACATTCAGACTCTGATTTCCTACATATCTCTAGATTTTCTCTAACACTGTTCTCACTGCTCTCTAGATCATTAATGGTGTACTCTGCGAGTTTGAGTTTCTCTTTCAGCTGTTTCTCTGCAGACTCAGCCTGGTACACCCTGTCTTGAAGTGCAATACACACTTGTCTCATTTCCTCTAATCTCGACTCGAACGAGTCAGTGTTTTCATCCAATATTTCCTCCTTGATGCTCAAACTCTCTTCGAGCTGAGATCTTAAATTCAATACCTCTTCTTGAGATTTCTTCAGATCATCCCTCAGAGCTACAATCTCTGCAGTACAGACTGTAATATCATGAGCTGGACTCATGTGAGCATCCTGGCTCATCTCTAGACTTTCGTATGAGTCTTCTGTAATCTCAGAGTCTGACTTATCATCAAGACCTGTATTTTCCACACTGACTTCTTCATTTAGATGGTTTCTAATCTCAAAGACATGAGTGCGCTCATTGGTGTTCCCAACATTGGATTGGTCATTTTGAGTCTGTGTGATTTCTGTTGTGTGAGTTTGCTCACTGTTGTTTCCGACACCGGATTGGTCATTGTGAGATTCTATGTTGTCTGAATGTTCAGATTGAGTAGTGAGTGCGTGTTGGTGAGAGTGCGAGTTTGGAGTGTGCGAGTCCTGGAAATATTGAGCATAAAATCTACCAAGTGATATTACTACAACCCACCACCAGGCTTGTTAATTACTTGACAAAAAATAAGGCACCAATATTACCCAAAAGATTCTACAGAAATAAAAAAAATTAAGCAAAGAAAAATCCTCTAAACGATCAAATTCAGATACAGAACTTAGAGAAATTTAAATAGACACTATGATTCGGAATAAATTTTCTAAAAAAGCTTAAAGTTTATCTAATCATAAACCATAGCCTGTAAAACTAGTCATCATTTTACTAGAATAAGACCTAGTTCCCTGCCCCTTCCTTACCTTTAAGGTCATGACCTCCTGGGCCTCTCTCTCCTCCAATGAGGGTGAGACGCTGACTGGGCGTTCCCTCAGGGTGGCATTCTCCTGCTGCAGACGAATGACCTTGGACTGAAGGTCCTGAACCGAGGACTCCAGGGATTCCACATACTGAAAGGTCAAGGACAAAATCATGTCAAGGTCACAGACTTTAAATAGATAAAAATAATATAAAAACAAACTAAGAACAAAATGTGTTTATCAGTATATACTGCACAAATTATTTCTTAATGAAAGAACAAAAGTAAAATCTTTAAATATGTGAAACAAGAGGCCCATGGGCCATATCTACACTACCTCAGGATGCTTACACAAAAGTTTTAGCTTATTTGGCCCAGTGGTTTTTGAGAAGATTTTAAAAGATTTTTCGTATATATTTCTATGTAAAACTTTGATTCCCCACTGTGGCCCCGTCCAACCCCCGGGGGTCATGATTTGAACAATTTAGAATCTACACTACCTCAGGATGCTTCCATATAAGTTTAAGCTTTTCTGGCCCAGTGGTTCTTGAGAAGAAGATTTTCAAAGATTTTTCCTATATATTTCTATGTAAAACTTTGATTCCCCATTGTGGCCCCGCCCTACCCCCTGGGTCATGATTTTAACAATTTAGAATCTACACTACCCCAGGATGCTTCCACATAAGTTTCAGCTTTTTTGGCCCAGTGATTCTTGAGAAGAAGTTTTTTTAATGATCCCATCCTATTTTTGTCTTTTCTTGATTATCTCCCCTTGTGAGAGAACTTGGCCCTTCATTTTAACAATTTAAATTCCCCTTCACCCAAGGATGCTTTGTACCAAGTTTGGTCAAAATTTGCCCAGTAGTTCTTGAGAAGAAGTTGAAAATGTGAAAAGTTTACAGACGGACAGACAGACAGCTAGATGGATGGACGGACGACGGACAAAATGTGATCAGAAAAGCTCACTTGAGCCTTCGGCTCAGGTGAGCTAAAAATAAACATTGTCCATTAACATAATTTGATGAATAACTTAATTAGAAACAAAATGTGACAAGTTTCTCACTAGCTTTGATTATAACATTCTGATAGAATTGTATATAAACAGTTTATATGAGGGGGGATAACTCACAGCATCGAATTCACTGCTGGATACAGTCTTTCGGGAGGCATGTTCTCCTCCATTCATTTCAGCAGGATCTTCAGGGATCGTCTCAAGAGCTCCTACATTCTGAAGGTAACAAAACAGTTCTATTACATGACCACCTAGTACATTTTTAGAAGAGACTCAATTAAAACAAACCAAGAGTGCACCTTATGAAAACTCTTTGATGGCTCTTACAACTTGTTCATAATAGACCTTTTTTCCTAGGTGATCTCAATTACAAATTTACTTAAGTGAGAGCTCGTTTGACTTACATTGAGAAGTAATACATTTAATAAAACTTAACTACTAACTCCTACCCCTGTCTTCCCCACATGTATCCAAAATACAAACTACAATCATATTTCAATTTCCCTAATGTAGTCTATAAACACAATAAAATCCAATGGTCAACTCAAACTGGATATCTTTTCTCACTATGCTAATCAATTCAAACTTTATAATAAATGGTAGCCTTAGATGTAAATGGGAAATGTTTCCATTAGGAAAAAGAATCACTTTATTTCCACTAGTATCAGTGTTATGCTCTAGTAAACTTCCAATGAACATGATGAATTCAGACAAGGTCATGGATTTACAAACAATTAAAAAAATACATCTCCTAGGGGGGATATGAAAAAGGCATTGGGTTATTAAAGGCATATGAAGCATATATATTATGTTCAAGGGAATAAATGTTTATGGGCATATCAGATGAGTTAAGATGCATTCCGACATTTTTTTCATGTCCACTGCAATTTACCAAACTCCCCTATAAATTAATCTGATAGAGTAATGTGATTTCACTTCCGCCATTAAAAGGAAATTGCCATTCAATTAATCCTGTCCACACTGTAATAATTTAAGAAAATTTTCAAATCACCACTTTAGCTCCATAATATTTTCTCATGACTGTCTGCAAACTGTCACATGAATAACGTAAACACTATTTGATACTGATGTCCACAGTCCAGCCAAACTTTGGTGTCACCTAGCTCACAAACATTTGCCGAAAACCTCATATAAAAACTGAAACAAAAACTTTCTTCCTTTTTTCGATCAGCTCGTCATTTCATAAACTTCAACAGAATTGAATGTGATACAGCCACACTCTCTCTCAAACATCACCAAACTTTGGGAGGACTGATTTTGTTTAGCTGTCTACAGATTTACTTAAGGAGGGGTAACAGTTTGTTGGGTAAATGCTTGTGTTTCTCCGTTTTCTGTGTCGTATACACACTTTATATTTGCCTGGTACACCTGTAATTAGTCTCTACTGATTAGATACCTTCTCTATTTTGTCCGTCATGTCATTGTTGACATTTATATTTTTTCCAATTATTCATTTAAAAATGTCTCAGAAATTAAAGAGAAAGAAATATGTAAATAATAGTAAATCTATGTATAAAGTAAACAATTTGGATCGTTTTCTGAGTCATGAGACTCACAAGGCTGTAGTGCTTACTGCATATACTGGCCTATAAGTCAGTTTTATTTTTTAAGTCGGACCAGGAGCTTTGGACCAAAGTTTGACTCCAAAAAAAAAAAGACCTATTAGATGAGTATATAGAATAATGTATACAGTGGACCTTCAGATATCCGGACGCCAGATATCCGGATGCTTCAGTATCCGGACGATTTTTCATCAGAACGAAATTTTCAAATGTTATTTTGTCTTGTTTAACTGGTGATTCAGATATCCGTATACTTCATATATCCGGACAAATTGACTGGGAACCAAAGCGTCCGGATAAATGAGGCTCCACTGTACTCATGCAGTTTCTGTGGTGAAGTCAGTCTTCAATGTCCCCTGAATGAGATACTAGTAAATCCCAGTGTAAGCCTATTACCCATATAAGAGGGTAGTCCACGACAATTAATAGATATAGATAATGTGCCGTAGTTGTCACTCAATTATATTAACACACAACTTCGAAAGTCCACTGTGAGTGGGACTTGAACAAGTGACCCTTGGCCACTGAGACATACTTTTTAATTCTATATTAAAGTTAAAAGTTTTGTCTTATTGTTCATTTATCTCTAACCCTATGACCAATTTTTTTCTAACACTTAGCGGTAAGTTCCAGGCACATCAATGTAAAAGTATCCTTCATGAAACACATGCAGTGTTTAAATTAAATCAGACAATAGGAAAAGAATAAAAAATATATTATTAATATTACAATTATGCTCATTTCAAAAATATATTTATCAATAACTTACAGATTTGCCTAAATTTTAGTCCAGTTCAGAGCACTTGCATAATGTCAATTCTCATGCAGTATGTGTCATACCCATATAGCAGTGTAGAATTATCTTATTGACTTCATTTAATATCAGACTGACTTTATAATTGTGTATATAAAATCTAGTTCCTAGGAACCTAGGAAGATAAGATACATTATGTGTACACAGTGGTTCTCAGACAATATCAACAGTGTTTGTGTCCAATCTGATGTTACATCAAAAGATGTGTCAGGTGATTTATGACACATTAAGATTGGAGAAATTATGTCAATTAAGGGATGTCACTCTTATTTCTGTAATGAAGTCACGTTTTCAAAATTAACCTCACACTCAAACATTTCAATCATATTTAAACTACACAACATACCTGCAGACATGAAATATTATCAAAATTAAGACCACATTAAATTTAACAAAATCAAACTAAAACACCAATCAGCTCAAAAAGCAAAATTCCTCAAATTAACAAAGCTTTCTGTGTATTAACCTATAAATCTATCAGTAATAATATTGAATTTAATCTGTAAATGGAAATAAACAATAACACATACCTGTGTCTAAATTTCAAAGCATTTATCCCACAACTTTACACCTTAAGATACTGAATCACAATAAAGGTACAAATATCAGGAAACGATCTGTGAAGTTACGACCATGCCTCCCAGCTAATGGCACCTCAGGGATATAAGGCCTTAATAACATGATCAGAAATATTTTGATTTTTTTTGTTTGGAGAAAAAGACTTATCTATATAGGTAATCATTAACTGTGGGCACATTACACAATGGTACTATTTGATTCACGCCGTTACAAGATCAATCTTTGAGTGACAGGTCGTTAATCGTCCAAAGTCAAACGAGATCTCTCGGGTGTGAGCAAAATCGACACAAAATATTTTTTTTTTAGAAATCTGTTACACATTTAGACTTACTCACGGTTTACTGAGGTAAAAAATATCCGCAAATCACCAAACAATGATTCATTCTCAAGTTATAAGCGAATTCCATTTTCCGGCACAGCTGACAGATTTTTATGTCTATATAATTTCTTAATGTCAAATACACAACCACTAAAACTTATAGAATAATACACAGGCAATTGCACATTGTATATTCATAAGGATTCCTGAACTACTGAAGTGTTACCGGAGCAATTGTGTGCGTAAAAAAGACGATTAATTTATACAATATCTTTTATCAAATTAAACAGAAGCAATATAAATACACAGCTAGTGTGGAGAGCAGATAATGGGGTATTTATCTAACAGCTTTTTGGTTTCCTTTAACAAAGGGAATTGGATATATAATTAAAAAGAGCAATTTAAATTATTTTAAAGGCACACTCCATTCTGGTTGTTTTAGAGATATACTGTTATGTTTTCTTGGTTGAAATATTGATTTTTACATGTGAAAAAATATCATCAAGGGTTATATCAACGAATATTGCCTCCAAAAATTATAGATGGGTGGGGTGGAGGGGGTTGGGGGTTGGGTTATGAAGGCAGCACTAACTTAGTTGTATGCTTATGGTTTATAAAAGAACAGTGGAAGAAGAGAACAGCAAGGAATACATGTATATATTCATAGAAAATTTTAGTTTTACTAAATTAAAGTCAAAAACCTAGATTTAATTGAAGCAACTATAAGCTAAGTTGATGTTCTCTCTCTCTCATGTCAAAACATAACTGCAGATAATTAGGTAAATGTGATGTGACTCTAAGTTCCAAGTTTAAGTCAAAACATACAGGTGTATATGACATGGATGTCTTTCTCTCTCTCCTTTCCAAGTATAACACATCTATGTATGACATGACTCAAACTGATTGTCATATGCTTTATGATTTCCTTAATATTTCTCCAATATCATACATCAAGACATGTCTTTTGTGTATGTATTGGATCTGTGGTGAGAATCAATAGAAGCTGATGTTTACATGAGATCAATATATCAGTGTTACTGTTTGTTGTGATGGAGGGGAAACAGTGGTCAGATTCAGTTTATCTACTGTTTATCTATACTGAACCACACACAACATATGGTTCACCTTAAAACATAATCAAAAACCTCCAAACTTTTTCCTGTACAATATGACTCCATGGGCATGACTCACATAAATGTACAAATCACAACTCTTAGCACCCCCCACCCACCTCCTCCCCTAACACACATCTTATACACAGACAGAAAACAGAGCATGAGATATTGTGTAAGAATTCCTTCTGAGGTCACACAGATCTTAGCTGTCACCATTACATAACAACAGCATGTCTACTAGCTTAGAAAGTCTCTACATACACGATACACACATGTTCAGTTAGCTTGAAGACAAAAGTTTACACACAGGGTCTTTCCCATTATACTTGGAGTATGTTAAGTTGATCAAGTGCACTAGACTGTTTATAAACATTACAAAATAAGATAGAAAGCTTTTAAATAACCCAGCTATCAATTCAAACACACACCTTGACCTCCCCCACTCAGGTGAAAACAGTTACCTGTATCTACCTGTATCAGTTAAAATCCCCATTCATAAATAAAATCCAGGTAATTCTACACACATGTATACAGTATCCTGAGATTACTCCAATCTCTCTATCCTTTATTCATCCCTTAGTTGTTCTGTCACTCTCCTGATACACACAGAACAGCTGTCTACACACAGACTGATCTCTACAGTTTATCTTCAGTGTGCTAAGGGGCCTCACAATGCCTCGGGGAGAAATGTCTGTGGTAATCACCCAGTTATAACCAAATAATCTAACACATCAGGGCTCCATGCATGTCTGTCTGACTAACATAATGCCACAATCAAACAATTATTCTCAGGTGTATGCAGGTCTTAGTTGTTCGATGATTCTCATATACTATGTATACAAAGGACCTCTGTCCATTATTATGGCATTCTCTTTCTTTACCGTTTCCTTTTGTGAAATTAAATCGTCACTTCTCCTGAGCAGATGTTGGAGTGGTAAAGCTGATGAACAAGTCTGAATAATTGATTATGATGCTGGTCATTTTCTCCAGAGTTTATCATTAACTCACTATGACAATTCTTTATAACCATGCTGACTATCAACAAAGATGTAGCTATTTTATCTATATTTTATGCAATGCATGTGTCTGTGCTCAGCATATAAATGGCAGGATCTGTTCTTTGTTCAGAGGGAAGTCAATTAAAACCAACTTTTGGAATGTCAGAGGAATTCCTCTGAGTGCTAGCCAGTATAATTACATTACAACTGTAACCCAGCCTTATATTGATTTCTTGACACATATCTTGATGAGTGGCTCAGTAAAAAAAATGGATTGTTACAAAAGAAGAATCATAACTCAAACTTGGCCGGTATAGCAATTAATAATTACAATTCATCTTAGAAAAAAAATGTTATAAATTTTATTAACTAGATAATATTCCTCATAATTTTTTATTTGACCTACTTCTGAAAAACTTTAACCTTGGTCATTACTTTTGAATGGTTAGGGCTACAGTGTATAGCTTTCATATTTCATAAGTGTATTCCTTGCTACAAGACCTTTGTTTGGGTACCAACATTTTTATTTCTTGACCTTGAAGTTTTGATGAGCATTTGAGAAACCTTAACCTTTGCCATGAGCTGCCATGATGTATCATGCTGCATCAAAGTTTCATAAACACATCTTGTTTTTGCAAGTTATAAATGCATATCATATCCAGCTTCTAGGAGCATAATATTCCATGAAAAAATAGTTTTTTTTTTTAATTCTAAAGGTCAATAGCTCTCAGTCTTTAAGTTATGCTCAAAGTGCCATCTCTTCACTGAATAGTGGTCCCAATAGTGTCCTTTCTCTGCTCTGTTTCTACTGGGTGATCTAGTCATTCCTCTGTCATTACCAAAATGACAAGATGACAAGCTTGGCTGGTTTCAGCGGACTAAGTGGGTACACCAAGTCTCCTCTATCAGTCTACAGATCCCCAGGTTTGAGGTGTATGTAGTACACATTATATAAGGAATGATGGGTACTTGTACCAAGTCAGCAACCTTAATTCAATTTCCCAGATAGTCCATTAAATTTCCAACTTTACTACATACTACAGGTACTTATGTATCTAGTTGTCAATTAACTGATGAGAGAAGCAGAAAGCAATTCTATAGATCTATATCAGCATCTTAAAAATGTTGTACTCAGACTGTGCTTGGTGAATATTTTACCATTTCAAACTTTGCAGTTCTAAGACAAGGGCAACAACTCTTATCCACTTATTACTCATTACCTGTGTCTCTTGAGTAAATGTTGCTAAAAATCCCTCCAAAAAGACCAAACCCTATGGTAAAATGTAACATACTTCCAACAAGTATCTATTAACTCCTCAGACTATTATGTATGGTACTTACATCAGTCTAATATCCTAGCTGTGATCTGGACTATCTGGATTAACACAAAATATATATCTATTACTATATTATTTACATCTTTCTTGTACTCCATGACCTGGAATTCCTGGATAGAGACATCAATACTTACATCAATCTAATATCCCCGCTTTAATCTGGGCTATCTGGATTATATCTGGATTAACACACCTATCCGGTACTTACATCCGTCTCATACTCCATGACCTGGAATTCCAGCGTCTCCACGAGATCCCTGGATTCATCCAACTTCTCCCTCAGATCACTGCAATCCAAATCCAGCTGCTTCACCTACATCAAACATAAAGTCATCCGCAATTAATCTGATGCGAGTCCCTCTCTAGACAAGATCTGTTACTTCTGATGTTTAATTTATAGAATTTCATCTTACCTTTTCTGTCAACTTGATATTCTTCTCCTGAATTTCACTGTTTTTGGTTTCAACAGCCATCAGTCTCTACAATAGTACACAGAGATGTTAACTTACATGCAAATCAGTAGAGAGAGGTGTATTAATTTATTTACATGTAGATCAGTGTGGTATAGTCTATCAATATTTCCCTCTCCTCTTTTTGGAATTTCATAAAATAGAGTCCATGATGTCCTACAGATTTCATGATAAGTTATGGAAATTTTCAAGGTGCAGGAGGCATTCAAGTAAATAAATGGCAGGGGTTTTCCTACCATTTTTTGACCGGGTCCGGGGTCCGCAGAATTGGGAAAATTGACGCGAAATATGGTCAAATTGGGAAAATTTTAAAAAGAAAAATTTTCTTATTTCCCCAAATAAATGAAATTGAAGGGGCCAAAAGCTCCTGTCTATGTACAACAGAATAAACAACACTGTAGATAGATATACAGAGTAATTGATAAATTATTGGATAATAAAAAACTTGTTGTCTTATATGCCTGTAATTCTATGACTCACTGGTGTAAAAAAAAAAATTAGTTCACATAATATATTTCAATTGGGTAATGAAAACTTCAAAAGAAAAATATTTATATTTATTCATGACTGCATGATGTGAAGAAAAGTTTCAGAGGAAATAATATTTTTTAATTGGATAATGGAAAATTTCTGAAAAAAATATTATTCTAATATTATTATACACCAATGATCATTGTGAGCATATTTTTTAATGAATAATAAAAAATTACAGGGAGAAAAAAAATTGACAAATTTTTAATTTTATTCACTTTACATTCATGTCTGGAGTAAAAAACAAAAAAAAATTGTGGAAATAATATGTTGGGAATAAGTTGTTTTCCAGTGATTTTATTATGTATAGTAACAAATATTAATGAAACTATTTCTCAGAATAGGCCCATTTTAATGAGAAAGTTAAAAAAAGTCGAATGACAGATTTTGTGCGTTTAGGCAAATTAGTCTAACCCTTGCTATTTTTAGATGATACAAGGACTGCACATTGATTGACAACTTTTGTAATAACTGCAATCCTTTTTTATTTTCTCTATAGAATTCAGGTAACTTTAATGACTCAAAAGTGATTAAATAACTAATCACTAAACATAGTTGGTGATTTACCAGATGTGTTGCATCACTTATTTTTATAGCTCGATGATACGATCAATTTTGATCATGTCATGATTTACAGACGTCCTGCAAGGAAGCAATTTAAACAAATATTTTATTTCTTTCTGAACTCTCAATTTTTTTTCATGGATACATAATTGGGAAAAAAAGATTCACAATTGGGAAATTATGGCTGATTTTATGACTGGGAATGGGTCCGGTAAACGGACCCAAAAATAAGCTAGGAAAACCCCTGAATGGCCTTTGATTTCAGCTAATCATGCAGTCAGTAATATTAAAATCATCTTATCAAGCAGTCATTAAATCTGAAATAAACCAATCATGAAGACATAAATGGGCAACAGCCAATCATGCAGTCAGTTACTAACATCTGACATCAACCAATCACACAGTGAGTTTTACACTTACATTTGATTTCATCCAATCATGCGGTCAGTTACACACCTTTGTTTGAGTTTCATGCAGTCATATCGATTCAAATGATTGTCCATGCAAATATCTAAAATAAATATCAAGCAAATAAAATTCGCTGTAAATTTTTTCTGTAGTACTGCATCAAAAATTGCTGATCAAAAATTGTACACATTAGCATCAGCTGTTTAATAATGTGCAACCAGAAGATGAAGCAATTTTTGCAACTGTAGAAAATTCATAAGCTTGAAAAAATTACAAAATTAGTTAAAGTGTTAATCTTATTGAGAAAAACAGGTCAAAATTGTTATGACAAATCAGCACTTATAAATCTACAGTAATACACAATTATTACAAAGTGTCAGGGATGGTCAATTTGGGGCAAGGGTAATTTAAAATATATTTTTAAGTCACAGTGAATGTAAATCACTTTTTCTTTAAGCATCAATTTATTATAAGTTTGTTTGATATACATGTAATTTACTGTATTTATATAACTTGGATAACATTATATATCAGGAACTGACCATTTCTGTATTTTAAGGTTATAAATACCAATTCTTGTCTTATCTATGGACTATGTAAGATAGCAATGGTTTATTTCTGAGGTTTTGTACAGAGGAGAATAATTACCTTGCTTGTGTCTGCCAATTCTTTTGTCAGTTTCTCTATCTGGCATTGTGACTGAAAAAGGTTTGTTTCCAAGTCCACCCTCAGCTGTCAATTTCAAAGCAGAGATATTTAAAAGATGTTCAGATTAATTATTGATTAAACACTTATCAAATTTTCTCAATCAAATTAGAAGCAGATGTATAAAAAAGATGTTCATAATGTTGATGACAACACAACTTTCTCATTGAAATCAGAATTTTGATCTAAGACAGAATCTTTATCTGGGCTAATGAAAGGACATAAAGTGTCTGATGACTAGATAATCAAAGTGAATTAACTTCTCATATTTCAGCACATATAAAATGGATTCCCAAGACTACATTTAAGGACCCTCTCTACACAAGTTAAAAATTTTTTGGGACATTGAGAAAAATATATCATTATAAAGGCATTAAAATTGAGCTTATTTATCCAATTTTCACTGTATGGTGCGTGGCATTTACTCCCAGGAAAAATGTTCAAAGACAACACAGTATCAGTGAATTCAGAAAAGAAATCACTATTAATTACTTCAGTAGAGAAAATACATGTTAATAACATGTTTAGTTAATTTATCTTGGCCTTTTAAAATGTGAAAAATACTTGAATTAATTACAAATTGAGGAATATATTGTAATTTTCTATTTTTTACAATTTAGATCTAGGGGCAGATCACTCTAACTGCAGAAAAATACCTTACAATCAGAACTCTTTAGTGTGCAGTGTAGAGAAGGTTCTTAATTAACTAGACAAAACAGTGAGGGATGCAGTTTGTAATTGACTAAAGAAATGACCTTCACCTTGAGTTCTCTTTGAGGGTCAAGGTTAGTTCCACACTGTGAGGTCAATATGGCATGAAGTCTTTGGAGTTCTAAGTGTTCCTTCATCAGCTTCTGGTAATTTTTCTCTATCTCTGATCGAGACAGCTAAAAAATAATATAAAATAAAAATGTCATTCAACTGAAAGGGTAACAGCTAGATAACAAATATTTGCAATTATATTTTACAACAATGAACCATTTTTTTGGCTATAAAGCCATCAATAACATTGGCATTGGAAGCAAATTGAGAGGGGGGCTGAGAAAAAAAGATCAAACCTACATAGCACATTGACAAGCAAAAAAATATATATCAAAAACAAGAGTGATAACTCTTCTATAGTCAGACTGATAAGAGAGATAACTCTTCTGTAATCAGACTTACAAGAGAGATAACTCTTCTGTAGTCAGACAAGAGAGATAACTCTTTTGTAGTCAGACAAGAGAGATAACTCTTCTGTAGTCACACTGACAAGAGAGATAACTCTTCTGTTGTCTGACTGACAAGATAGATAACTCTTCTGTAGTCAGACAAGAGAGAAAACTCTTCTGTAGTCACACTGACAAGAGAGATAACTCTTCTGTAGTCACACTGACAAGAGAGATAACTCTTCTGTTGTCTGACTGACAAGATAGATAACTCTTCTGTAGTCAGACTGACAAGAGAGATAACTCTTCTGTAGTCACACAGAAAAGAGAGATAACTCTTCTGTAGTCACACTGACAAGAGAGATAACTCTTCTGTTGTCTGACTGACAAGATAGATAACTCTTCTGTAGTCAGACTGACAAGAGAGATAACTCTTCTGTAGTCACACAGAAAAGAGAGATAACTCTTCTGTAGTCAGACAGACAAGACAGATAACTCTTCCGTAGTCAGACAGACAAGACAGATAACTCTTCTGTAGTCAGACAGACAAGACAGATAACTCTTCTGTAGTCAGACAAGAGAGATAACTCCTCTGTAGTCAGAAAGACAAGAGAGATAACTCTTCTGTAGTCAGAAAGACAAGAGAGATAACTCTTCTGTAGTCAGACTGACAAGAGAGATAACAACTCTTCTGACTGACAAGCGACAGGGTTCGACACTAATGGTGGACCGGCGGCCCGAGTCCACCAAAAAATTGGAAGGTCCACCAAATGTTCTGGACTAGGTGGACCGTCGGTCCACTTAAAATTTAAACACCGTATTAAAAAAAAAACAGTGAAATTCCAGGTTTTTTCTTAAATCCGTAACTCAAAATTATTAATTCCTCCATATCTGTATTTTACAAAAAAATATTATATATGTAAATAATGTTTTAGGTAATCAGGGGCACCTAGCAACTCGATATATTTTACATGTTAAATTGATAACTCCAACATTAAAACAATAATATTGAGATGCAAGAACATTCAATGTGGACCTTGAATAAGAAGCATGAAAAATCCGTGCCAAATTAGCCAGTCTCTCTTCTGTTTACGTAATGCATAGAGAGGTGTGAAAATCACTTCACGCCTGAACGCACACAGTTGGAGATAATTAGATTTGATTGACAGCTGCATTTATGCATTTTTTTTTTAATAGATGTTCAAATAGGCGTAATTTACATTTTATAACTAATCTGCAGTTTCATTTTTTTCTTGATTTATATTATATCTTTACTTATTTAAATAAATAATAAATTTAGAAAAATAATTGATTAATAGTTTAATACACATACATGTTTCTATCTCAGTTTTGCATCGTAGTTAAAAAAAAAAAGATCTAGCCATAAATACATAAAAAATTCACTTGTTTAATATTTGAATAAATTAATTAATAATTGGAATTTTAAATTTAATCTACTTTTGGAAACAAAATAAATGCAGGTTTTACGTTTTCACCATTGTAACTTAATGATAATAATTTTAAAAAAAAAATTTTCTGGTTTGTAGATTAGTACGTACGTTTTGGTTTTTTTTAAAGTTCAACTATATTTCTGACAAAAAAAATTCTGACTAGTCCCTAATTGATTTGATTCTGTTAACTGGTTAGATTTATGCTTTATAAGTCTGACTGGAATCGGCATGCATTAAAGTTAGCTTTAATTAATGCCTCATGTAATGATTCATTCATTAATTCAAACATTTATAAAGGTCCACCAGATATTGAGAAGGTCCACCAATAATTTTTGACAAGTAGACCTGCGGTCCACCAAGGTAAAAAAGTTAGTGTCGAACCCTGAGCGAGATAACTCCTCTCACCTCTTCACAGAGTTCTTCATCAGACAGGGTGCCGGTGGACAGAGAGAGAGAAATGTCAGAGCTGAGCGATGTGTCGTCTTCATCATACCCATAAAATGTTTCCTTTACACCCTGTAATTAATCAGAGTCAAGTCCTTAACTTACATTATTAGGAGGGTACTGAAAATCAAAAATCCAAAATTTTGTTATCCGAAAAAAACAATAAATCATATATTGTTACTGCATAAATGTATCAAAATTCCAATAATTCTTAATTATTAACCAGAAGTCTCGAGTCTGGAGCTCTGCTGGTTTGTACTTATAACAAAGGATGAGAAAAGCAGCCATTGCCATCAGATCAACCCTGTAGGAGGAGTAGCGTTTTAAAGGTATTTCACAGAAATTTCTATTTTTAGTAACCATAGCAACACCATTCATCAAAATCAAAAATCAATGCACTTAATTTTGTATCTTAATGTAGTCTACTTGTATGCCAAGTTATATTAAAATCAGACCAAAACTGTAGGAGGAGTAGCATTTTAAAAAATTGTTTACAGACAGACGGACAGCTAGACACCAGACAGACAGCTAGACAGATGGACGGGGGACATCTTACTATCACATAAGTTCCTCTGGTCTCTGAACAGTAGAGCTAAAAATCATAAAATAAAACATTTTATGTACTTTTTTTCAAAACATGCTTTGACTTTACAGGAACATACTATGCCCATGCATGCTTTAGAAAAGCTTTTGGATAATGTTTCTACCTTCTCATGAGGCCTTAAAGATTTTTTCTTCCTTTTCCTGTGCTGTACCAACTCTATCCTTCTGTCTTTCTCCTGTAAAAAGAGATAATCATTGAAATGGAATCCCACCTGACTCTACATGTATTTCATGACTTGGTCCAGAGAGCCAGCAGTACTATCTCAATAAGTATTATTTAGAGAACGAGACGGGTTCTGTATTGTAGATACAAACTTGGGGGTGGACGAGTGCGTAGCACAAGTCTCCACCCCCAAATTTGTATCTATGATACAGAACCTGTCGAGTTCTCTAAATGATTTGTGACACAATCAATCAAAAATAGCTCCTCCCACTTTATAACTGTGCAGCATCTAAACTTCCACCAGAGTTTTGGAGATGAGGCCCCGACGGGGAGTACGCATCTGCAGTATATATATTTCCGTGGAAAACCTTAGATTTGGTCAGATTAGTTTTGATAATTTAACGGGGTAGATGTAATGGAGTAATTTCAGTCTTAATGGATAAAGTGGAGGATTTAACCGTAATTATTGTGATCTATCATAGAGGGAGATTGATTATAATATATTTCAGGGGTCTTAAAATCCTATTTTAACTAGATTTACAAAAAAACAGGATTTACAGAAAATTCTTCAATGGACTTTGGTGTTACTGATTTTTTTTTTTTAATTGAATTGCTACATTAAAAACAAAGTGAAAGACACGTGTGGCTGTCGTAAGCGGAAAGGATTTTTAAAAATAAAAATGCAAAAAATGGACTTGAATGATTTTGCACGAGGAGAGGGGATGTTTTCGGTTATTGCGAATTTTCCTTTTCATTTGGATCTAAATTACGTGTAGATTCTGTGTGGAATACGTTTTTAAAAAGTGATTGAGAAATTTTGACATTTTACATTCTCAGGATTAATACCGGGTATTTCTCCAAAATTTATAATAGAACATCAGCTTTTACTATTTGTACGTGCTTTTGCTAAATTGAATCAGATTTATTTTTAGACCGTGCTGTATTTAAGATACAGAATAGTTGGCTAATGCAAGACAGTATACAGGGCTAATATAGAACGGAACGTAGCTCCACCCACCATAGTCCCGTTCTGTATTGCTAAATTACAGAACAGTAAACTTCAAAGAAAAACACCGCTATTGTGTCATAAGTGTTCATTATTAAGGTAAACCTTCATATAAATCCATACCTCCCACTTTAAACAAATGCAGATGTTTTACATGTACCAGTATCTAGCATCAACATATACATGTATATAAGACCACTAGGTGCTGTTAATTTTTTTTAGAAAATATTTTCTCTTTGTTGTGAGAAGAAATTGAAATGAACCATTAATGTAAGTTACATTGTATATCCTTAGTTTATCACAAGTCCCTGTAGTTTTTTGCCAAAGTAAAATATTTGTATATCTCTCAATACCGGTATTTTCCCAAAATTTTCTGAGCATTCAGAGCACTTAATTAATGGTATGTTTATGATCTTTTATTTATGCGGTGAATTTAATACTCAGTAACTCTCATTAATGGATATACAACTGTAAAATTCCTCTTACATTATTTAGGGACTATGACAAGTAAAACTTATAATCTCTGTAGCCAATCATTGAAAACAAAAAGTAACGTTCATGACAATAAAACAACAATAATGTCCACCTGGCAGGACATTTTTATTTAATTCAGTAATTACTTTTAAAATCTTGTTGTATACATCAGAAAAATTATATACTGCATGTATATTACAGTATATATACTGAGAAAAATAAGTTTAGCAAATGTTTTTCCATAGGTATAATTTTAAAAATATTTTTCGAATGTTTTATATATTTTGTTTCTACATAAGATTACTATAGAAAAAGGTAACAAAAGACACACTTCATTTTTTACCTTGACGTGCAGAAACCGCGTCGTCCGACGTTATGAAAATTCAAAAATATTCAAAAGGGTTTGCTCGAACGGACATGGTCCTGAAAGAATTTTTACTTGAAATGCCCTTTGAGCACGCTTGTAAAAGAAAACCGGTGAAAAATTGCAAAAACCTCGAATTGGAAAACGTTTTGACTTAAGCTTAAGATGTTTCATGATCCCGGGGCCTGGACTTTTCAAAAATAAATGTTGAACGACTATAGAGATGCTAACGCCAGTTGCTCAAACAGAAATGTCGCTGAACACTTTCTTATGCAAGATCCTTTCACTCTTACAACGTCGAGACATAACCGTTTCATGGCTACTTCTAAAGTTGCAGAGGAATTATGCCATGCAACTGGACTAAGGTTATGTGGACTAAGTGTTAAAAAAACCCAGCTAGGTTTGCAAATCTTCAAGCTCAAAATCTCTCACAGCAGTACTACTAACTCAATGTCATTGACAGTCCTGCCTTGCATGAGCAATGCCCGCACAACACGCAGTCTGTCTTTCATCAGGATGATGTTAAGATCTTTGATTGGCCAGATTTGTCACCCTTTGAACACGTTTGAGACATTCTTGGTCGTCGATTAAGACAGCGACATAACGTCAACAACGTAGTAGAACTAACCCTTGCCCTGCAGCAGGAGTTGAATCAGATCACCATGCTTGAGATCAGAACCTAATAAGGAGCATGAGACACCATTGTGTTGTTGCTATTGTTGTTATTGCTGCAATTGGAGACCTTACACATGTTGAAACTGAATTTGGCTTTTCAAACCAGTATCTGTGATCAGTTTCATGATATTTCTTAAAAACAGCACACAATTGTGGATAAAATTTGCCTTATTTTGTTATGTGATAACAAGCTCATATCACAATTTAATTGAAAGTGCTGTGTCTTTTTTTTTTTTTTTTACTTTGTTTTATCCTTGTTTTATAATAAATAAACTAATTTTGCTCAGTATATATCTTCCTTATTTTTTCTGGTTCAAATGATTATATCTCATGTGTACAGTGCAGAATACACCTATATGTTTACGTTTCATTGCACATCCAAGTGTATTTTGAATAAATTTAATGTCTGACTTCACAACCTGTTGTTACCTAATATGCACACCAAAAACTAGGTCATTGAGGTAGCCAACATCCAACAAACATGGGTAATAGTGCCTCTCCTCAAGAGCACATTGCTATGTGTGAGTCCCATGATTAACCTATTGACGTTATATGTGAGGACTGTGATAAAGTCATTTGTGAAGATTGTGCGAAATCAAATCATAGAGATCATAACTGGAAAACTTCAATCACGACAACCACTCAAAGGAGGAGAGGTCTGCTTAGATTTCTGAGGAAGATTAAGGAAGAAGATCTGCCTGGGATTGAAGAGAAGCTAGAAAAGACATCAAAACAGATCAACGAAAATAAAGAACTGTGTGACTGAAATGAAAAGGCTACAGAGGCATGTTGATGAAATAATGGTCAGGCTGACAGAAATCAAAAAATGTTATGAACAAACAATAAGAGACAATTTGGTAAAAAAGAATGATCAACTGAACCATGAGAAATCTGAGTTAGAAAAGAAGAGGAGAAGAATCATTGACACAGTGGAAAATATGGAGGAGAACAACAGCATCATGTCAGATTACAGCTTGATTGACAACTAAGGAAAATGCTGTCTGGATTGGAGGTCCACGAGTTGACAAACTGTGAACATTCAGTGAGGTTCATTAGAGGTGAAATTATTAATGACTTACTGAAGTCTTTGATTGGAAAAACTATTGATTTATATGATATTGGTGTGACTCAAATAAACTCATATCAATATGGAGATAAATCAATAAATATGTTGGAGGCTCTCAGTGAAGAACAATGTTACATCAGAGAAAATCAATCTAAATATACAGAAAAAGTCAATCAGCAAGGGAAAAAAATACAACAATTTATTGGTAGTATTATTTGTACAGACATGTGTGTGACTGATACTGGTGATGTCTATTTCAATGAAGGTAGAAACAATTCCATCAGCTGTCTGTCACCATCAGGATCTGTCTCTACAGTCATCAGCACAGATCCACTTGAACCATGGGGAATCTGTCAGTCAGTGGACGGTGGACTATTGGTCTCCCTGAGAGAAAGGGAATCATATCTTTACAAATTAGAGTCACACAGCAGACGTCTGGTGAGACACATCACAGTGACTGGTGATGTCATCCATGAGTATGAGTACCAGAAGGACGGTCACACCAGACTGTTTACATGGCCAATCAGAGTTATACAGAACAGTAACAGTGATATCTGTGTTGTGAACGCTACAAGTGACTTTATAGGTGAACTAGTGATTATTTCTCCCTCTGGTCGTATGAAGTCTGTCTACCGTGGACAGAACCTGACAAACCACTTTCATCCAGTCGATGTAGTGTGCGACTCCCTCTGTAACATCCTTATTACTGACATATTAAACAATCAGATCCATCTACTGAGTCCTGATGGGGAGTTCCTGAAGTTCTTACTGACAGAGAATGAAGAGAACGGTCCATACACACTGTCCCTCTACAAGACTACACTGTGGGTGGGATACTGGGAGGGACTTGTCAAAGTGTTTAAGTATAGAAATGTCAATAGAAAATATATTACTTGAAATTAGAATATTATTTATTTGAAATTACGTCTTCCAAAAATCACCAAACTGTAAATCCATACAATTACAGTCAGTGATTGTACATGTATGTACTGCATATCTTTTTTTTTTTCCTTTGCTAGATATCTACTTGGATAATTACACTTGTAGAGATCAAATTACTGTACAAAAATGATACCACTGACATATGTTTTGATATCAAACTTACATTAACAGATATATTAACTAAGCTTATATACATGTATAAACCAATGTTTTAATACAAAACCTCCATGTATGTTTATACATGTATGGTGTTATGTCTGATTTAATGAATTAATTACCGTTGAAATATTAACCTGTGATCAAAATCCAAACTTTTTCAAAATCATAGTAATATTTTCCCAGTTGTATAGGGACACATTCAAATTACTGATACAGGTCCATTCAATGCAAGTGAATAGTAGGGTAAGTCCTACCTTGAACAAACTTCCATGATCAATTCATAAAGAATGCACACTACCAGACCAGCTTTAGAACTGAAAGCTGAACACTTCTCATAAATAGGCACTGTCAGACGGGTATATAAACCGTTCGCGTTCGTTACATTGATTGCACACTCGAAACCCGTGGCCGACATGTAGTACGCCTATCGTGGTCTTAGATTTTTTGCGTTTATTTCTTGTTTTAATGTGCATTTTCTGTTTGTAAATAATGTATTGATCTAAATTTTCCATGATACTTTTGTCCTGTTTCTGAAAAAATGCGAAAAATTTTATAATTTCTTCGATATTGAGTAGCACGCTTTGTAAGATGTACATCTACACTCGTCGGATCTCTATAGTGAAATAAATTGAACTGACTAGCGATCTGCTCCTTATATACGAGTTGTAGGGAGAGCGTTGAAGAACGGGAAATATGGCGGACTATGCCTATTTACGAGTAGTGTTCAGCTTGAATGTCCAAGTTAAAGGTTTGGAATCCTATCCATTCCTTAGCATCTGTATTCTTTAGCCTAACTGTATATATATAGCATTTGTAGGGATAAGTTCCATAATCTGTTCATAGTGTGTTTATTTGAGCAACACAGAGTACATGTACTATCTGTTTTATTGTACTTCACCAAGAATCTGCACATGTAACGCAATTCAGTATCAAAATAAAATGTCAATTCAAAGAATATGCAAGATTTTTTTTCTAAAGTGAGTTTTTATGGCACTGGGTAATTTTATATCAAGTGAAAAAATATCTGTATCTGAATTTTACATCACACATGCAAGCAGTATGAAAGTAAATTAAATCTCCATGATGGATATAGAAAAGAATTGATGGCATATATCCCATTTAATTGACAGCAATTAGGGAAGAAGTACAATTAGCCCACAATGAAGAATAAACTAAGGAGACTAAATATGTACCTGAATTTCACTATCTTCCATTGGAGCAGTTAACATTTTCTAGACATCAAACAATTTTCAATTTCTGTGAAACTCAGTGAATAAATGTCCACATGTGCTTGACACAAGGGAAGTAACAAATTAACAGAGCAGTGCTCTAGTGCATAAATTGAATGTTACTTCCTTGAAACAAGGAATAATTTCTGTTATGCATCGATTCAATGAGTAACAGTTTAAAATTGTAGATAAATTGTGTTAAAAAATGGTCAAGGTCTTAGATTTCCCACAAATATTTCTCTCAAGAACCATACAGCTTCTTTTTAAAGTACTTCAGTTAATAGTATTCCACTTCAAGGTCATTTAGTGGAAAAAAAAAATCATCTATTTTGAGATAAAAAGATTACTAGATTTCAAATCCGAGTCAATGGAATTTTTTATTGTAATCAAAAACCAATAATTCAAATGCATCTGTGATTTAAAGGCAGGAATTTAATAAAATTTATAGAATTTTGAGTATACAGATAACACAATTCGATATTACCATATCAAAAATTAAATATGAGGGCCGTTCAAAAATTACGCGGACTTGTTGCACAGAAAAATTACTTGTCAATGACGACATAATGGGGCAAAATGTCACACATAATATAAAAGAATCTTTACTTATATGGTCTTCAAAATTTCATATCAAAATGTTGTAAATTGCAGAGCTGCCAACATTCTTGTCAAAGTTGTCAAAGCTTAATAATTTCTCCTGGTCACCACACCAAATGATCCTCTTACCTGTACATTGAGTTTGTCTCTCACCTATACAATGGGTTTGAGTGTCTCACCTGTACACTGACTTTGTCTCTCACCTGTACACTGAATTTGTTTGTCTTACCTGTACACTGAGTTTGAGTCTCTCACCAGTACACTGAATTTGTTTGTCTTACCTGTACACTGAGTCTGAGTCTCTCACCTGTACACTGTGTTTGAGTGTCTGACCTGTACACTGAGTTTGAGTCTCTCACCTGTACACTGAGTTTAAGTCACTTACCTGTACACTGAGTTTGAGTGTCTTACCTGTACACTGAGTTTGAGTGTCTTACCTGTACACTGAGTTTGAGTGTCTTACCTGTACACTGAGTTTGAGTGTCTTACCTGTACACTGAGTTTGAGTGTCTTACCTGTACACTGAGTTTGAGTGTCTTACCTGTACACTGAGTTTGAGTGTCTTACCTGTACACTGAGTTTGAGTGTCTTACCTGTACACTGAGTTTGAGTGTCTTACCTGTACACTGAATTTGAGTGTCTTACCTGTACACTGAGTTTGAGTGTCTTACCTGTACACTGAGTTTGAGTGTCTTACCTGTACACTGAGTTTGATTCCCTACCTGTACACTGAGTTTGAGTGTCCTCACCTATACACTGAGTTTGAGTGTCCTCACCTATACACTGAGTTTGAGTCCCATACCTGTACACTGAGTTTGAATGTCACACCTGTACATTGCATTTGAGTGTCTCACCTGTACACTGAGTTTGAGTTTCTCACCTGTACACTGAGTTTGAGTTTCTCACCTGTACACTGAGTTTGAGTTTGAGTGTCTCACCTGTACACTGAGTTTGAGTTTGAGTGTCTCACCTATACACTGAGTCTGAGTGTCTCACCTTTACACTGTGTTTGTGTCTCTCACCAGTACAATGAGTTTGCTTGTCTCACCTGTTCACTGAGTCTGAGTTTCTCACCTGGACATTGACTTTGAGTGTCTCACCTGTACACTGAGTCTGAGAGCTGTCAACGCCTTCTCCTGGTCAGCGCACTTCTGTTTGAGCTCCTGTAAGTTCTGAGTCTGCAGCTCTAGTGTTCCCTTCTCCAGCCTCTCCTGATGTAACTGCTGAGTCAGCTGTTTTATCTTCTTCTTACAATGCTCGCATTGGTCCTTCTGTAATGTGTTATGTTAAACTCAGGATTTGAAATTCACTTTATCATGTTTATACAACTCAAAAATGCCAGTGAGTAAGAATATTACATTTAAATTGCTAGAAGGTTTGTAAAATTGCAAGTTCATTTTAATAATACCTGCAATCATTTGTTTGTTGTTTATTCAAGAAGTTTCTACACCTGAAACTTTTAAATAATAGAGAGTCCAAAAAGGAAAGAAATATGAAAATTTATTATCATAGCCATGAAATATTTCTCTGGTCCATCAGATTTCTAGTTAAAGCTGAACACGATTTTTAAAAATAATGTGTCCGCCATTTTAGTTCCCGAGTCTCACTACCCTGCAGACCCCTATAAATAGGGCAAGAATTAGAGACTTGTCAGTGTAATCAGTCGACACCGGTGTAGACGAACGTGTGATATGCAGGACTCGTAGCGAGAATAATAACGTAATACTTCGTCTTATGCAGGAAAGTAAGATACCAAAAAATTTACAATTATAGTTGTATAAGTCAGTGCAGTATACAAACAACACAGATAAACGTAACTGCAATAAAATATAAACAAAGGTAAAGCAGGATAACCAGCACGAACACAGGTCGCCATTCCACGCGGATACCTGTGACAATAAAGCAGTCAGGTGTAACGAATGCGACGAGAATACCCTAATATTGATGTATCATATATAATGCTATCAAAAATGGCATATGTCTATTTAGGAGTCGTGTTCAGCTTTAAGGCCACCAACTATATTTACCAGTTTTTTATTGTCATCTGCTGTACTGTATAGTTGGTCCTTCGGATTTCTAGTTAAGTTTGTCAGCTGTACTTACCAGTTTTTTATTTTCCTCTGTTGTACTGTGTATTTGGTCCTTTAGATTTCTAGTTAAGGTAGTCAGCTCCACGTTTTTCTCCAGAAACTTCCTGTTTTTCTCATTAAGGGGCTTCAGCCTCTGTTCCAGGGCCTTGATACTCTGGTGCTAAAAAAGGAATCAAGTTCAATCATCCATTTAAGTATCTGGTGATTATTATGCCCCCTCCCAAAGGAATTAAATTTTTGATACCAACAAGGTGCATTTAAATAGGATTTTTAATTTTTAAAAAATATATTTGACCTAAAGTGACCTCCAAATGTATGGGACAATTTTTTGTACATTTCCAATTTAAAACCTCTTTTTTGGAATATTTTTCAATGAATTACCGGTGATTCTATTTGACAGACAATTATCACAGATAAACTGGTTGCCGTACCTGACTGATGTTCTCCTGTACCAGACTCTCGTTTGACTGTTGTAGTTTTCTGAGCTCCAGTTCCAGTGTACCAATCACCTACAGAACATCTCAAAACTTATTATTACAAT
Source organism: Saccostrea cuccullata (assembly GCF_032062105.1). NCBI lineage: Eukaryota > Metazoa > Mollusca > Bivalvia > Ostreida > Ostreidae > Saccostrea > Saccostrea cuccullata. The sequence continues at coordinate 124,705 of NW_026928220.1, read as the reverse complement.
AGATATTTCATGTACTTTTGGTTCTTTTTTTTCTAATTTAAGTGTATTAATCACTTGGGAATCATCTCAAGGCATATAATAATTATCTAAGATATTTATGTTTATCATCTAACTACATGTATGATTTTTTTTTTTTTGGGGGGGGGGGGGGTTACATGAACATTCAATGAATACTTTGTATGAAACAGTTCTACTGAATGTTGATTTACATTAAAATAAATGTCTCGCATTTAACAGATAATATGTTTATTATTAGGTAGTGGTGAAGATTCTATATTTTTATACCCCCCCGCTTGAAAAGCGGGAGGGTATATAGTAATCGTTAATTACGTCTGTCCGTCCGTCTGTACGTCCGTCCGTCCATCTGTTACACTTTGGGGTACCCATCTCTTATCCGCAACTCCTCTTATACCACTGAATGAAATTTGATGAAACTTTCACAGAATCTTTATTACATATTGCCATTGTACACCTCCTATTTTACTTTTTGATCTGACAAATATTTTGGGTTTCCCATAGCAAAACATGGACACTGTCAATTATACATATGGGAGGCGGGGGGTATCATTTAGTGAGCCCATTGCTCACAGTACCTTTAGTTTGTATTAAAAGAAATATAAGTAATGTCAGGTACCTGTGGACTAAGGTAAGACTGACTGTTTTGTAGGCTTATGTTAGATTGACTTACATCACTTATCTCTAGATAACTGATTTGATTGGCCAGGGTTATACTGACTAACAAAAGTATATAACTGTTTTGATTGGCTTGTGTTAGACAGACACACTGTAAATAACTTTCTCCATTGGCCAGAGTCACAGTACATAGCTGTTTTGATTGGCTAGTGTTAGATTGACCTACAGTAGATATCTGTTTTGATTGGTCAGTTGTGGACAAACTTACAGTAGACAACTGTTTTGATTGGCCAGACTTAAAGTAGACAACTTTTTTGATTGGCCAGACTTTACAGTAGACAATTATTTTGATTGGCCAGACTTTCCAGTAGATACTGTAAACCAACTTTTATTCGCGACAACTTTATTTTGCTATTTACAGGGGGTAAATTTTCGTGATCAAACCTTTTTTGAATCTGTTGTTAATACAACAGTGACTTTCAGGACCCATTCACAGCGAGAAATATTTGCGATGACGAGGCTCTCGCAAACTTCGTGAAAATTTCTCGCACGCGAATAAAAGTTGGTTTACAGTAACTATTTTGATTGGCCAGACTGACAGTAAATAACTGTTTTGGTTGGCTAGTATTATACCGACTAACAGTAGATAACTTCTGATTTGTCAATATTATCAGACTTACAGTACTTAGTCAACTGTTTTGTTTGGTGAATGTAAGACAGACTTATAGTAGACAACAGTTTTGATTGGCTAGTGTAGGTCAGACTTACAGTGGACAACTGTTTTGATTGGTGAATGTAAGACAGACTTACAGTAGATAACTGTTTTGATTGGCTAGACTTACAGTAGATAACTGTTTTGATTGGCCAGTCCCACTGCTTCCCTCCATCCTGTCCCTGCCCTGTTCACGTTCTATCCACCTCAAACCATTGTCTATGTCTGGCACTGCATAGTCTCTGTTTCTAAGTTTCTCAATCTACAAAAAAAAATCATTCATCTGAATAGATCAACTTACTAAACATAGGCCTGCTAGTTTTTGCAGCAATTGAATTTGACCTTTTATTTATATACCAATGGAATGTGTCTATGGAGAGCCAGGTTTTTCATATCACCTTTGAACCTAAATAATTCAAGCACCTGTAAGTTGTTCCATTCTATTTTACAACACTATGCTACCTCATTCTGCAAAGAAATAATTTGCTCAATAATGTTTAGATCAAATCCAACATATACTCTGAAAATCTAATGTATTGTATTGACCAGGGTGCAATACAGGGTGTAGTGAAATAGGAGTTCTACAGTATAATGAATTGCAACTTGTCAAAATCCTGTGGCCCGTAAAATAAAAGAACTTATAACTGAGACTAGATGATCCAATTGTTTTTAAAATTTTGCAAAATTAATCATTTTGTTTGAATTTGTCAGTGAAAAAATATTTTACTATACATTCCTTAAAAAAATGTTTCAAAACTATATTAATTTTACTATAAATGTAATGTAAATAAAAAATTTATAAGCAGATTTTGAAATTTTGGTCATAGTTGCATTAGGTCTTTGTAAAATGGGCCCCTGCAACCCTGAACCTATTGGATTTGTACATAAAAATTTCAAAATTCTGACAGAGGGCTAACTTCCTATAATAAGGATGATGTTACCTTGCAATACATGTATTTGAGTATAGAGAGGAATATTTTTTAACATATTTCTGAAAGTGACCTCTTCAGATGTCAATTCATAGCTCTCACACTAATTCCTGGGGCCTAAATGTGGAACCCATCCAGAGGACAGGAATTTTACATTTATGGTAAAAGACTGAGCAATTGTTCATTATTTTATCATATTCAGACATACATACTACTCATTTCCATTAGTGAGAAGACTTTCAGAGTTTTCTTTTATTACTAAATGCCAACTAATTATATTCTGAACATACATCTGATTTTTTTTAGAATGATTATCATAACAAGAGGCCCATAGTCCACTTCTAGATTCCTGAGCCGAGTGGTTGTAGGAAATCATGAATTTCACCAACTGAAGTTGGCTCATTCATATTCAAGCAAAGAGTTCATGTGCTGTCGTGTACATGCACTTCCAGGTGTTAAAAACATCATGATTTTATTTTTTAGTTTTAGCCTCATTCTTCATACCCTGGGGTTGTGAGGTGGGAATGAGACATGAAATTCCCAATTTTTATTCCTCTTCACCAATACATGCTATATGCTTAAATTGGTTCAGTTATTTTAGAGAGGTCAGGAAATTGAAAATGCTACAAGGCTCAAAAACAAGGATCCACGTATTCATAAAACAACTTATTTCTGCTCAAAAGAGCTACTAGCTACTTTTTAACTATTGCAAGTTCATAAAAGACAAACGTAATAAATCTGTCATAATCTTTAAAATAACACATTTTTTCTGCATTATATCTGCCAAATCTTAACTACCGCCCTACCGCCCCGGGCGCTAATTTTTTTTGGTACTCTTATGATATTTAATGTCATATTTTAACTTTTAAAAAATCTTTCGAAAAAAAATTAAAAACAAAGAACCACTTCAATAATGTCGAACTTTACTTCAAGTGAAGATAATCCACCAAATTATTTTAAATTATTCATTTTCCACTGAAAAATTGGATAATAGACAAGTTTCATTTTCACTTTCTTCAATATTTTGATACGATTCTTGGTTGATTTTAATCACTGTACAGGGGGCCCTCATTTCCTGACAATTGTAAAAGACCTAAGGGGGCGCTTATAGGGGCAGGGGCGGTTAATAGGGATTATACGGTATTTGCATCTATCTAAAACTAAGCTGGAATGTAAGCTTTAAGACAAGAGGTTTGTTTTGGCAAAGTGATCATTTAACCAAATGAACTTTGTACAACCCACACTCCAAGGAACAAACCAGGCATTAAAACAGGGTATTCTGCCAAAAATTCTATTAATTTGTCTTCATAGATATGAGGAAAGATTATTTATCAAAATAACTTGAATTTTTTTTTAAAGTATTTTTTCAACCTCTCAAGATTTTAAAGACTTATTTATAACCATTCCATAGATAAAAATTTCATCCACTTCTTTATCTGCATGCATATTTATTTAAAGTGTTTTCTATGAGAAAATATTTTATTAAAAATATAATTCCTCAAATTTATAAGTGCTTAATTTTGTATCAAACCAATTGCTTGTACATTTTATAACAATTGTTTTGTCAAATTAAAATTTTTCTCTGCTGATTGCTTACATGTAAAGAGATTGTGACCATTTTGACAATCTTTCATCCAACTGAATAATACACCAACACATGGTACATGTATTCTAAATGCTGATTCACAAATATTGGTAAGTTATAAATGTCAAGATAACATCTTGATATAAACACAAATGTGTTGTATCATTAGGTGCATCATGCTGTGTTCTGATTCAGACAGAAAACATGCTGCATCATAAGAAGCTTTCAGCGTGTTCAGCAAACAACTCTTTGTCACCATAGGTCCTTCAAATGAAGGTTACTAATACCTAGCTCAACCAAAGTTCTACAAAGATTCTGCCCACTTAGTGCTTTTTCTAATTTACAGAAATCTTTTAATATTAAACATTTAAATTTGTGGCCACTGGTTATTATAATGTTTATGCCCCCTTAAAAGAAGTTTTGGGGGTATATAGTTTTTTTTGTGTCTGTCCATCTGTCTAGCTGTCTCTCTGTCTGTCCACCTGTCTGTTTGTCCGCAAAAACTTTACCTTGCCCATAACTTTTGATTTAGGGGAGCTATGACTTTCATATTTCACATAAGTATTCCTTGAAACAAGACCTTTCTTTGGGTAACACCAGATATGACCCTTTGACCTTGACCTCTGAGTTTGACCGTCTTTTACACAAAAATTCCAAACTTTTACTTTGGCCATATCTTTTGAAAAGTTAGATGCCAGGACTTTTATGCTTCATATATGTATTCTTTGTGGCAAAACCTTTCATTAAGTACTAGCAACTTTGGCCTTTTGACTTTGACCTTGGAGCTTTCTGTACTTATTAAAATAGTTTAACCTTAACCATAACTTTTAAACAGAATGGGCTAGGGCTTTTATTCTTCACATATGTAATTCTTGTGAGAAGTCACTTCATTGGATATTAAGAACTTTTACTTTGGCCCTAATTTTAAACATTAGATACTAGGAATTTCATATTTCAAATATCAATTCTTTGTGGCAAGACCTTTGATTTGAAACCAACAATTCTGACCTTGACCTTGGACATTTCTGTACTTACGAAAAAACTTTAACCTTAGCCATAACTTTTGAATGGTAAGGGCTAGGGCTTTTCTACTTCAACAAGAGGCCCATGGGCCACATCGCTCACCTGAGCACTGTGGCTAGGACAAAGTAGAATTTGGTTTATTATTGAAAAGTTTAAATCCAAAAGTAGTCCCATGACCAATCATAGTTTTGCTATTCTTGAGAAGATGATTTTTAAAGAATTTTCCTATATATGTCAATGTAAAACTTTGGTTGGCCATTGTGGCTTCGTCCTACCCCCGAGGGTCATGATTTGAACAAACTTGAATCTACACTACCTGAGGATGCTTTCATATAAATAGGATTAATTATGGCCTTGTTATTCTTGAGATGAAGATTTTTAAAGAATTTTCCTATATATTTCTATGTAAAATTTTAGTCGGCCATTGTGGCCCCGCCCTATCCCCGGGGGTCATGATCTGAACAAATTTAAATCTACATTACCTGAGGATGCTTCCATATGAATATGAGCAATTATGGCCTTGTTATTCTTGAGAAGAAGATTTTTAAAGAATTTTCCTATATATTTCTATGTAAAACTTTGGTCGGCCATTGTGGCCCCGCCCTACCCCCGGGGGTCATGATTTGAACAAACTTGAATCTTCACTACCTGAGGATGTTTCCCCATAAGTTTCATCTTTCCTGGCACAGTGGTTCTTGAGAAGAAGATTTTTAAAACATACCACCAAATTTTCATTAATCCCAATTATCTCCCCTTGAATGAGGGCCTGGCCCTTCATTTGAACAAACTTAAATCCCCTTCACCCATGGATGCTTTGTGGCAAGTTTGGTTGAAATTGGCCAAGCGGTTCTTGAGAAGAAGTCGAAAATGTTAAAAGTTTACAGACAGACAGACAGACGGACAGACAGACAGACAGACAGCTAGACAAAATGTGATCAGAAAAGCTCACTTGAGCCTTCGGCTCAGGTGAGCTAAAAATGTAATCCTTGTGAGAAGACCTTGCATTGGATATCAACAACTTTGACCCTTTGACCTTGACCTTGAAGTTAGACCTACTTTTTACAAACTTTAACCTTGGCCATTAACCTTTTGAATGGTAAGGGTCAGCATTTTCATATGTAATCTTTGAGAAAAGACCTTTCTTTAGAAACTAAAAACCTTGTACCTTTGACCTTGACTCTGGAGTTTGTCGTACCTTCAAAAACGTTAACATTCGTCATATCCTTTGAACAGGTGGCGCAAGACTTTTATATTTCACATTTTTATTTCTTGTGAAAAGGCCTTACTTTAGGTACCAACATATTTGATCTGCATTTGACATGTTTGAGAAACCCTATGTTGCCTACGGGGGCATCAGTGTTTCACAAACACATCTTGTCCTTATAACATTTACTGAGTGACCTAGAACAAGGTCTTCACATTTTAAATGAAAAGCCAGAAAAGGCATCAACTTCATTCTCAAGTTTGAAATTTTTTTCAAATCAGACTCCAAAATTGTGACTCAGACTGATCTCAGAAACTCATATCATGACCTTTAACTTTCAAATATGATCTTGTACATGTTGAGCTAATTAAGTTCTTAATATACATTTAATAAGGTCATTTTTAATAATATCTGTATTAAAGTTGATATACAATCATTGGCTTAATTAAAAGTCTCAAGAGATCTAAATCTCTCATTGCCTTGACCTTTCAATTATGACCTCCAACGATCTTGACACACATACAAACACACAAACAATGTGTGTCAGCACACTCAGGTTTGTATCTTTTCAAAACAGTGTTAATAAAGTTATAAATTTATACCGTAATAGCCAGAAAATAATTTTGTGATAGACAAACAGCCATACTGAGACCAATATGTATTCCCTAGTTGGGAAAACTATTTACGATAAAAAGTTTTCATTCTTGAATTATTTTCAGTTCAGTTTATTGAAGTCAAAAGACATATATCTCATAGACAATGAAAACTGCATCCTTCTTTTGACGGAATGAAAACATCATCTGTAGATTTAGAGTATGACTAAAGTATGTCAAATCTGTCATCTTAATTATGCAACTATATAATCATCATGATAATTACAATCTACACACAGTACATAATTGATATATATAAGTAAATGAATAAATGTATTTCAGTCTTAACATCATTTTTGGGTTAAGTGTTGATTTGAACATATCTTATTGTTTAGATGCTACAACAAAAGGCTTGAACACAAGTTCTTAAAACTTAGATCGTCCTCTCCTTTACAACAATTAATTACACAAAGTATTGTTCAAAATTCATAGCCTAATTAATAGGGTTAATTGTTGTGAATCAATAAGAAAGAAGTCAATCATAAAACCACAACTAAACCATACTCTCTAAATTTATGAAAAAATAATTCATTAATAAAAATAAGTTACTTACGATTTTAATGAGGTGCCCTAACGTGGAATACACAGGTAGGTGACACGGATTCCGTGACGGAGGGATTAACGGATTATCTGTATAATTAACAGAATGACACGATTCCATTTTAATTAATTAAATTAATTAACCCCTTCAGTTAATTAATTAACCTCGGCAGAGGAAGGAGACACAGGTCTACACTACAACAGTTCTCTGATGTTACTGAGGAGAGAATTCTGCATTTGCTTAAGGTTTGAGGGGGGCTTTGGGGGGTTGCCAGAAAATTAATGTACAGCTCTGAAGTAATACTGGGGGAGAAGCATGGGGGCCTGAATGTCTACATCAGGGGTAATTACAACTGATTTTTAATTATTAGACAACAAACATCACATGTTGAGATGTAATGCTTTTAAAATTAATAGAGTTTTTGAAAGTGTCTGCTTCCAGATTTTAGAATCTTTATCATAATTAAGCCACATCATGTATCATGTTGGTTAATTATGAAACAGCTTGAGAGTTACAAATGATTACAGTGCCTTTATTAATTAAAAAAATTACATGTACTAGTAATTCAAAATAAAACAACTAACTGCATTTGAAATTATTTCTTTCAAAATTTGAAATTATTTTCCTTTATCATGTTCTTAAATGTTCATCATCATGATCATGTTCAAAAGGTTGACTGCCAATAAGCGTTGAAACGACGAACTTCCAATAATTTTGCTAAACTTTCAAAAGATTTTTATACACATCAAATAAAATTACTTTCTTGTATTAATCATCCCATAATAATCATGTTAATTGTGTCAATAGAAAAAAGAAAGTAAGTCTGATTATTCACATCCAATATAAACATGATAACCTCCAAGTACATGTAATTTATATGTAGAAGCTACCGATGTTTGGGTTGGTAAAACATGTATTTATGTAAACCTCGTGTCTGACAAAGTACATGATCACACCTAAGTCACCTGTAAGTAGGAAAATAATGGATGTGTTTGTTTTATTAGCTAGTACACTCGTTTTTTCCAGCTGAACATTTCTCTTACATACATTAACCAAAAGTGAATTAATTAGGCATTTTCAAGGATTATTTGATATCTTTGAGAACATATAATACATGAAGCAAAAATTAACAAAAAGAAAGACCAAATATGTGAGTGTATTCATAGACACCTCTACCCTCCCTTACTCAATTAAAAGCAGTGGGAGATTGTAATGCACAGTGTGTTTTTAAAGAGGGAAATTAAAGGAGGGGGGCTTGGGCCTTATTAATAATCCACCTTAATAGCTACCAGCAAATTTCTCTATTGTTCTTTACTAAAACATGGTGAGGGAGGGGTGGGGGTATGAAGACTCTTCACCCCTTGCCATCAGGATTCTCTACAGCCCCACCCTCTATCAAAACTCTTTTTAAAATTGTTCCCCTTCAACACACTTAATTGAAACTCTTAGAGAATTCTTGATAGTTCCCTAGCAGCCTGCAGAAACATAATTGTAAATCAATTTGTTTCCAACAGTTACCGATGTCTAGTAAAACGTAATCATTGAAAGAGATTTCGCAGATCAACAAAGAATTCAAGAACGCCAGAGAAAGAAACGGTATTGAAAACAGATTCTGGCGCGGTATCAAGAAAACTTCCAAACTTCGTACCAAACCATTTCCACTTTAAGTCCCTAGCACCAATTGATTCTATAGCATAAAAACATTAATTTCAACATGGAATCTTACAACACCGATTTTAGAGAGATGCTATTTATAACTTCTGGCAATCAACATGCAACTTTTGGAACTACTCGACACATCTGAGCCGAACAGCTCCAGGAATCCGTGTGACTGTTTCACATGTGTAAAATACTGAACATTAGCACAATAAATGTTGTTAGCAAGGTTATATAGGTGTATTAAGTAGAAACAAAGCACTCACCCTTCGCTTGTTGTGTTAATGCATCATCCCGCCACATGGAATTTCTGCACATTAGTCACAGCAGCCGACCTTGTGATTGCGCGAGATAAAAGCGAGATTAACTCCGATTAATAATACACATTAACTCAGCTAAATGCTTTTCTAAACGCACAAATGTCATTTAATTATATTGATATCATAGTACAAAAATAGGTATTATGCCATATATATAATAAATTGATATTGGTTACAAATTCCACCGAAGACTGGAGTTATTCCTCTTTGCCCGCTGCCATTGTATAGTGCTCCTAAAACAAGAGTTATTTCCCTTGAAGAACGGATTCCATGAAGTTGGGTAAACTAAATCAAATTCATGCTGTAAATGATTTTAGAGAATTCCTGTAGATCTATATGAATATTATTTAAAAACATGCTGAATGAATCTCGCTTACATGTTATATATTTATTGAAAAATAAAAGCTATGGACTCTTGTAACAGAACAATATCTAACACGTTAGTTTCAATAATAATTTTACATGTCCATAAAAATACACTTGTCTCATGTGTTTTAAATAATAATAAGTACTTTTGCATCTTTTTGTGATTATCTGGATTTATTTGTTGAATTAAAATCCCCGCCATGCATTAGAATACACAAAATTCGATACGGAAGAGCCTGCTCTACGCACGAACAATTTGTAAATTAAAAGGTCAAAGCTATTGACAAACAAGTTAATAAAACAAGGATATCAACAGTCAACATATTGCAAATTCTATGGTCGATACATCAATCTTGTCGGCAATACATTCTATAATTAAGTTAAGTGGTGACTGATAATTTTCATACCCAAAGTTAGGCCATTTTTCTTATACGTAGTGAACTATCTACATGTACGGATTTTTTTTTTCAGTTTTTCCAATCACGACAAATAGCACACGGTCGACAGGGAATGTTTACCACTCCACGACAGCGGATCCCACCTCTATGTTTAACTAGAACTCGAGGTCTGTGTTTGAACTGCTAACAAATTATTTTGTTTAAATGGATTTATAGCTAGATTACGTACTTTTACTTTATCTCTGTATAAGTCATCGTTACTGTACAATATTTATTTTTGTGCTTGTTTGTAAGTGTATCAGTAACTAGTCTAGCGCCTTTAAAAATGTTGTTTTTAGAGCATGTTCTTGTCTATCAAATCAGCTAAGAGACATACACAGCATATGCAGCTGATCAGTTGAAAGTGGAAAGTTACACATATATAATATAGATAAGGAAAGAGGACTACGGAGAAGTTGAAGTTATCCTGGTTTAGTTGTTAGTTGGAAATTAACGTATATAGCCAGTAGACAACCAAATAAATATCATACGAATGTCTTCGATATTTTAATTATATCTGGATCAAGGGGGTATAAGGCATGTAACGTGTCGATAGGAATTAAATAAAAATTGTTTATTGAAAAAAAAAATTGTCGACATACGCTGTATCTGAATACTGAATGAAGGGCAATGAAAAGTGATTTTTCTTCTCCACATACTGAAGCTAAGGCGGATAAAAACGGGTCGGCTAATTAAGGAGCCCAGCTAGTGCTCATTACAATTCCAACAGAATACTAGTTAGTACCTTGTCTCCAAGGAGAGATATTATCAATGAAGAATTAACTTCAGCATCCTGTTAATAGCAACTTTGTAGTACACGTGTTTTTGTTGATGACCGAGCGTAAGATGAAGGAAGGATATGGATTAGCTATTCTGAAATTTAAAACAATACAAAACTTTCAGTCACTGTTGAAATATACATTGGAGGAGTGAAATTCGACCGGTCAAATGCTCCTTGTCATGATCAAGAAGTAACAGAAAAATCCGTCGTCAATTCAGTGTATAAATAATGAACTTACAATTAGTATGAAAACCGTCAGTCAGCATTTGACTCAATGATAAATTGTATTTGCTGACAAGGTCATGCTTCAGCGTTGTCAACAACAATTTAAAGTTCCTGATAAAATTAATATAAAATATTATATAAAAATATAGAAATATTCCTCTAAGCCATTTGACAGGCGCTAAAAATCATATCAAGCACTTAAATTCATGACTTTGAAGTATGATGCCATGATCCATTAAATGGAATATAAAACCATAGATATGGCTAAACTGCATTGGAATAGTCCTATATATTGTCATTGAAGAACTCCAGCATCCTGTTACATGCAGTAGCATGTTTGTAGTACATGTGTTTTTGTTGATGACCTAGCATAAGATATGAAAATTTCTGAGGATCATAATATTTGTTGAATTAGAAGCAGTTGTTTATGATGTCAAAAACATAGAGGCTTGGTGGAACATTAATCAACTGGATCCTGCAAAGTATCTTTCTGTGTTCATTGACCTCAATAATTGAAATTATTTAAAATCAAAATTAAGGTGATTTTAAAGATTTTCATCTTTGGAGAGGGAAGTGTGACTATAAAAACGTTTCTAAAAATCTATAAACAATACAAGTCTTTGAATAGGGAATAAATACGGACCCCTAGGAAATACCAGAGGTGGGGTCAGGTGCCTGGGATTAGTAAGCATCCCCTGTTGACCTGTCACACCGTTCATGGGTCTTATGTATTGATCAGGTAAAAACAAACAAATTAATGAGCATGACATAAAACATTGTAGTCATAATAAATCAAATTTATTTCCATTGACTAAAATCCCTTGAAAGTATTTAAAAAGTTCTGTTTTAAATTTAGGTACAATTTTATCAATCAATATTTTATTCGTTTCGGTAAAACCGTATTTTTAAAAAAATCATAAAATAGATAACACACATATATATATACACTGTACACTGCATACATATAGATGCAAAAAGGCTCTCACAAGTGCAGTTTAATGATATGTCAGTGTGTGAACATTTTCAGATTTATCTAGTATAATGTCTTTTTATATCTACGTAGAAAAAACCAACAATATATATATGTTAAGCAATAAAGGATTACATATTAGGAATACGCCTGTCTGTATAATGAACGATCAGATAGCAGTCTACAAACTCTGGGTTAATACGTGTTCGACTGGGATACGTCTTATAATAAATCCATTCAATGTGTGCTAATTAAGCAACTAGCTTATACAATCCAGATAAAGACAATAATTTTCTCTATAAATTTTTCCAACCCTTATTTTAAAAGACTTCTCATACTCTACACATGTACAAAAATGAGCATCACATTACAGGTAGGGCATGTATAATCGCGTATGACAATGTTTGTATATACATGTATGTATTCGATTTATAGTATGTTTTATTCATGCTCTTGACTTTTAAAAACAAGTCTCTTGATTGTTCATCTGTTATAGATTGGACTAACCTACTTATGTAAATATAAGGCAATTAGGTATTTTCACTGCTAGACGTAGATGGAATTTAAAGCGCAACCTACGTATACACGTATTTCATCATTTAAAAAAATCTATAATTTCTTGAAATCTGATCGGCCCATCGTGTTGGAATCTCGACTCCGAACATTTAACAAATCCATTGGGAACTTAGACGGAATCGGACGATCTTTGATAACAAACAGTGGATATTTGAATTGCAATAGCTTAACAGAGTCAAAACTGCTAGAAATACAAACCTTTGTTGATTTGCCAAATGATAGCAATCCGAATCAATTGAGTGTTTTGTTCAACAGAGAACTCTGTAATACGTCTGTGAGACTTGTACAAGGTTTTTGCAGTCTATATATTTTTTTTCTGTCGAGTCATTGGTAGTCGATCGTGAAGCACCCTAAAATCAATGACAAAGATTCTTTGCCCATTAAAGTTAGGGCAGACAGAATTTTAATGAAAGCCATACATAATCAGGATTCAAACAAACCAAGGACCAAGTAACTTTTTCGTAATTTAAGCCATTTATCAAGAATATCAATGAAGACAAAATTTCAGGCTTCTAAATATCAGATATGAACTGATTCTCAAAATATCAGAAAGGAACAACTTGTATTTAAAGAAGTAATCGTTGATAATAATTTTATTTTGAACTCTGACCTACATCATTTCAGCATATGAATTCAACAATTTTAAGTCGTAAAACAATTTTAACTCGTAACTCCCTTTCCAAGCTTTTTTTACTCCTAAAAAATATAAACACATTGCAAGAGAAACTTCAGAAGTAGTGTGCAAAAGTAATTTCGAGACGTAGTGTTAACTAGACATGGATAATTTAAAGGAACTCCGAGAAAATTTTTGAAATCGCAGAATGTTACCGATATTAGTAGCATCAAATCGATTTGTTCAACAGTAATCACAATTTTTTTTATATATACAAGAAACTTTCACTTCAGCTTTCTTTTGCTTACCTTGTTAGAATATTGCAAAAGTGAGAACTGTCGGACTTAGGAATGGATAAGGCTGTTAATATAATTAGTAAAGAAGCGGAAAGACTGCTAATTAGTAAATAAAAGGTTAGGCTGATAAACAGTAAACATTGGGACAGGTCGCTAATTAACAAACAACAAGTTAATAGAACAAACTGTATTGAATTTTTTATACTTCTTTTTATCTACATTTCTATTTGTTAAGAAAATAAAAAGAAAATTAAAAAAATATTAGTTTTGTAACTTCTGTTCTTTCCTGAATTATTTAAGTGACAACCGCGGATCTCTGGTGATTCTCTTCCCATGAACGTGTCATTTTTATCCAAATGTCAGACAAAAAGGCAATGAATTCAATTTTAATGTGGTGTTAATACTAAATGTTTAATTTATTAACATTTAACACATTAATACTCCACACAATTTTTTTTGATAAAAATTTGTTTCTCTTTATTCAAGATAAAAAAAAATATAATACAAGTTGTTGTCCTTTAAAAAAAGGACTACAATACGTGGACCATATGCATGTGTTTCTAACAGAAATTCAATTAAAGAAAATTTCTAAGTTTTTTGGATATTCATGTAGGTTCGTTCACATTTTCTACAATGATCTGCCTACTTTGACTGACACATGTAGTACTATCATAGCAAAATTGTTAAATTCTATCTCCGATTGGCTTATTGTTTTGTCATTCTAAATATAAGGCTATTTTGATACATATAAACCATAATGGCTGGAACTTTACATAAACTAGCATTCTAATTAGAAATCAATAAATTAGGTGGTACACGTGTAGATATAACAGTAAACATTGCATGGGAAACCGTTGCTACAGGTTTGTATCAAGCTGTATTTGGATTCAAATCAAATTAAGTTAATACAAAACTAATGCCGGTGACTTTTAAAAAGCTATTGAATTTTTTAATTCAAGTTCTTAAGTTACCTATATAGCAAGTTTTTATTTTTTAAATTTCTAGAATTATTTAGTTTGCATATAGAAATATATATAAGAAAATAAAAAAATATTAGTTTTGTCAGAGGTCGGTAAGTTAGTCGGAAAGGCCCGAATTATTGGTGTATCGGAGTCAGACAACCGCGGGACTCTCTTCTCGCGCATGCGTAGCTAGCGTATGCCCAGGGCATCCGGTTTAACCTCGCTTTTTATCAAAACGCTCGTCACTGCGACAAAAACGCCTGTGCAATGAAAATTCAATTTTAATTTTTTTGATGCCGTGTTCATACTAAATGTTTAATTTATTAACATTTAACACATTATTTAATGGATATATATTTAAGATAAATGGAAAACGAAACGTTCTTCATTAACTTTCAGCACTGTTCAGGCTTTTTCTTGGTACAACACAACATATTTGACGTAAAAAAAATGTCATGCGAACGAGCCCGATCTAATAAAAATTTGTTTCTCTTTATTCAAGATAAAAAAAATATAATATGATCCAGTAGTGTAACGATTTCTACAATAGTTTGCCATGTCTGTTGTTGCACAAGAGAACACAGCTCTCGTGTCTTGACCAAAGACGAAACACAAAGTGACTAGAATGACGTCATTAATGGACGGAAGTCGCGTGGTACCAGGATTTAATCTTCGAAACACCTCCGCTTTTTAAAATACAAAATATTAATTAATTGATTAATTTTTTGTTGTTTATTTTTGAATTAAAAGGAATATAATACAATTGTACTGTGTTCTCTCTGTTTCAAAGGCATCAGATCGAAATATTGAAGAAAAATGATAACAGCTCCATTTTAATTCCTCAGTGTTGTTCTGTACAAGTTCAATGAATGTCATTGAGAAACGATGAATATATGAATGGCAATTTTTACTGTATACGAAAAAGACTTATTCGAGCAATATCCATCGCCATATCCGCAGTATCTGACCGTCTGCTCTATAGTCTTGGAGAAAGGAGTTGATTCTTTCGTCGCGGTTTCGAAGTCCATTGTGGAACGTGGAGACCGTTCCTTTGGATAAGACCGTATAAATGAGGTTCTTTGTCGCAGTAGATGCTGGCATGATTTCAAACTCCCCCTCACAGTGGCTCACCGCTCCATACCCATGAGTGCTGAGCAAAGGTCAAATTTTGCAGGTGGCATCTCCATATTACTGAAAAATTCTCGTTTTATTATTAATTCTTAAACAGAAGGTATTAGAATGAACTTCAAAGAATTGTTTAATTTTTTTGTTTTACTGTATATAGAATCAGGATTTTAATTTTCGCGGAATATGTTTTGATCGAGAACATCTTGAAATCAAAAACTTTGCAATATATTTCAATTTTACCGTATATAAACACACTTTCGCCGACCAAGAGGTTTCTGATATGCTAGTATCCCCATAAACCAATATATAGCATGCGGGGATTATGAAGAGTGAAGCGTATCAGAAAACCTTGGCTAGCGAAGATGGGTGAAAACACAGAAAGTGACAGATTAAAAAAAAATCAAAGCATGTACACAGTTTCTGAAAAAAGAACTTCGACCTAGCTCAAAAATGTAGCTCCAAGTTCATCGATCCTAGATACATGTTGTAAATGGTATCGGCATCTTCCATTTCGGGTATAAAGCCGGGCTATGATGCCTTATTCATGGAAGTCGTCAATAACTAAGCCAAACATCACATTCATTAATAGACTTCCCGCCGATTAAACACAGATTTTTTTGAATGGAATATTGGTTCTCAATTGTGACGTTAATATCTGACTCTCGTTTTACTGAATGGACAAAAGGTTAGGTCTGTATCGCTTTTTCTTCAATTGATATTTTTTGGAAATTTTATTTTTTTCTGAAGCGATATGAAATGAAAGGTATCAAATATATATACACTTATAAGTGATTATAGAAATTAAACTTACGAGAAGACCACGGGAAACCTTAATTGGTAATCCCCCATCCTGGACTCGGTCACGTGACTATAACAGACAACTTCCGATGCCAATATATCTGTATGAGTTCTGTGTAGTAACGCAAGTCTTTAACAGCTTTCACTATCGTGGTAAAAAATTCTGTGGTAACTAAACTACAACAATTAGTTTAAACGGAGAAATTATTGCAGCCATGATTTAGACGCAAAGGATTAAAAAGTGTACATTGGACGATTAAAGGTGAGTATTTGTGTGTGTGTGTGTGTGTGTGTGTTCTAATGAAAAAAAAATATTGTTTTTTCCATACCCCGTTATGTTTTTTGCATTTTGAAAAGCAGCTTTGAATATTTTAATCATATTTTTTTCTCTTAAAAGTTTTTATCAGTGTTTTTGCGTGAAATTGATATACATATAAGGGCATTTCAGTATACTACTGATTGCAGTAATAAGAATACACCGATGATTTAATGTGCGATATTTTGAGAGTAATTAGGATCTATACATGTAGTTAGATCCATCGCTTCCAACAAATTAATAGGTATTGAATATAATTTAAACCCCTTAAATGTATCTCAAAAATATCTACAATGTATTTTAAAGCTCTCGAAATCGAAACAATAAGCTGATACTTTTTTTCTCATACTGGTATGTCTTTATACATGTACATATCGAGAGAAAAAAACTTTGAAGGAAACCTGAAATCTCTCGGTTTAAGGTCTTAATTTACAGAATAATATTCAGTATGAAAACGGATATTTTCCCTTCTAATAAAAGCTGTCCATAAATTATACAATATGGGTCGTTGATGTGCTTTTACGGGAAGTCATCGGGAAAGATTTGAAACAATCGAATCAATACATTAAAAGTTAATGTAAACATAGATCAATTAAGGCCTCAAAAACCTTGTCATAAAGTTACATAAAGCGCCAAATGCTCTTACCATTAATTTGTATTGTTATAAATGGAAATTTCTTTCAATTCGTCAATTACTATTGCGTTGTAAATAACCTCGGCATATTCTATGGTACTTATGAAATGGATCGATGGATCGGGATCGGGGTTCCGTGTTTGCAATTGCCCCTTTTCATCTGCCTGTCGGTTGCTCTAAGCCGTCTATGAATAGTAAATACGTTTCTTGTTTTCTTGACAAAGAATTTGCGCCTGTCATAACTACATGTAGTTCTGAACCTCAAATCTTCCACAAAAGAAAATCTTTACGTTTATCTGAAATATGAAGAAAAAAAATGTATGACAACACTTGCAATGCTTTTTTCCCCACTTCATATTTTCATTTTTATATTCACACTGAGGCCAATCACATGTCAGATATTTTGTAGTAATTTTGCAACATGTAGTCCTCAATTGTTTTTAAAAAATTATGTCTTTTTCTATTTTAAAATCCATCTTCATGGACACTAATTTCCCGACGAGTTTTGTACATAACAATCATTCATATTCATTTTCATTAAAATAAACTTTTATCTCGATTAAATGAATGAATTTCATGAAAAAATCTTCTTTTTTTGAGAATATGAAAAAGAAATGAAACTCAAACTTCTTTTGAAATCAATGCAATACTTACTTTCATGCCCTGACCTTAGATCAATGTTTTAAATCACTGTGTTTGACACTGGTCGCTACTATTGACAATCAACGTTAATGTTTTACTCTTAATTAAAATCTACTCAGTTACAATTAAGCACATTCTGTTCAGAAGCCAATAGTCATATAGATTTTTAAAGTGGCCCAAAACGTGTATTTGATAGAAAAAATTCTCCAAATCTTTAATTCAAAGGTCATCTTTATAGATAGGAAGTTTTACCAAAAATGGTTATTGTGACGATTCGAACACGTGCGTAGGCGGATGGACTATTTGGGCGGGCTGAGCAAATGTCAGTCCAATATAAGACTTAGGCACGTATTAAAAATAATATCTTTGTTTACAGTGTGCTGAGCTGAAAATACTTGTAAATATTTGTTTTACATATGTAAAGCGGTGTTTACAAACCATTTTCTGAACAAATTCTTCAATCCGTAAGTACTAGTAAATGACTGTTCAGTTTTTAAGCAATGAATCTCAAACATGCATGCCTGACAGGTTCAAGTTTTAAAGGTAACTATAAACATTATTTATATATTAATTAATTAAGTATATTCAAAAGTGGTTAAATATGATTACTTGAATATTTATCAAAGTTGAAATCAATTTTAAGAAGTAATAACAATCCATTACATCAACGCAGATTTACGCATTAAAACTTCTATCGGTCAAGATCTGTATTTTAAATAGTAATAAGAAAGAAATCTTTTTTTAGGGAAAATCAACTTAATATTTGAGATTGTGTTCCTATATTTAATATATAGGAAAACAAGGTACCAGTCTGACTTTAAATGTTAATCGACCTATGTTCGAGTTTTTTTTATAGTATTAGTTTTGCTATAGGCCTAATTATATTTTTAATGAAATGTATAATTTTGAGTAGGCGTTATTAATTTAAAACAAACCCTTGAGAGTATCCTTTTTCAGGTGTTGTAAAGCAATTACCATTAGTCATTTAAGCGTTAAAAATGAAAGAGGGGGCCACATACATGTAGCCATCCAACAAGGTAGGTACATGTACGTTTACCCTGGTTAAAGTCGAGCAGGGCTGTCAGGTGCAAGGTCTGTTTAAGTCCCTCATTCCCTCACTCAAATCACATAAAAATCAACAGACCTAAATTTTTTGTTAATCTAGTACAATCAAAAAGTTTATGTATACTTTTTCATATCAGAAAAAATGAAGTCTTAGTCTAGTACAGAAATGTCCAAATAGGAGGAGAGATTGGGGAATTATCTTTGCCAAGGATTGTTTTACAAACCGAACTACACTGTATACTGCTGTGGCACCATAAGAAATGAAAAGCGATAAGTTCTTCGAGGGTTAAAATATGGATAATGTGTGCTTTTGGGTCGCATAGGTTTTGATTTAAAATGCAGTCATTATATTTTCTGTATGTTCACGCTATGTTTTGGTCCTCATACTATGTATTGCTGTCGATCGTCAGAATGATATTCTGAACATTTGAATTGTGCAATTATCAGATGACTTAAATACATATGTAGTGGGTATAAAGTCGCGATTTAAGGAACTGATCCTTACTTCGAGGGTTCATTTAGTATATCGTACATCTATTCATTCATGTCCAAGTTCGTAGAAAAATAGCACGAAAAAGCCCCCCCCCCCCCCTTCTCTCCTCAGTGACATCAGATTTAATTCTGCAACTTTCCATTCGCACTTGGTGGCGTCCAATGAGCGAAAAATTCTCAAAGAGGACATAAAGAAAGCAAACATCCTCAGTAATGAGAACTTTTAACTTTGATTAAGTCTGTTTGCAAAGAAATATTTGCTATCGAAATATACAAAAAGTTACGGACCATTTCATTTGAACAGTTAAAAGGAACGAAGTGATTAGTTTGTTCGTAGAATCGTGTAATGGCCATTTTTTCCGTTAACACGTTATGATATAATGACAAAAGTTCAAAGACAAATTAGAAGAATGAAATTTCGATAAACTGTTGTAAATCGTTACTCAGTGACATGTTGAACTGTGGAAACTAATTTAACTGACTGCCTTTTGAATGATAAAATTTTAGTTGAAATCGGTTTTTCTTTTGAATCAGTTTTAACGTCAGTGTGATCTGTATACAATTGTTCAACCCCCATCCTAAAATTATCTTTTTTTAAATTTGCAAAACCCCCACGACTCTGTCGTCAGATCGACCGAGGGTTGTCTATTTCCGGTGGCAACAACCCACTTTTCGGGTGCAGCCAAAAGCATTTCCGTTAGGTCAGAGGATACCATATTTAGAAAAAGACGCACTCAAATTCTGCTTACGTCACAATCCGGCAGAGGGTCAGCATGGATTTTTTAGCACATTATTGGTGTGAAATACAATATGAAAATGTATGTCTTGTGTTGATAGAGTAATATTGAGTCTTAATTTACACTTTATTAATGTTTTGCAGTTTTCTGTGTTGAGAGGGGGGATTAGATCGATGAATGACAACGTTTATTGGAGGCTGTAGTAAACTGTCTGAATTACTCCTAGGAAATTAATTATTGAGCAATATGTTCACAATTTAGGGTCCCATTAATAGACAACCTTCAGACTCGTGTTTGATGTTCAATTAAAAATTCTATTGTAAGCGTCCATTCACTTAGTCTAGAATTAAGAAAGGGACATTTCGGTTTCTTGGTGATCGCCAGTACAGATAAGCTGCTATATTCCGTCTTCCCATGTTCTGTCCTATGGTATATTCCGTAATGGAAGAGATGTACCGACTGAACTCTTTCTTTACTCGGTATGTGGGGGATGTATGTTGGTTAATCGCCGGAAATGAATTGATGTTCACATGATGGTAGAATAATTTTTTGCATTTTAATAAATGAATCTATATATAGATCCAAGCCTTTCCTCCCGTTATTTCTGTAGGAGCGTTTGACGTATGTAACACTGTCCTGAAATCAGTGTCAAATAAATACTCATGCACTTTTTGCGATTTATTTTGGTCTATACAATTACACGTACATGATAATTACTAACAGCATAGAGTCCCTATTTTCTATTTAACGGTCACATTGAGGGTGTCTTAGATGTGACAACAAGGGTACGAACCATATTAGGGTGGTAGGGAAGGGTCAGAATAACCTCCAAACTTTCAATTATTAAATTGACTTAATTAAGTAATCTACATTGAACATGGGATGCGTCCTTAGACACATGGCAACGTCTCTTAAATGGAGTCTACCGGGGTAGATTGTAATGCTTTATTGATCCTGTTGGCTTTTTGTTTTGGGGTAGGTTAAGATTTTTCTACATTTTTTTCACCCTCTCTCCCGTTTTATAGGTTCCCCTCCTGATCCACCACGGCGTATTCGCTTGGAATGATCGCCTGGAATGTTCTCGATATCTCCTTGAAAACAGCCAAGTGTTAAATCAGACTCCGTCATCTGTTGTGGAATCTGACGACACTGAGTAGATATCGAGAGAGATAAAGCACACTGAAGCTATGTAAATTGTCTTTCTATGAATATAAATGTCCCTTCAAGACCAGGAATTCCGACTCCAATGCATGACAAATACACCGGAGTGCGGTCAGTCCTATAATGCACAAATACATCAGGTTTTTCAGAGAGGCGGAATCCGTCCGCATTAATGTTAATTATGTCAGTCCTTAATGTGATCCCGACCAATTTATGGCGCGGGACAGGCCGTTAAAGCAAGCTTTCCCTACTGTATGGTGCTGATAAATTCATTGTGAATGGCAAAGAAATTGGCGAGTGCAAGCAGTATCTCATCAACACTCTTTTTTTTTTCCTTTTTCCTATTCTTTAAAAATAATCAATTTGTATGTTTTTTGTCATTAATCCGATACTGATTATCTATAAAGCAATTTTACAGAAAGCCTCCAAAAGAATCTGAATACTAGTATACGTGATTTTGAGTGCAACATCATAGAAATCGAACTAATACCATTGTGTACATGCATTGGGTTTTACAGTCAATATTTATGTCAAATTAGATTAAATACATGTACATTGACATGTAAATTTCTTTTAAAATACCACTGTTCGTATCCACGTGAGATTTTGATTTTGGGATAATTCCATAAATTTTTAATGAGGATTGAAAAGCATGTAGATTTCGTCTCAGCCTCGCCAGCAGACGGTCATATCGGTCAGACCGGAAACAGCAAGGACATCAGCCCCGCACCGAATCAACGAACAATTTGTTTGCCGTATTTAATTTCCGACTATTTGTTGTCACCCAGATGTGTTTAGTACTGGTAATTGCTTTGCATGAAAAAAGTGGTTCTCAAAATCGTTTTGATTTGACGACAAAATGCAGATTTGTAGAAACTTGTGCTATTTTTAGCATGTCTTCTTCTGGATGAAGGAATATTCAGGAAAATTTATCTTTTGTGTAGAAGACATCTTTCGCTTGGTTTGACTTCTTTTCTATTTTCTATGTCTCATATACGTCACGCCCAACTAATCAGGCGGCAGTTCACAACCAAATGTCAAATGAACGCTAAAAAAGAGTGACGATATTAGACTATTATTTTTTTTTAAAGTTCCTCACAATTTCCTATTTTGATATGATTGCTTAATAGTCCTTGAAGTTGATTTCAATTCTATAAATGTACACGATTTCAATTCTATAAATGTACACAGTGTTTGAAAAGATGAAACTAAGCCTAATAAATCAATTATAAAAATAACAAACACTCCATAACAAATGATGTAAAAACAACAACTCAATAACAAATTATGCAACAACAACCACTCAATAACTAAAACATGTAATGTGAACAACCATTAATTAAATATGATGTAAAAATCATTCAATAATAAATAATGTTAAAAACACTGTATAACAATTTCTGTAACAACCCTTAATAACATTTGTTTACGATTTCATAACAACAACTGAATAACAAATGTAATAACAGTCACTCAATAACAAATGTAAAACAAACACTCGATAACAAATGATGTAAAGAACAACCCCAAATTTAATGATGTAATGACAACCACTGAATAATAAATTATGTAATAACAACCACTCAATAACAAATAATGTGAAAACAACCACTAAATGACAAATTATGTATTAACAATCACTCAGTAACAAAAATAATATAATAACAACCACTCAATAACAAAAATAATGTAATAACAACCACTCAATAACAAAAATAATATAATAACAACCACTCAATAACAAAAATAATATAATAACAACCACTCAATAACTAATTATGTTATAACAACCACTCAATAACTAATTATGTTATAACAACCACTCAATAACTAATTATGTTATAACAACCACTCAATAACTAATTATGTTATAACAACCACTCAATAACTAATTATGTTATAACAACCACTCAATAACAAATAATGTGAAAAAAACCCACTAAATGACAAATTATGTATTAACAACCACTCAATAACAAAAATAATATAATAACAACCACTCAATAACAAAAATAATGTAATAACAACCACTCAATAACAAAAATAATGTAATAGCAACCACTCAATAACAAAAATAATGTAATAGCAACCACTCAATAACAAAGATAATATAATAACAACCACTCAATAACAAAAATAATATAATAACAACCACTCAATAACAAAAATAATATAATAACAACCACTCAATAACAAATAATGTGAAAAAAACCCACTAAATGACAAATTATGTATTAACAATCACTCAGTAACAAAAATAATATAATAACAACCACTCAATAACAAATAATGTGAAAAAAACCCACTAAATGACAAATCATGTATTAACAATCACTCAGTAACAAAAATAATATAATAACAACTACTCAATAACAAAAATAATATAATAACAACCACTCAATAACAAAAATAATATAATAACAACCACTCAATAACAAATAATGTGAAAAAAACCCACTATGTATTAACAATCACTCAGTAACAAAAATAATATAATAACAACCACTCAATAACAAAAATAATATAATAACAACCACTCAATAACAAAAATAATGTAATAACAACCCCTCAATAACAAAAATAATGTAATAACAACCAATCAATAACAAAAATAATGTAATAGCAACCACTCAATAACAAAAATAATGTAATAGCAACCACTCAATAACAAAAATAATATAATAACAACCACTCAATAACAAAAATAATATAATAACAACCACTCAATAACAAAAATAATGTAATAACACCCACTCAATAACAAAAATAATATAATAACAACCACTCAATAACAAAAATAATGTAATAACAACCAATCAATAACAAAAATAATATAATAACAACCACTCAATAACAAAAATAATGTAATAACAACCACTCAATAACAAAAATAATGTAATAACAACCACTCAATAACAAAAATAATGTAATAAGAACCACTCAATAACAAAAATAATATAATAACAACCACTCAATAACAAAAATAATGTAATAAGAACCACTCAATAACAAAAATAATATAATAACAACCACTCAATAACAAAAATAATAAAATAACAACCACTCAATAACTAATTATGTTATAACAACCACTCAATAACAAATTATGTTATAACAACCACTCAATAACAAAAATAATGTAATAACAACCACTCAATAACAAATAATGTGAAAAAAAACACTAAATGACAAATTATGTATTAACAACCACTCAATAACAAAAATAATATAGTAACAACCACTCAATAACAAAAATAATGTAATAAAAACCCCTCAATAACAAAAATAATGTAATAACAACCACTCAATAACAAAAATAATGTAATAACAACCACTCAATAACAAAAATAATGTAATAACAACCACTCAATAACAAAAATAATGTAATAACAACCCCTGAATAACAAATAATGTGAAAACAACCACTAAAGGACAAATTATGTATTAACAACCCTTCATAACAAACAATGTAACAACCACATACTAACAAATAATGTAAAACAACCACTGAATAACAAATGATGTAAAGAACAATTCCTCAATAACAAACAATATACATGTAACAACCACTCACAAATAATGTGAAAACAACCACTCAATAACGAATTCTGTATCAAAAACCATTAATAACAATGTAACAAAGGCATACTTATAAATAATGTTATAAAAACCCCTCAATAACAAATGATGTAGGAACAACCAGTTGATAACAAATGATGTAAAGAACAACAGTTGATAACCAATAAGGTAATATCAAATGATATGAAAACAGTCACTCAGTAATGAATTATTTAAAAACAACCTAAAAAAGTAGGTTTTGTATATTGAAAAAGTTATATTTTTTAAATATGTGAACATGGAGTTTATATGTTTCATTTTGCAAAGGTTATCGGATATTTACCCAAAAAGAAAAATAATATGATGTTCAAAGACGGTAATTTAAAAAATTGTGTGGGATGAAGTTTTTCTATACTTTTCTAAAGTATCATCGATTTCGTCATTTTTATATCGTAAAATAAATATAAATTTGAAATAACAAATCCCCTCAGCTCGGGGACTAAACAATCGACCCCCATGCATGATTCTGTTAGTCGAGACACCTCCACACTTTGGGTTAATATGCGGGCCCAAGGCCTTAAAGTACCAGATATCGATTATCGGAACTTTTATGAATCGTCTAAATAAACATATCGGTTATTGTCGAACATGAAATCTGCCGTTTATAATTGTTCTTTTTACAACAAACCAATTAGGGTTTTGTCTGTCGCATAATACAAAACCATCACTTAATCCCCCCAAATAGGTCGACCGCGGAGTATAAGTCGGTATTCCGGTAGAAGGTGGCATTTAACGTAGCACGTTTGATGGTATTCTTCTATAACGTAGATCTATAGGACAATTTAATGAATGTTTATTTTTCTCTTTAACCGACTGCAGAAATATTGACTTCCAAAGATTAATTCAATACAATGTAAAGTCGTATATCCAAACAGGGAGCGATTCTATCTCCACGAGTTTACCAGGGAGTTCTTTTTACATATTATGTTTTCAACACTGATTGTTGGAACAATTAACGGCAAAAACGCAATTCCAATATGCGGGTAAAAATAACATCACTGTCAATTTGTAACATAGACAAATGAGAAATATCTGAAAAAGGGGTTCAATTAAGTTCATTTCTCCCATACCTCAGGGAGCTTCTTTTGTATTATATTTACATGTGCTAGAGTTTTCTCTTGAATTACATTAATAATTTAAAATGAAATCCCTAATAAAAATAAATAAACACATGACATACGATCTGGTGATCTATTATTCCCAATTTAGGAATATCCTGACATTCTAAAAAACGGTTAGGGACAGATGATACAAACACATTTTTTCTTTGGAGGAGACTTAATATCATTTTCTCAGTTTTGAATACTTTTAGAATCCAAAACAATTAAAATGAATTTGAATTACCATATCTATGTTGGATATCGAAACTTCATTAAAAAATCCTAAACAAAACACATAGCGGGTACCAGTAAATGTTAAATCAAGCCTCTTTCTTTTCTCCTAAGATATTAACAGTATTGAAGAAGAAACTTTAAGAGAACTATGTGACAAATTATTTGAGAAGTGGTGTAAATCAGATGTGGATTCTTCAAAATTTGTACATTAGTATTCCCAACGATAAATTAAAGTCCATGTTTTTTGATAATTACCAAACATTTTTGCAAATAGCCCATGACAAGGTGAGATACATTGTAAGTAAATTAACGAATTCCATTTTTTTGAAAAAGCAGCTGTCAAAAATATCCAAAAGCCTGAACTTTAATTTATCGTGGAGAATGGTTGTGTATAAAGTTGAAAAAGTCGTAAGTTTTTAAGCTGTTGATTTTTATTAAAATCTTGTGATTCAAATTTTCCAAAAGTTCCTTAGAATTTTTAAGTATCCACATCTGATTTACACCACTTAAAGAAAGAGGCTTGGTTGAACATTTACTGGAACCCACTATGTACCTTTGTAAGGATTTTTATGAAGTATTGGAATCCAATTTACTAGTAGATATGGTAATTAAAATTCATTTTGGTTCTTCTGGATATTAAAAATATACAAAACTAACATATGATTTTGAAGAATTTCTCCCTTAAAAAGGGAACTATGAGTATACGTTGGATCACCACTTTAGGAATGAAGACAATGTTGCTACCTATTTTGTAAGCAGAGACCAGTACGTTGTAGACCTACCTGTTTTTTTACATAAGGTAGTAATGAATCAAGAGAGATATCGTACATTATTACAGTTTATTGTAAGACTGATGCCCATGACTTACGTCTCTGTGTATGGTTAAAAAGCCCCATCACATTTTCATTGTTACACTGTGGAAAGATTGAAAGATTTCCAACACTATCGACATTTTCATTTCATCCATAAGAAAAGACTGTCCCAATTGTTCTAATCCAAATTCTTTTTGTTGTCTACGGAAAGGTGTTTCTATGGTGGTAAATCTTTACTACAATTATAATTATAATTATTAATAATTATTTTCTAAAAAACTATAATCGTTTAAATATGTTATATATTTCTGTTGATGACGCAATCTGTGCGTACCTGTTGAAATTCGAGATCACGTGACGAAAACAAATCCTTCCTTTTCACAGCACCGTATGCCAAGGGTTTATGAGGAGAGTACCGTATCAGAAACCTTTGGCTAGCGAAGATGAATGCGAAAGAAACAAAAGAATGTACATACATACTGAGTAACTGTAATACAATAAGTAGCAAACAGAATGTAATCTGAATAATGTTAAATGGCAAGCAAAAAAGCTGTAAATAATTGATTAACAAATGGAAAATATAAGGATAGTTAATATTAATGCCAAAAATGCCCATAAATAACGAATTCCGATGTTACTGGAATGTATTTTCATCAAAGGGGAAATGTTCGGATAAAATTCTCAATTAGATAGCAATTTATCAACCTTATTTAGTATGTTACTATTGAAATAAATGTTCAGATATTAGAGCATACGCTATAAAGTTGTATTAATTTCCTCAGTATTCCAGATTCCATAATTATTAAAATCTCCCGTTGTTAAGTTTTAGTTAAGTTTTTTAATGTAATATATGTAATATATAATTACAGTCATTCTGTATCTAAAATCTACAATCTTGTTCTATTCTAAAAGGTTAACTTAATGTAATGTATGTAATATAATGTAATATATAATTAC
This sequence comes from Saccostrea cuccullata, assembly GCF_032062105.1. Lineage (NCBI taxonomy): Eukaryota > Metazoa > Mollusca > Bivalvia > Ostreida > Ostreidae > Saccostrea > Saccostrea cuccullata. The sequence continues at coordinate 96,529 of NW_026928220.1, read as the reverse complement.
AGTCATTCTGTATCTAAAATGTACAATCTTGCTCTATTCTAAAAGGTTAACTTTCAAGGTTGTTTCTTAAGATGTTATAATTTTTTTAAATTTTTTTTTAAAGAGGGCTAGAGGGTTGTGGCAAATTTCAGACCATTTTTGATCCTCTTTTAGAAGAAGACCTCCGCATAGATATATAAAAAATATCAATTAAAATGTTCAACCTAAAATCTATAAAATATTTCTTTGCCAAATGATAGTTGACAGTTTAAGATCATATCTAAAAAATTAGTTATATCTGATGGTTAATTTGATGACCCCCCGCCTCCTTAAATTGTCAATCCTCTCTTCTGCAATAAGAGAAAAGTTATGTTTTGTGCCAACACCTGTCGTAAGAGCTATTATGAATGCTGTAAGCATCCCTCGGTATTTGTTATATATAAATATACTATGAAAAATTAATTGATTTTTTCTGTAAGTGCTAACCAATCGTAAAAACATTTCAGGGAACACGAGTTAGTCCATTTGACAAACGGCGATTTCGCCCCGTGATGGTACAAATTCCAGTGCTGGTTACGTCAAAAACTTAATTAGGAAATAATGAAGGAGAAGAAAAATTAACATTTGGCTGATGGTATCGGTGTGACTACGACAAAGTACCAAAGATACAGAAATTGAAATTTAGATTTACATAGGTAAGGATATATTTTTTTCTTCTTTTGTAAATTCATATTGTCATACTTACCACTAATTCAGGTTCAGTCATCTAGTATACTTTAAAATGTCTTCTGCATTTACAATATATATTTATTCAGAGAGCAAGGTTTTATTAGTTAAAATTAAGAGAAAAAGATATAAGTAAAGTTAGATCAATTAAATGTTAAGTTTATTTTCAAGAGGTTATAAAGCAACAATTTTATTTCTTTAAAGACCTACTTATTTACTTCCATAATATCAACAGTCAAACTTTTTCAAAATTATATATTTTGACAATGCATTATTATTTATATAGGGGTTCTTTTAAATGCAAGTAATATAAATGATAATTCTACAGTTAAATATCACATTTTATTTTCATTTTTTTCTATCATGGATTCTAGAACAATCTGTAATGGTTAACAAAAATGAGTCCATCTTTTCTTGTTACGTCATTTCTACGATAAACTTCTTGGTATTTCGCTTCACAAAGTCACAATTATCATGATGAAAGAGCACGTTACACGTTTAAAAGTGCACCAAACGGAAAGTGCGTCATATGATTCAAGTGTTAATTAATGACGTTGATGTACCAATAACATTTGGGTTAACACGATGACAGGTTAACCTCATAGATTTCAATATACATTATGTATTGACATTTTAGCCTTCACATCTTGTAAAACTTTGTCAAACTTTGTCGGTTTGGCAAGAATTTTAAACATCGCATCAGATATACCATGACAAGTTGAAAGTTTACATTGAGGTGAAAAGACTGAATCTCGTTCTTTATAAAATGTTTTTAAAGAAGGGACAATTCTTTAAAGTCTGCTGTACATTTTACAATTCGGCTAGAAATAATAGAGAAATTTAAAGTTCAGATTATATATATACATGTACTTTAAATTTACTGTTCGGATTAGGAATTCCAATGAAATAATTTATTGAGATGACGAAAAATAACTAAGCCCAATTAATAGTATATTGAAACAAGAAAACTTGGGAGCAGAGCAGACACGGACCTCCGAAACATCAGAGGTGGGATCAGATTCCATGGACCATTAAGCATCCCCCGTCGACCGATCAAACAATCCGTGCATAACATTATATCATATTAATATCATATCATATTAATAATCTTGTACGAAAGATAACTTCATTATATTTATCTATAAAAAGTTCTACATGTAACTTGTAACAAATAATTTTGTTCTTATACTGAAAGTAAATTACTTTCGCAAAATGTCGTAAAAATATAAAATGTATAAGCTTTTGAAGATGATTAGGTTTTGAGAGCTTAATTTATAATTAGAAATCTAAAAAATTGGATCCCTAATATTCATGATTGTATTATTATGACCCTTGTATTATTATATATTTATTATTATGTATTTACAGATTTGGACGTGGGAGTATGACGGTGAAGGAGGTAGTCTCCCTTAGTAAGGTGTCGGGATGCATCAACAGATGTCGCCAGTCTCGATACCTCGTTCTCGTCATCGTTTTCATTGCTCTCTTCCTGGACAACATGCTTCTATCTGTTGTCGGTCAGTATCCAACGGTCATCATTCTATCAAATAATCAATCAAATAAAACAATCAGTATGATAACAATCAAATATTCAATATAAAGTCAGCAAGCAATACAAACAGTTTTCTACAAAAGATATTCATTTGTTAGCTGGATTGATTCTGATTGCTCCAATGGTAACAAACTTGATAACAAATACTGTTTTTTTTATATACGTTTTACCCTTTTCAAGAAGAAAATCAACGGATCAGAAATGTATTTAAATGCACTATATGTTTATTAATACAATGTCCCAATAAAACTATCCGTATAGACACTTTTGCTGGTAGATATAATGAAGAGGAAGTTTGATAGCCTTCCATTTAATGAACAAAAAGAGTGAAGGATTTTTCCTCTTGAAAACACCTCTTCATTTTATCTTTCCGTAAAAAAAACAATACCGAGTATATATATAATTGTTATATTTCAGTCTTATTTTCTTCCCAAATGTCTTATCATTTTTATATATCTTAGTGCCCATTATACCAAATTTCTTACGGAAACTGGAGAGTCCGTACGAATATGTGAATAAAACAGTGAACAGGACTGCCCTAATTACCAAGTGTGTTCCTGTGAATGTGACGTTACAATCAAATATCCAAAGACTAGTCAGTACCTACAACAAGAGATTTAGCTATGCAGAGAGTCCGAGCTATATGGACTGTGTAAACCATACTGTGAATGAGACAGTTCAGGATGTGGATGAGATTCCAATCGAGACTCGACGACATGCAGAATTAGCCAACGAGAATGTAGAAGTTGGGCTGATGTTTGCATCTAAGGCACTAATTCAGCTGATAGCCAATCCCTTTGTGGGCCATCTAACTAACAGGTAATGAGAGAGATGGGGAGAAAAAAGATGAGAGAGAGAAAAGAAAGGGAAGAGAGAAGAGAGAAACATTTCACCTCCCATCAATTTGTGATCCTCTCTTTTCATTTTTGCCAACATAGGACAATATTCCCATTAGATGAAGGCTCCCCTTATATTCATATAGCTAAACACAGCCTTGGAGGGTATATTCACAGTTACAGGTCGAAAAATTAAAATGAGAATTGAAGGACATTTGGTAATAAATAACCATTGCTAGAAAAAAAGAACTTTATCAAATTGGCATTTTAATTCAAATTGTTCATCTCCAACTAACATTCCTTGTTAGAAATGTCTTTGAAGTTGGGGACTGCAATATCGGAAGGTACGTCAATAATGGTAACTGATGCGATATTAACTTTTCCTGCAATTAGTGCAAGGCAATTGATACTCTTTAGAAACATTTACTTTTCGGTTTCAATGTGTACTGCCCATCATTACACCAGATCACCATTTTGCAATCTCTTTTAATCACTGGTATACGTTTAATCAATCCCCATGATTTTACGCTATCGATATTTTTTTATTTCTCCCAATAAGACCTGCGTTGGTGCCTTAATGGTCTAGAAATAATTGTTTGACTGATCATAACTGGGTGCTTTGAAATTTTAGCCATCAGTACATAAAATGTCTTTTAGTAAAAGTCGATTTCATAAGTTATTGAAAGTAGTTCTATCAAAGCGCGGATTAATTTTGTAATCAAGTCACTTTATTGAGTAAAACCGTTTCAATAGAGACCAAGTTCCTCAGTAAATTACATCGACTTCCTGCAGGTTTCTCGTTTAATTGCACTTTAAATTTGTGTTGACGATTTGACCAGCGACCTTCTAATTTGAACATTCTGGGGGCACAACTTTTTAAAGAAAATAAAACACTGCACTCAACATCAAAGCGATTCACTTTTACAACAAGGACAAAAGCAGAATAGAAAGCTAAAGCCATGATTCGTTAATTGGATTTTATTTTCCACCTAAAAAATTGGAATTTTATAAGAAGTTGAATAACTCACAATACAATCTCGTACTAAGAAGAAGCTCTTTTCCAAGAATAAAGAATATGTTGTTATATGAAAAATCTCAATATTAAAATGAATTGTTTAACGGGGACCAGTAACACACTATAATTTGGTTTTACGTAATCACTCTATATATTCAAAGCAAAATATAATGGTCATGTTAAAGCAAACATAGACTGTACTTGCCCCTGTGAATATAGAAGTTTTAGTGTAGTAGAGTTTAACAAACGATTAAAATGCTGCATGAGACTTTGCTACAGTTAAGTGCTGCATTCCTGGATATTTCCAAGTAAAACCCCAATCATTTGTTGCAACCTAGCCAGATGTACGGTTCATGTGCAGTTCATTATAAACTAAAACATTATGGTTTACAAACTCTCATAAAGTCTTAATTTAAAATTCGATTAGAATATATTCTGTAGCAAGGATGGGATTCACAATTTCCAATTTCACAATTATGATTAGAAAATTCATCTTTCACAAAATCTATGGTCAACTGTTTTGCAAATACAATCTTTCTATATCGATTCAATGTTGATATATGCCTTCCATGAAAACCAGTCCATTAATTCTATACTGAATTATATTGTCTCTTTTCCCTTAATTATCCGAACTTGACAAGGGGTACACGGCAAGTGTGGCCTGGCGACAGGGAATGCTTAACTCTACATGACATCTGATCCAAACTCTGTCGTCAGAGATCCTTGTTTGTTTAATTTAGATATGTAATGTTTAATTAATAGAATGAAAAGCATCCGTAATGTTCATTATCATCACTGCCAAATTGACAGATTCTTCTTATGATTCAATTGCATACCATGAAAGTTACATTCCTCTATCGTTCAAAAGTTTTAGTTCTATATTATTTATAAACGATCCCAACTTTAAAAGTCCGTTTGTTTTTACTTTCAGGGTTGGGTACACGATTCCAATGTTCACGGGTTTCGTGGTTATGTTTGTATCTACAGTCAGTAAGTACCAAGGATATACATGTAATCTCAACAAATTAGAAGTGTGAAACTAGGCAAATAACCTAAATGACCGAGATTTAGACCTAAACAAGATAAAGCAAAACTCCATCTATATCGCAATAAATCTAACTGACATTGTACATGTACTAGTACCATTCATATCATGCATAGCTATACAAATCAAAAAAATTCAGCTTGATTTGCAAAAAAACATATTCAATATTTTTAAGTTTTTTGTTAGCAGTTTTGTGATTTGGAGGGAAAAATTGAAACATATTTTGCATTCTCACCCCTGTCTTTTTGTTTCTTTAAGTATTTGCCTTTGGGGAGAACTACTGGGTCCTTGTTTTTGCCAGAGCAGTCCAAGGAATCGGTTCCTCCTGCTCAAGTGTCGCAGGTAAATCTAAAAATAATCACTATACCAATAAATGCTCAGTAAACATATTTTATCAATTCATGATACAGTTAATTTATTGTAGGTAGGCTGTAAATGCATACAAAATTTTAAGCTTCTGTATACAAATATCTTAGTATATATATATACCTTTTTTTAGTTACACAGATACACACATACACGTGGTCTTTTGATTTTTTGTTACTATATTATATTTTCAGGAATGGGGATGTTGGCAATGACTTACCCAGATGATAAGGAGAGAGGAAATGCCATGGGTCTGGCATTAGGTGGTCTAGCCATGGGGGTACTTGGTAGGTTTGCTCTAGCTGATCTGAAGGAAGTAGAGAATTGCGTGAATGATCAGTTATTTTTACTGCAGATTTTCATGTACAGTGCAATTTTAGCGTGAATTTTGAATATTCTGTCTTTTGTTTATCTAATAAAAATCTTAATGCTTTGAAATGTTATAACCAAACATATATCAATCAGTACTTCCGTAAAACAGCATTTTTATTGTCATTTTTATTATCTTATTTATTTCTTTTTTTTTTTACAGTTGGGCCACCATTTGGAGGTATCATGTATGAATTTGCTGGAAAAGAAGCACCTTTTCTCATTCTTTCTTCGCTTGCCCTACTAGACGGCTGTAAGTTCTACGACTTATTCATATAAAATTACACCTTGAAAATGGAAAAAAAACTAAATACTGGGATTATTTGTGTCCATGCATATTTCAACAGATTTTGAAATCAATTGAATCTAGAGGTCGACTACTTATGCTCAAGACAAAAGCATTATTTTCAAGGGATAAAACTAACCATTTGGATACATCATTGCTTTGGGTTCCCAATACATACATATTTTTCTTCCTTCTTGGCAGAAATTGTCTTCTTTGTTCTAATATATCCAAATACAATGGGGTGAATTAAAGCAGTAGCTTTTTCTGATCGAATTTACAACGAGAAAAAAATAACCCATTACAGTACATGCATCAATAAACCAGTACACACGGTTCTTTTGACTACATTTTGTCTTCTAGTACTACAGATGTTTATGCTGCAACCTTCTGTAAAACCAGAGTCCCAGTTAGGAGCCCCATTATCGGAGTTATTAAGGGATCCCTACATACTTATAGCAGCGGGTATGACATTTTATCTTTATATGGGTAACACAGAATTTTAGAAAAAAAATATCTTTAATTGCTCCTACTTCTGAACTTATTAACTTTAAACATTTCCTATTCTGACATTTTAAAAAGATTTGAACTGATAAACTTTAAACATTATGCAATCTAACAATTTAAAAAGATTTGAACTGATAGAATTTAAACATAATGCTATTCTGACTTTGTAAAAAGATTCAATTTCTATCGAGATGATTGTTTTCTTTTGTTAAAATTTGACTGGAGAATTTTACAAAATGGTTTTAGGATCCATCACATTTGCTAACATGGGTATCGCTATGATGGAGCCCTCCCTGCCGATATGGATGTTCGAGACAATGGGATCTCCGGAATGGCAGCAAGGTATCGAGATATTCTTATCATAAAGTGCTTGATTTGAGCATGTTGCAGTGTGTTGTATAAATTTAGGTTTGGAAACAATTTCTTAGTTTAGTTTTTGTGTTGGGTATTCAAAAAAACATTCGTTAGATTCAGATACAGTGTAGTGTATTTAATAATAAGGGGAATGTTAGAATAACGAAATTATCAACTCTGCATCAATGCAAATAAAATTAGCAGTCTCGCCAATTTTAGACAAAATTTGCTTGCTTACCTACGAGGGGTGATCAAACGGTTCGCAAACTAATTGAATAACTTCCGTAAAAGAAACATTATTCGGTTTCAGTGTTGATTTTATTTTAAATTAGCCCTCTCCGATTTTAATGTACATCTGTCACCGTTCTGCTCATTCACGAATCACGTGATAAATAGAGTTTTATATTTCTTTCGGTGAACGTTAATTTTCATGACAAGAATAGGTCATTTGTCAGAAATGGTCAAATCTCGGCAACAGAATGGGTTGATAAGAATATACTTTCCCAAAATGAGAGTTGCGACCATCGAAACCCAAATTCTCTGTCTCTGGAGTCGTTTTTACAAGGATGATTAAGTATGGGTGCCTCCTTTTTATCATATCTAAATTTTAAAATCTAAAGTAAACGATTTCATATGTATTTAATAATTATATTATTGTGCAGATATTCAACTATTTTTCAAACGGTAAATTGGAGGTCTTTCGCAAAAAAATTCTTTAATTTAAAACATATCTCTTTTCAGACCTTCATTCACTGGGCAACAGAACAAATATCATTTTAAACCATCTCCCTTGTTTCACTTAAACGATCAATCCAGTCATTGATTAAATTTCTAGGAAGTCTCTTGTCTTAATTAACTGGGTAAATTATCATACGCTACTGAAAAGGAATTTCCAAGATATACCATAAACTTTACAGGCATTCATTGAACGAGTACTACTGAGACAGCCAATTTTTGTCACAAGTGATCTACCCATTGACGTAATTTTCACATTGTGACGTTACAAACAAGGAACAAAATTATTCAACATATGTTATTTATAGAACTTGTGTATGGCAATGTATGTACCAAATTTTATCCTAGTCTTAATTGTGGTTTTGTAAATATAGAAATAGTTCGCGAACTTTTTGATCACACGTCGTATCTTTAATGCCTAGGTCACATTTCCCGGCCGGTAGCCGTAGACCGGTGGTAATCGGTAGTAATCCGTGGTGTTAACGATGCCTCAACAACGGTCCACATCGGCCAAGTAGTCCTTAAAGTATCAGTCACATTATCCAGCGATGGGGTATACGATGGCCAACCAATGCGTCTTTGGATAAAAATAGCGTGGTTGCCGGTCGGACTTACAAAGGCCCAGCGATGCATTGCTAATCATAAAACGATGTTCCAGGATAATCGGCCGATGTATATTACATCGCTCATACATTGATGAACATTGTTCGTACATCGGTCGACTACGGGCCAATGTTTGGTCGAACATCGACCGATGATCGGTCGTTATCTGTTGAACATCACTAAACTCCCCGATGACCTCAGATTCAACAGATATTGGACGATGCTCCGCCATACATCGGCCGATCCTTGATAGATGTATTAATGATGGGTTGCCGATGAGGAGCGATGTGAGGCATCGTTTGAGACATCGCTGAATTTTAACTACGAATTATTTCCTACCGATGACCCCACCGATTCGCAAAAAAGATATATACCGTCCGATCACTAGTGGTGCCCGGCCGGCAACCACGCCATTTTCATTAAAAAATGCATCGGTTTCTCATCGTATACCCCATCGTTGGATAATGTGACTTATACTTTAGTTTGATAATTCGTCTTTATCATGTACATTCTTAAAATCTGAAATTTTGATTATTATTAAGGGATAATTTATAACATGATTATGAATTCTAATTAGGTTTACAAATTAAACATGAAATAATTAAAATCTGAACTTCTATTCTTGTACTTTTGCTGAACACTTTGCTGAAAACGTTTGGCTCCCTTAATAACTGATTCATAAATACGAGTAAGAAATGTTTGATCCAGAGGAATGATATTTAATTTTAACACTGAATTTTATTGGTTACAGGTGCTGCCTTTTTACCTGCCAGTATATCATACTTAATAGGAACAAATACGTTTGGTCCACTGGCCCACAAGATGGGGAGGTATGGCCTAATATATCATTAAAACTCCTTATATGGGTACATGAAATAAAGGCGTCTTGTAGACGTTTTAAATATGACCGGATATCAAAGCCTACTTTATTTTGAAAAGTTTTTTCTTCTTTCAGTTGTGTTTTCAAACTAATATTAGTAATTATTGAGGAAAAACATACAAGTGGTTTTATTTTCCAGGTGGCTCAGCGCATTAATCGGAATGATTATTATAGGTGTTTGCTTAATAGCTGTAAGTGTTTCTGAATATTTATCTATCGATATCTTTACTACTTGTATTTATAAATATATATAATTGATAATAATCAATTGATATCTTAGTTTTCTATTGATATCATTAATAACTATCGATATCTAATCTATTTTTCGGTATCTTAAATTTTCTATCGATATCTTTATTAATTCATGAAAGTAACATATCAATAGGTCTATCTTATTCATTTTCAGATTCCATTTTCAAGAAATATATATCATTTGATAGCACCAAATTTTGGACTTGGTTTTGCAATAGGTAAGAACAGAACAGCACAATAAATTATTTCTATAAAAACATATTTTGACATCGGCAGCATGTAATCCTTGATCTTACGGTGCACTTGCTCCCTAGCATACGAATATCCATATTGATGTTCATGCATCTTAAAATCCAAATTTGTAGTGGATAAAAAGACAAAAAATATTTACAACTAGTTTTTTTTTAATTCACATTATACTAGTAAAAATCAAACTGACCTCAATTATTGAGTTTCTTTTAAACATTGTGGTAAAAAGCTGCTGTCTCCATAGAAATAAAAAAAAATACCCTTTTTAGGAATGATCAAAGTTGTACAATGGTAGTTTTCTTTGAAAACTTATCATGAAAAGTGGAAGAAATATGTAAAAAGAAAATATCAATTATTTCATTATGTTATAAATTTCTTTCAGTCGTTTTAAAATACTCTTATTGTCATTTTGTAAATTCTGTATTCACTCTATGACTCAATAAATTAAAACTAGAGGTACTGTGAGCAATGAATTCATTAAATGATACCCCCGCCTAACATATGAAATATAATATAATAGCAGTGTCCGTGTTTTGCTATTGAAAACCCAAAATATGTGTCGGATCAAAGGGTAAAATAAGAGGTGCACAATGGCATTATGCAATAAAGATTCTCTGAAAGTTTCATCAAATTTTATTCAGTAGTATATGAGGAGTTGCGGATAAGAGATGGGTACCCCCAAAGAGTAACAGACGGACGGACTGACAGACAGCTAGACGCACGGACATCCCGATTACGATATACCCTCCCACTTTTCAAGCGGGGGTATGAAAGAGTATGATATAAATAAGTAGATTTTACAGAGATACAACATCTTTAAATCAGGATTTCCTAAATTTAGGGTCGTGATTGTGACCTTGATAGCAAATATAACATAATTTAGGTATATTTTGTTTAACATTCTTCAAATGAATGATATGGTCTTGTTCTTTTTAAAAAATTAAGTTGACTATGACTCCGCCAACATGATCAATACATAGTGCTCAACAGGAGGTGACCTTTCGACAGGGTATGCTTACTCTTGCTTGGCATCTGACCCCACTTCTGAAATTTCTAAGTCTAATGTTTACGGTCTTTTTTAAGAGTTGTATTGTTTGAATATTATGTAGATCAATGATTATTCGTTATCTTTACCTATTTCCTTGCTTTTAGAGTTTTGAACCCAAGGAAACAAAAGATTGACATTGACAATGAACACATATTACTTGACTCTATAAGGAACCAGTCTTTATAAGGTAACCTTAGATTTACCTGCTTACTTTATTTACACAGGTATGGTGGATTCCTCTATGATGCCACACATGGGATACCTGGTAGATCTTCGTCACGTCTCTGTGTATGGTAGTGTGTATGCTATTGCAGACGTCGCCTTTTGCCTAGGCTTTGCCTTTGGTAAGAAATTTATGTTCTTTAATTATATTGAAATATTTTTGCATGAATAATGTAATACTTTCTTTTACATTTTACTTTCTTTCATTTAAACTAATTTGAAATTAAAAATTGTCGAATAGTAACAACGTAATAATGTTATTTAGGTCCTGCAATTAGTGGAACCTTGGTTAAAGAAATAGGATTCAACTGGTAAAACAATCTCTTTTTCAAACTTATTGTAAATAGGAACGTGATTGAGAAATGAAGGGAAAAAAATTAAAGAATAAGAATGTCTGGATTAATTTACATAAAAACACTGTTGTTTATCATCTGACATCTTGTATAAATATAGGATGTTGTAGAGCATAGATAATTAGATAATTAATTAACCTGATTTATGTTCAACTTCTTTTTAGGATGCTGTGGATTATAGCAATAATAAACTTGATCTATGCTCCACTTCTATACTGGATACGGAACCCCCCAGGACGAGAAGAGAAGATGGTAAAATATTTCAACTTTGTAAATCAAACTTTTTATGCCTTAATCATTACGTTTTACATCCTGCTTTACTTATATTCTTCTAAACTCAACACATCAAAAGTTGATATACAATATCATGTATTTATATGAAATGACAAATACAAATACCATGTAAAATAATAATAAGGTTAAAATGTCAATTTTGATCTCTACATTTATATGTAATATTTTCACCTTTAGTCCCTGATTATGAATGACCAATGCCCTGTCCAGTATGTCACATACAACCAGACTGGAAAGAGTTTACCCACTTCCGACGACGAAGATCCGTACGGGAATGACTACTAGAATGGCTATGTGTCACGTGGTCTGGCTATGTGTCACGTGGTCTGTATCTCTACCCAGTCCTGCAATGATATGCCAAATTCTGGTGTGTCTGAGCGATTTAGAAATATTGTTGTTAGAAGTTCGCTGAAAGAAAACAACGTCTTTAAATGCTTCCAAACTCTTATGAATATGCATTATATTAGAATGTTAAAATGATCCGAATGAGTCCATATATTATCTGTAAGTTATATACACATGAAATTTTATAAAGCATGGTCATTTTCATGTAGATCTAAACATATTTTTAATGTTGTTTTATCTTATGGAGAAGTGGATATTTTGGGGGAAAACTTGTCAGTGTACTAAAACAAGTAGATGTACTGTAGCAGAAATCATTAAATAAGTTTTATTTTATAAAGCAGGGGCTCCGTATCACAGAAGGACCTAAGCCTATGATCCACATTGAGTATTTTCAGCATCATTTCTTGGTGATAATAAAGCAATATCATGTTATTCGTAAATATTTTACGAAGTAATTGTTTAATTACAGAGAGACAAAATGGATGTTTGTACAAGTATGATTGAGGTAATATTGCTAATATTATTAAAAAATATGTGATATACACGTGTTATTTTATTCATAAATGTTCTCTACTTTGCTATTATTTAAGACTGTTACTGTTAACATTTTATTAAATGCATAGAAAAAAAGATCCACTGCATTGTATGTTTGTCAACCAAGCATAATACTTTGTACATTAAATTAAGTTTTGACAGAAGTTCAAAGAATAAGAGAGAAACTAACAGAACACAAATAGAGTAAAAATGAGTAATTAAAACTTATTTATTTTAAAATTTATTTACGACAAAACTTGTTTATTTGAATATAATGAGACGATAATAATACGATATAGTAGTAATTATAATAATGGTCATGTGATTTGTTGACATAGACTCTGAATTGTATAATATCATCTATATATTCCTGTTGTCTCGGTGCTAATTACTTGTTGTAGACTAATTAGCCTTAATTAAATATACTGCAGACAAGAATTGAGAGTTCGTGTTATCTGTATTGAACTGGAATCGTAAAATGGGACCATATCTTTTTGCTATATTAGGGATATGATAAAATCAGGAATAGATTGTAAATGCTTTCGAAAGATAATTCTGTGTGATTTTAGTCACGGATCATAAGAGTTTCAACTATATTTGATTATTAGTTTTTCAGAACATTCTTTGTAGGAAATTCAACCAAATGTATCAAGGGTTTTAAACACTTCCAATTTCGCGTTAGTCAACAAAAACAAATTTAAAACAAAAGAACGAGTGGAGTACACGATACCTACGTTTATTTGTTGATTTAGTGATGCGACACACGTATTTGACAAAAAGCATCAACAACAGTGACTGCAGATCAGGTGTAGCAAACCAGGCCTGGTATAAAGGAAGTACTACATTAAGACCTGTGTACCTTTGAAATTGTGCAAACCTACTAGACTGGCTGTAGGAATACTGGTTTTCTGTACACTAGGTGAAGATGGTAAATGTTGCGGGTTTTTATGTATAGTGATATAGGGACGAAGACCTGGCTTTGATTGCGTCTGTCGTGTTAGCTAGTGTTGAAATGGGATCCTGATCAGAAAATACCCTAATCTTTGCGAATGAAATGCAACAACAGTCAGCAGTGTTTGATCGGTCATGATTTCAAATTTTCCCTCGTCAACATTCCTTATTTGTATTCCGCTATCACCTGCTGAGGTTCAGAGGTGGAATCAAGTGACATGGATGAATCACACCCGTCTTGTGCTCCTTGGAGGTGTTAACATCATGTCACCGGTCACATCTGCCGTATGCTCATGGTCATGGTCTGGTAAAAGTGTAAACAAGTACACGGTTTATTGTGAAAATAATGGCCTAACAATATTATATGAGAATGATGATATAATGAAAGTATTTGCAATAAAAATCATTGAAATATTGTTATATTTAAACTAATTTCCTCGCACACAAAAAATGAGGTACCTTACCAGACATTTGTGCAAGATACGAGAGGGTGACTTCTTTTATATAATCCTTATGGATTATCCTTTGAATTGCCGATATCACAATTTTTGCTGCACTTTTATTTCAAAAAAAAAAAATTGAAGACATTAAAATGTCAAAAGAGAATGGTTTTTATGATTAATTTGTTTTAGGATATTAAGAGATGCAATTTTTTAAAGGAACGTGCCATCTAACCTTAAATGTATATGATATTGTACATTAAATATGTATTTATCTCATGCACGTGAATTTAAATCAAAACTACCAAGTAAATTTTCGTTTCGATATTTGTATTTTGTTAAACATCAACCATTTTAAACATCATATTTAAATTTGTTTGTAAGTAACGTGACTAGTTTAAAAATAAAAATAATAATTTGGCACAAAAATGTGGTGATCTACAGTTGATAATTGTATTCTCCTCTGGTCTTTTGCGAAAGAAAAGCGCTGATTTTTACAAGTGACGGCTTACTTTTACTCCAGGAAAATATACGAGAGCTCTTTTCCAACATAAATATTTTAAATATTTAACTAAACAGTTAACAAAGATAATAATTGAACGTTTTTAGAAAAGGAAAATGAAAGAAGATACCATTTTTTTTAATAAGGTATTTTAAGTAAATATACTCTACCTCCAATTATCTTTTGTGTTGGTAATTATTGTTTGTGCCCCGAATACCATCACTATAACAACTATTAATGATTTCTCATCTGTTATCAATTTCTGATCTCCGTACACAGCGCAGGTTTAAATGTAAAAGTAAGCCGTCAGCTGTAAAATGCTGTGCTTCTCGCAAAAGTCCAAATGGCAGTGGTCAAACAAGAAGCCATGGCAAAAATCTTTTTTCAGGTCAAACATTCGATACAATATTTCAAAAATTCAATGGTCGTTATAATGACCGTGTTAGCAAATATATCTTATCATTGGGCCGTATTAGTATTTACGCTGACTTCCTGATCAATACATAGGGATCACGGAGGTAGAACCAGTTAACAGGGGATGCTTACTCCTCCTAGGCACCTGATCCCACCTCTAGAATTCCCAGAGATACATGTTGTTTTCCCTCACAACAGATTTGTATTGTGAATGGAATTCTTTTAGATCGATCATTGTACGCTATTTTCACCTTTTTCATTTCAAACTTTGTTCAATTTTTTTTTTACACTTTATTCAACCTCTTTTAAAAATAAGTCAAGGCGATACCAGCAATGGTAAAGAGAATCTAATTCAAATGTTAGAAGATATTTCTCTCATGGTAACACGTTCTACAACATCTGGAATGTACAGCATGAAAATAAACCCAATAAAGCAGCTTGCTTCAGGAAACCACAATAAATGGACTGCCATAGGTATTGCCTTACTGACTCCTCACCCAAATACATATTTTACATATAATAGTAGCAACATCTTTTGGAATACCATCGGTGTGTTGTTCTGAAGATATACAATAAGGTTTCAGAAACTACACTTTTAAATTAGAGACGAATTTTTGGAACTTGGTTTTCGTAGAATAATTTTTATCAGCTCAAGAAGGCCCTTCGGATTAAAATTCCAAAACCCTTTTTGCACATCTACAGGAAACCACCAGTCATATCCCAACAGAAGATATACCTACGACGGAAAAATGCAATAGGAGTTCTGTGAACCAGGTTTTCTTTGATAAACGTCGTAGTCCACTCCAATTTTCATCTTTTTCACCATAAGGCAATAAGGATGATGTCATACACTAAGATAGTATTACGTCATTGTAAATTGGCGTCGTCATCACTGAGATGATACTTTAATTTTTCGCGTCATTGCAATCCTATCATCATTATGGTTATATCTCCATCGTTATCTCATTATTGCACAATCCAATAATAATTTTTCCACTTAAAACCATTGCTTCATCACCCTATTAAGGTGTTTGGCTTCTGACATTAAAAATAATTGAAAATGATTTTTTTCTTTTTTAATTGTAAGAATAAACATAATAAATTATTTTAAGCCAGAAAAATACATATGAATATGATTTAATTTTCAAGCTATAGGCGTTCCTGACAAAGGGAGGTAATTCTCTCATTTTAGTAAAGAAAAAGACCAAATTTGTGTCCAACATATTTAATATTTATTTTAAACTAAGAAATGTTTTCAAATCATTCCAACCTTTTGCTATCTTTTAAAAGTAGTCATAGGGAATATAAATATTGATAAAATAATAATGATAATTGATAGAAGATAAAATTTAATTCTTATCAAAAAGCACACACCCTCATACAAAAAAATGCCTTTTTTTCCTTTCACAGGGCTTATAAAATGAGCTTGGAAAATAAATTAGAAATAATTAACAAGTATTTTTTTTTCTATATATTTGTTACTTAGATGAAGTGCTTTCAAATGGTGTAAAAAATTGTATATCAATATGAGTTACTTTTAAAGATATTTTAACTTGAATTTCCTCTGACCCATTTTTCTCAAATTTTGACCAGAGGAAATTCGGATTGATTCTGTTTGCCTCTTCCATGATTTTGGGGGATTTTCTATTTGCCTAAATGAATAAGTGTATTGAAACTCAATCTTTTTCTTTAAAAGAAAAGGGACATTTCATTTTTTTGGGGACTATTTAAGACTTAGGGGAAAGAGGGGAGGGTGGGAGGGGGGGGGTTAATATCTATTTTCATGCCCACTCACATTACCTGAGGATAATTCTTTAATAGTTTGACTAATCATGGCTTTGCCTGTTCTGAGTTGAGAGAATTTTACAGACATTTCAAATATTTTTCTATGCATACTTTGCTCCACTTGTGGCCCATCCTTCCCCCAGGAATTATTGAATATAGGGTATGTAATGAAGCTAAATTTCACGTAAATGTCATCTTTTCTTCAGTGGTTCTTCAGAAGATTTTTGAATAATGCCACCAAAATTCTTAATTACCCCCCACTTCAAGAGGGCGAGACACTTCCTATGACCAAAGTTAAATCCCCTTAATTGAAATTGGGCCAGTTGGTCTTTCAAAGAAATAAAATATATCAAACTTTACACACCCCAGACAAAAGACCGATTGCCAGACAATCTTTGATCAGAAAAGCTCACTCGGGCTTCCGTGTCAGGTGAGCTAAAAACCACCACATAGTAATCATTTCACTATAAACGTTTCACAGCAAAATTCCAGTTATTGAAAATGAAGGGAATAAAAAAAAAGACTAAATGAATGTTTTGAACTACTAGTTGTACCAATAACAGCTAGTTTAATTTGCGTCATGCAATGTAAATCTCTCTTGATTTCATTGTATCAAACAAAATGTCCTTTATTCAAGATGAAAAATGATCAACTATTTAACTTTATTCAGATCCATGTTCCTTGTGATAGAGATCTATCAAATTGTTACCTTTACAAGTAACATACAACATTTTTATATACTGTAAACATTAGATTTTTTGTGCCTTTGACAGAAAACTGCTGTTGCTATATCAAGAACATCGCCAACTTTATGACCTGCGTATTTATAAGTACACAATAAAAATTTTGCTAGAAATCAAACCTAGCCCGATTGTTGAAAAATAGATTACTGCCAAGTATAGGTCATACACAATATTAAACATTTACAGAATGTCCTTTCATATTCATTTGTGCATGTTTCAATTTAATATGCACATAGTCTTCTTCAATAAATATCAATGAACACCTTTTAATTTTTCATGTATGCTCAAAATATGGGTAATGAAAATAAATTGTTTTCAATTTCTAAATAAGGATTTATTTTGAATGGAAAGAAAATGTTTTGTTCAACTACAAACTACCTATAACAATAAACATTGAAAAAAACAATAGTACATGGCATAATTATACCCCTGCTCTGAAGCACAGGGTTTATACTGTTTTTCTTTCTACACTTGTGTGTCTTTCTGTCAGTAACAAATTTTTGTCCAATTTTTCTCAGCAATCACTCATCATGCTCAATTGCTCATCACAGATGCTTTAAGTTTTAGCACACTCTTTCTTTAGCCATGCCGTATGTTGGAATTGGTTTTAGACGAATCTGATGTCAACTTCCTGATTATCTGTGCATCTGTCTGTACCACAAATAGTAAATTTTTGTCACAGTTTTCTCCAAAACTACTCATCACATTTGGAATTGGTTTTAGACGAATCTGATGTCAAATTCCTGATTATCTGTGCATCTGTCTGTACCACAAATAGTAAATTTTTGTCACAGTTTTCTCCACAACTACTCATCACAGTTGGAATTGGTTTTAGACGAATCTGATGTCAAATTCCTGTTTATCTGTGCATCTGTCTGTACCACAAATACTAAATTTTTGTCACAGTTTTCTCCACAACTACTCATCACAGTTGGAATTGGTTTTAGACGAATCTGATGTCAACTTCCTGTTTATCTGTGCATCTGTCTGTACCACAAATAACAAATTTTTGTCACAGTTTTCTCCACAACTACTCATCACAGTTGGAATTGGTTTTAGACGAATCTGATGTCAACTTCCTGTTTATCTGTGCATCTGTCTGTACCACAAATAATAAATTTTTGTCACAGTTTTCTCCACAACTACTCATCACAGATGCTTGAAATTTTTTAGACATGAAATATGGTTGGATTCATTTTTGTACGAATCCATTGTCAATTAACTTTGTTTATTCCTGTCTGTCCATATTCACATCAGAGTGAGGGTATTACTAGTGAGCACTGGCTCACAGAAATCAAACAAACAAACAAACAAACAACCAAACAAATAATAACATAGTTACATACAAAGAACATCATACAACTGCGTTACTGCTCAGATCTGAGAAAATCTGCAACAGAATCAATGATTTTTCTAGATTTTGTCACACGCACACTGTTATCTGTTATCTCTGTCAGCACATCCTGTACTCCCTCCCTACCATTTCTGCGATAAGCCAGTTGTAAGTGTGATAAGGAGAGTCCACTGCTGGCAATCTTATTTCCCATTCCATTCGAAATCACCTTTTGGTCCAATAAAGGCTTTAGTGTGCTCATTAGACTTTTTGTTGTGTTCTTGTGATGGAATATGGCAAAGGCAGAGTTTGAAGTGAAAGATGCAGCAAGTTTGACTTCAGGGGAAGGTCCTGTATGGTCCAACAATCTCTTCAAGGCTAAGACATCCTGTAATGAGTCATGCGCACTGTATTTGTCTTGTAGAATTTCTTCGAAGAGGTGTAACTGTGAGTATGATGAAAGGTTTGGATGCGAAATTTTGAAAAGAGGTAAGGTATCAATGAAACCAATGACTGCAGATGAGAATGCCTCCAAAATGTTTAATTTACTCAAAATGTTGAACAGCACAGGAAGGTCAAACACTTTGGAGTTGTGTCCAACTAGAACAGCATCTGACTCCGATTTCTTCATGAAGTCGATAAACTGGATCAGTGCATCCTTAATGCTGACTGTCTCAACTTCCTCATCATTGTGGTACATTTTATTGTTGACTACTTTTATTCCAGTAATTTCTGTAGCTTTTGAGGACATTGGTTTTTCTGGAATGATGTATTTGTTGAAAACCTCATCATTTCTAACTGCAGACAACTGCACAATATGAGAATCCCTTGCTAAAAATAAAAAACAAATAATTTAATTTTGATTGTAACGCATCATTTGATTGGATAAAAAATTAATCTAAATTGTATAATCTGGTTTGCTTACGTCACAATGACTTACATCAAATTGTATCAATCCGCTTGACGTTACGTTTAAAATATGAACTATTTGAAGGCGTTATAA
Source organism: Saccostrea cuccullata (assembly GCF_032062105.1). Lineage (NCBI taxonomy): Eukaryota > Metazoa > Mollusca > Bivalvia > Ostreida > Ostreidae > Saccostrea > Saccostrea cuccullata. The sequence continues at coordinate 76,811 of NW_026928220.1, read as the reverse complement.
AGAGAAAATTTGTCTTGTTTTATATTCTTGATGATTGAAAATTAAATCATAAGGAGTGAATTAAATGGCAACCCAAATTATACTGCTACAACCTGGGTTGGAGCAGTTTACGCTTTTTTATAAACCGCTTTGAGGTTTAGAAAGCGTAAACTGCCCCAACCCAGGTAATACAGTATAATTTGGGTTGCTATTTAATTCATTCCTTAAGTAAATTCAAGTTTTTAAAATTAAAAGCATTAAAAAAAAATACATACAAAAATTGATATATTGTAAATGTATTATATTTAGCATGTATGATATTTGGCAGAAATTGACTTTTGAATAAGTAAGCGTAGATTTGATTTAGCGCATTTCTATATTTTCTTCTTTATGTGTATATGTGCAAGACATTTAGCGTTGTACTTGATTTAGCGGTTGCTGCGTTTCGCCAAATCCGCTATTAGAATACACAGCCAAATGTAATCCGTTTACAGTATGCATGATTTAAAAAATTTTGAAACATTATAATAATAGTAACCCTCTTCCCCAAGACTTAACTCCTTCAAAGATGCTTGAATTCTTTCAGAATATGCAATTTCTTTTTAATCAGTGTCCTCAGAAGGAAGGGTAAAGTTTTGAAAGATATAAAACATGCTCAACTACTTGTACCAATACCGGAATTATGCAAGAGTCTCCATTTCTATTCGTTTTCTATGATAACTCTAGTATTATTCCTTCAAAATGCATACAAAAGAAATACCGGAAGAGGGCCATAACCATCAGCATTGACTTAACATTTAAATCTAGGTTCTTACCGAGTCCAGTAGTTTCCAAATCAAAATAGATCTCTTCAGCATTTAACAGCTGACTTGAAGGGAGATGATCATACTTTGGAATTGTTTTTGGAGCTGGAATTTCAACGATGTCAGAGGCCTGCTGGAGATCACATCCTGTTAAATAACTGATGCCTTCCCTTGTTTCTTTTGTAGAAATACTTTGAATTCTGTAAAGAAGATGTATACTGTAAAACAAATGATTCTAAACTGAGGTCTTACAAAAGGCCTAGCAAAATAAACAATCACCTAATGTACAGCTAATAAATTAGGAGTTGTAAATTAATGAAAATCCTGAGCACATCGGCAAGGAAAGAGCACAAAGTAGACCAGAATAGAAAAGTTATGGTACATGTAATTTACTGAAGGGGGGGGGGGGGGGGTTAAATTTTATCACTTCTTAAGAATGCCTCCATATCAATACAGCATATAACTTTTTTAACATTTTGTTCGTATATATTACTTAGTAATAATTTGAATTTGATTCCCCACTGTTTCCCTCCCTACCACAAAGGATCAGGATTTAAACAAATTTAAATCTTCAATACATGAGGATGTTTACATTTGCATATGACTAAACATAGAAACATAGCTTCTCTTTTTTTTTCAGGGGGGGGGGGGGGATTTTTTACCTTTATTTTCCTATGTAAAACTTTGATCCACCATGTATGATTTGAAAAAAAAAATTAATTCTACTTTACCTGAGGATGCTTCCATATTAATATCACCAATCATAGCTATGCTATTCTTGAGAATTTTTTAAAAAATATATTGTACTGTAAAATGCAATTGTGGCCCCACCCTATCCCTGGGGGTCATGATTTAAACAATCTAGAATCTACACTACCTGAGGATGATTTCATATCAATATCACTTATCATGGCTTTGCAGTCCTTGAGAAGATTTTTAAATTTTCAAATTCTCTATATATTCCTGTGTAAAACTTTGATTGGCTATGTGGTCCCACCCTATCCCCCAGGGTCAATATTTGAACAAACTTGAATCTACACTACCTGAAGATGATTCCATATGAGTTTCATCTTTCCTGGCCCAGTGGATACTAACTTTGTAGCAAGTTTGGTTGAAATTGGCCTAGTTGTTCTTGAGAGGAAGATGAAAATGTGAAAAGTTAATGACAACAGATACATTTTTATCAGTAAAGCTCACTTGAGCTTTCCGCTAAGGTGAGCTAAAAAACTGGGTATGTAGGTAGGTAAAATTCTTATTTTAAGATTGCAGCAAAGCAATATGCCCTCCCTTCTTTGAAAAAAATATTTATCAAACCATGCTATTTATAACAAGCATACCGTAAATCTTTGGTGATTCAGAAAACAAATCTTAGTAACATGCAAGATATTAATTCCCACTTAAATTCATACTTATCATCATTCACTTGTTCTTGGTTTATTTTCATTTTTGAGGTTGACAAAAGGTTTTTTACACCTGACAAATGACAATCAAAGTATACTAGTACGTACTTCCTGGCTTTCAATTCTCTCCTTCTCCTTTTAAATTTCTGTGTCACTGAAATGGCCTTCTGTCGCTTTCTTTGTAAATCCCTCAGAATGCACTGTCGTCGAGTATAGTAGCCAGGAGAGAGGCCCAATTTCTTGTTAACCTTTAATAAGGATAAAGGAATCTATTATGTACAACTACAATGTACATACATATACAATACAATCTGCTTTTGATTAAAATTTGCAGAATTTTCAAATGTAAGAGATAACTTGAGTGGTTCAACTCAGATATGACACAATAAGCACGAAAAAATAAAAATTTACAAACCTTTACAAGATATCTGTGTCCAACATTTTTCTGGGCTACACATGCAGCAACTCTATATCTGAGGCTTGAAGAAGAGCTGTAATGATGGGTCTTTGGGGCTTTTGCAGACACCATTCTGTGAAAACTCTCATTCGACTGTGTGCTTCCTAAGCATGAAAGACGATCAGAATGACTTGCATATGAACTGAAGACTTCTTTCAGATCATCCTGAAGGAACCTATCTTTCAGGGGTTTTCCATGTGGAAGTGACTTGTACCTCAGGTTAGGGTTGTTAATGAAGTTGCACCACCTTGAGGAGCAGTGTTGGTGATCTCCAAATATGTGTAATGGAATTGATGAAAGGTCTTCTTTGATTTGAGAAGCATTTCCTTTTCCCTGTGCTATGGAGTAACTGAAGCATTTCTGAATGTACTTTATCACAGACAAAGTTAGAGATGAATGTTTTTTCTTCAAGGTAAACAAAGAGTTTGTAAACAGTTTCTTTAGATGATTTTTATCAGACAACTTCTTAATATCAGCATTGACATTAGCTTTCAGTCTTGCAATAGTGGTAGAGTCCTCATCTCCAATGATTCCATCAATGGTTATTCCTTTACTTTTCTGTAGATCTTGGACCATCTCAATAACCATATCTGCCTCCATGGCCTTTGAACTACCCTCCCAATTCTTTGAGCACTCATGGGCTGCTGGATTCTTGTTGGTTGATTCAGCTACACTGCATACTCTGCAATTCTTAGACCTCAGAGAGTATGACAATACTTTGTCGGAGAGAGGACCAACCATGGAACAATGACCTGAAAAATTACAAATTAGAAAAACTGTATAACTTATAAATGTATTCGTTGTTTTTATTAAAGCATTTTTCATGCATTTCTTAACTTAATAAAATGTATGTCTTAATACTTTGGCAAGGAAAATCAAACTCGATCACTGATGTTACATGTATGCATTTGGTAATAACCTTTAACCACTTTAGTCAGCAATGAACCTGTGCGTCCAGTGCACTATAGCATAATTAGGTCAAATATTTATTTTTCATGAGGGGTGCTGTATAATTAATGCAAATCGTTCAACTTTAAAAAAGTAAACAGTTGCTATAAAACGTGTTTGCAGGAAGCAATAGGGACCAAATTCCTACTTCTTTGAAGTTAGTGTTCTAAGTATTGACAATGCTTTGGTAAATAATGTTTCTAATAAGTGTCGTTAAAAATTGGTTGCGTGCCATAGAGCGATTAGCGAATGCGCTGTGTAAAATCACCTAATATTTTAATATTTTGATTTGACTCATTATGACTCTTAATGATTTTTCTCCTATATATATTCCCGTGTAAACATTATATCCTTTTTTGGCTCCATTATCCCACCTTGGGTCCATATTTCGAACAAAACTGAATATGCTTTACCTGCATGAGCAACATAACTATTCATGGCTGTTCTTTAGAAGAATATTTTACAATTGATATGGACAGTTGAACTTTGAGATATGTGTCTTTCTAAATTTATTGCATCTGTTTGCATACATATTTAATGGAATCAAGCCCTAAGCAAACTTAATGCATAGTTTATGTTGGGCACAAGCGGAAAGTAATCACTCTAATCATCAATATTTTTTTTTATTTTCCTAAAATTTGTCTACTGTAGAAGCATAAATTTTCGTGGGCATAAAATTTTGTTGTTTTGACATCAAAAATAATCTCGTCGTTGTTTTAAAACTAACCCTAGGTCTAAAAAAAATATGTTTGTTTCCTGTAACCCGACCGACCCATTCAAATTACCCCCCGGGTGAATTTTTTTTCTGACAAATGGCAAAACTTTGTTTGATCAATCAGCTGATTCCCTTTATTAAAAAATGAAAATTAGCTAGTAGCTTAACTTGAGACATAAAATATGTCAACCTAGTTTACATTTAAGTTTGATTAGTTATAAAGAGTAATCATTATTATAACAACAATTTCCCCCTACAACTTTCTGAAGATCGTTTTCTGCCGCTAGGCAGCCATTTTGGATGCCATGTTGGGTGTCCACTGTAAATATGACACCTGGTATATTGAGTCCAGGGATGTTTGACAATTCATAAGAAAAAAAAAATCCCGACCTACCGACCCTTAATTTTTTGGAATGTTACAGGAAACAAACATATTTTTTTTAAAGCCCTATTCAATATATAGTCATATAAAATTTCGTGTGGGATTTAATTTTGTTGAATTTTGTTAACGGAATAAACAAAATTTAATCCCCCGAATATTTGTGCTTTTACAGTATTTTTACCTGATAAACTATCATATGTCTTTCCGCTACCCCGTTTTTGCCATCCAGCATCTACAGCAACAACTAGTCCATTTTCGTTCATCTCTCTGAAAAATAGTTAAATAACAGACATCAGTTATTAACTGTACATGACTAAACCTTATATTTATCAGTATATCAGATTCTATTAACTTGATCACTATCAATTATTATTAGGTATTCCCTATGATTTTCATTTGGGGATCAAAACTAAAACACGAGGCTCTTGGGGCTTGGGCCACAATACTCTAGGAAGTCACTGTCTCTGTCCAATCTAATTAAAATTATTTGTTAGATCCACTTGCATACTCGCTACACAAACATCTAACAACATCTCATTGAGGGTCACGTCAGAGGTCAAATTCTAATCAACCAATCAAATTGTCTCTTGCAAAATCATTGTTTATTTGTTGACGTAATTGAAGAAAATAAGTCTAGGGTTGTTCCGAATTTGAACCCTAAGTGACCCTCTATAGGATGTTGTTAGATGCTAGTGTAGCAATTATGCGAGCAGATCTAACATCTAATTTTGATTAGCCTGTGTCTCTGTCACTCTTCAATTTTTTTTCTTCAATCAAATTTTCCTTTTTTAATTCATTCTAGGAATGAATTTAATAGCCCAAGTTATACTGTATATCCTGGGTTGTGCCAGTTTTGGCTTTCTATACAGCGAGGCTTTCATTTCAAAGCAGGTTACACTATTATAACTTGGATAACTATGAAGTTAATTCCTTATAATTTAATTCTCCATCAATAAGTAAAGAAAATAAGACAATTTTTCCTTCAAAAATGCATGCAATTAGTACATACATGTATCTTATATGTAAAATTAAATGGGTTGTTATGTTTGTGACATACATGTTTGTAATTGTGACTTAACCAACACAGGTTATACCATATGGCCACTACACATGTATGCTGGACACCCATTGATCTGATCAGAAAAGCTCTATTGCGCCTTTGGCTCATTTGAGCTAAATAGTGAGATTTAAACTGAATTTATATTGTTTACACACTCATTCATCATTTCCAGTTCCTTCTGCAAAGCATCAGACATAGACTCTGCAGCAATATCTTCAACAGCTCTGCCTATCTCTTTCTGTCTTTTGTCCAGCATGGCATGGCTTACAGGTGGTATATTCAGCTCAGAAAGGAGACTGTTGACTTGCATTGCACCAATACCAACATGTACAATTGCTGTAAATACAAATTCATAAATGTAAAAAAGAAATCAATCTAATCACTTTAAACAAGAAGCTTGTGAAATACAACACTCACCCTAGTCTCATTTATTTTCTCTCTTTATTACCAGAAATTAAGAATAGAACCCATACTTTTAACAAACTAAACCCCTAGGGGTTATGGCAACAAAACTTGAATTGATCTACATTAGGATGATTCAATATCAATATGATTAATACAGTAATAAGGCTTTGCTGTTCTACAGAGAATTTTTTCCATCTGAATAGTCAAGTGGTTTAGAGAACAAATCAAAAAAAGTCCCATTCTAACTTGTTATACCCTTTCTATGATGTGAATATAGGTTCTTTTGTGAATTTACAGGCAGACACATGGATAAATAGGAAGCAGACATTGGATTTCTGTAAAAGTGAATTCCATCATATGGCATATTGCCAAAACAAGGTGTGACTGTGTGGTAAAACACAAGAGTAAAACAGTATACCAGTACCCACTTCCCTCTCCTTTAAAGCATATTTTGAAAAGTTGACAGACAGATAAATGGAAAAAGATCAGAAAGCTGAAATGAGCCTCTGGCTTCAATAAGTTAAAAATAGCTTGCCTTCTCATCAAGTTTTTATTCTGAATTAAACATTATCAGGGGCGGATCCAGGAATTGAAGTTAGACGGGCAGGGTTCGACATTAACGTTAGTCCGTTAGTCTCAGACTAATAAGTCTCGGACTAATACATTTTCATTTGGACTAATAAAAGTTGTGGCGTATTAGTCCGAATGGACTAATAAAGTTTTCTGGGGGAAAAAATTACCGAAGTTCTCGACAACTTTCACTGGAAAACCCGTATGTATTTTTAGCTTTCTTGCATCTTGGCGGAAAGTTATGTAATTCTGAGTCAATTCGGCACTTAATTTTAGGACTCATTGGAATGAAATTAAACATTTTAGGGATTATGATTTATTATGACTCATAAAGAAAGATGTCGGGCATTTGGATGTCGTAATCATTGATAGAGAATAATGAGATCGGGAACACGATCCTAGTTCCTGATCAGGCAATTTCAACAAATATTGGTATAAAACATTTCATGTAAACGCATGCTTTGTTTATTACAAAAAAGTATAAAAAGTACCTTGAAATGTAAATTCTATTGTTTAATTATATTTTTGACGGACTCATAAAATTGCCTGTGGACTAATAGAATTAAAGATGCACTAGTCCGGCTTGACCAACGCCGAAAAATGTTAGTGTCGAACCCTGGCGGGTTGGGCGCCAGATTCAGGCAGGGGGTCTGGGGGCCGCCTTGAGGCAAAGCCTTGGTGGGGGCCAAGGGGGCGAAGCCCCCCGAAGCTCTTGGATTCTAGAGGTTTTGTAGGGTAAAAATGAGGTCTACCGAGTAGACATCAGAAACATTTCCTTGACAAAACTATGTTTTATGCTAACTTTGACAATTTAAGGGGGGGTGCGCGCCGGATGTGCCCACCCTTAAATCCGCCACTGATTATATCAATTTATAGATACATATACCTATTTACTGGCTATGAGGACAAAAGCAAGTTTATTGTCCCCCAAGACAGCAACAATTTCTCAAGGTGCGTCCAAGTTGCTGTTGAGGGGGACAACAAACTTGCTTATATTGGAATAGACAGGTAAAACTCAATCAGGCTCTTGTGACTTGACAATAATAAATATACATGTAACTGATGTAGGGGATGTGTACATTAAACTTCTTACCTGCTGATAGCTTTGTATTTACATCCCACACTCTTCCATGTTTTTTCCCCGTTTTTACATGGTTAATATGATTACACTTTGTATTGCTGCAACAGACCTGAAATGTTAATGTAAAATCAATGAATCCCTAATTACAGGTCACTGTTCTAAATTCATTCACCATTAATGAAATCAAATGCTTGGGAAAAAATAATTTAAATATGCATTACTTCAAATTACTTCAAAGAAAAAAATGTAACATCTTTCAAAACTAAAAATATGGATATATGGAATACTGCCTGTTTTATATGGAGAAAAATTCAAGGAAAAATCTTGCAAGGTTGTTTTTATACAAACTGTGCAAAAATTGGTGAGTTCATACCTTTAACAAAGAAGCTAAACCATATGTCAACACAGAAATAGTGTGTGAAAGTTGTAATGGTAAGCCACATTTACAACATCCCCGCAAGCCCTCAGCTAACACTCCAAGTTCTACTACTCTCCTCCCCTCCTTCCATTCCTCAGATGTAGTCACTTCTTCCCCATCCACCACCTCCTCTCTTTCCAGTATATTCAAATTTGGCAATTCTATGAATAATGAATAAAAATTATCACCATTACACATTCTTTATTCTCTACTGTAACACATCCTGACTAGTTGACTGTTTAGATACACTTACTAAATTCCAAGAACCAGTTTTCAAAATAATTCATAGTGCCGATATACAACATATTTTTCCATATACCGATATTTCTCAAGATATTCTGAAATCAATCTAAAATATGATCTACTTTCTTTTACTCGACATTTGCTTGGGCCCCTGGTCATTCACATGTAAACAGACGGTGTATGAGGTGCAGCGAAGAGTTGCATAGCATTTGCAAGATCTTTCAACATTTTAAAGTTGATTTCTTACTCCAGATTGTAAGGTTAAGTAGTCTGTATTAATAAGTTAAAATCTGCATCAACAACTACACCGCCATTTTGATTATGAATGTAAAAGAAGCTATATGGTTGAACAATTTTTTCCCGTAATGCATTATCATGATTATATACCTTTCTATTTTCAAAACAATTAGACCGCTAACATTTTGTTTGTGACTTAGTAAGATCATATGATCCAATTAAAGAAAAATCATGTAAATCTCAAATTCAAATGAGCAAATATTCATTGAGTTTAGAATAGACTTTGGAGAAAATTTGTCCTGTCGTTCCCGCTTAACAATTAGTGTTGGGCCCATTGGCAAGCTGATGTCAATTAAAAAAATTTAGGTCAATTTCGGAATTGATTTCATAATATCTTAAGAAGTATAAGGAATTACGGAATGAAATTTGAAGGAATGAGGATTGTTTATATATGGATAGATATGGATAAAAAGTAAATTTGTAAAGCATTCAATTTAAAAGAATTTTATTGGTGAAAGTAGGTACCCTATGTACATATATTGACAGTTGTATGGTGAGAACCTAGTAAGTTGTTAGAACTTGTGTTCAAACCATTTGTATAGTATTTATACAATAAAATATGTTCAAACCAAACTACCCTATGAAAAGAGTTCCATACCTTTATTTTTTTTTTAACACCTCAATTTTTTTTCTAAGTGATCTAAAGGCCTGTGGGTCAAATGAGTATATCTTTCATCACGTGCAGTGTATTAAAATAAAATACAGTAATTATCTTTGATTAGTATTGTCATGTAAGGTAAGACATCAGCAAATGTAATTTTTTTTTTTGTAACAGCTAGGCCTAGTATATATATATTTTATTGAAATCCACATATAACATCATGTATAGTTAAATTTATTATTATCAAATATGATTCAAATTTCCATGTTGCACTTTGATTACAATAGGCCATGTGGTTTTCAATAAAATACCCCCCCCCCCCAAAAAAAAAAAAATATATTTTTAAAACTTTGTGTCAATCAGATGAAAACTTGTTTTTATCAAAATATATCTTTGAAAATTCAATTATATACTTGATAAAAACAAGTTTTCAATGTCTTAGTTATGTCATGTTGTTTTTCAATGAAATATTGAGAAAAATTCAATATCTTCTCTTTTGGTGCACATCTTTAACTATTATAATTTTTTTTTAAATAGCTACACGTAGTCATAGTTCAAAAAGTCTTTAGATTGGACCTGGTATATAAAATGAACATCAACAAATTCATGTACCTCCCTTTAATATTTCTAATATTTCTAATAGACCTATGTGTAATCATGGTAATTTAGATGCAGATATGAAAACGAGTCTTTTAGATTACGTATTTTACATGTACAAACCGTGATCGTGATCAACGCTGACAGGGGTTGCACTGGCGGAGTTAGATAGAATGTTCTATCGTTAAAATGATATTGTCCTACGGACCCGGTTTAACGATAGAATTCGTTCCGTGTATTCGTAATGTAGCAGAAAGAAACACGGGCGATAACTCGCATAGTGCATTTACTAGGAACAATCTAGAGAGTTCCGAATGTAAACATGGAGGTAATTTGAATCGAGAGAAAAACGCAGAGAAAATTAATTGGATTTTCGTATTTATATGGATTATTTTTTTTGGGATAAAAGGCATAGGCAATCTCAAAAAGGTTTGTTTTGATGATTTTGGTAGTTATTCCCAGTGCAAATCATTTTATATTCTTCAAAATCGTTTCGGAGCGGATCCGCTCCGGTTTGCTACATTACAAGTATATGGGACGTATTCTAACTGTGGTGAGGGCCTGTACCGAGACACAGTTAGATTATTCTAACTATGGCGGAGTAATTGTGGTCTGTAAGGATAGCTCCCCTAATCCATCGAGTCAATTGCCCTGCAGATACTTTATCATATCTCTCCTTCTGCTTTTTCGAGACGAACCCATGGCGTCTGTACTTTGGTTTCACCATCTCAACCAAAGTTACCGCGCAGACCTTGACTTCTCGTCTGCTTTTTGTTTACATTATCGTAATCCGGTTCACATCCGCGAAATGTAAAATGCTTATTATATGTTTGTTTTCTGGCATAAAAAATCGTTATTATGTTACTTTCTATTGATGATGATTATAATTATTTGTAGAAAATATTAATTCTCTGCCGTATTGAATTCTTTATTATAACGACATTCAGACCAATTTCCGGCAGTTCGAGTTGCGCGGTGAATTCAATTTCGTCAGAAGCGAAACACCTTAATCACACTCATCTTACATTTTATACAGCAGCTTTAGGCTTTTTTTTTTGTTTAAGTCCCTTTCTAGAATTTTTTACTTATTTGAGACGCCACCACTTGAACAATTCCTCGCAAAATACCCCTGTTCACCATAGCTGTAACATATCAGGGGGAATCTCTGTTACGGGGTTGTTGTGTGCTTGAAGAAGATTTTGAAGAGAGAACTTTATTCAAGATGTGCTTGAGTTCTCCTCTTATAAAATCAGAACTTTTCTGACTCGGTTTGACTTTACTCCCCTGTTCAGGAGTTGGTTTTTGTTGGGATTCTGTTTCCTTAGGATACGTTTTACGTGATAGTGGTCATCTTCATCATCTGCTCTGGGGTGTCTCCTCATACTCAATAACAAACTTCCTCAATGGTAGATGGGCCTTTGTTTACCTAAATATAAATCCTAGCCTTCTCATTCATGAGATCTTCAGACTAGTAAAAATGTGAAACTAGACGCTCTTGTCTTGTAGCATGATCTCTATTTGGGTAAGCCTTACTGTAGAGGCTTTTTAATGGTGCCCCATAAGACTGGGCAGATTCTCCATTTCTTTGGTCCCTTCTGAATTTTGTCTGAAAGTCTTCGGAGATTCATAGACCCCAAAGCGATTCCCAAGTTTCTTTCTCAGTTTCTTATAGCTTGTCAAAATTTCTAAACTTAGCTCTTCAAAAACAAACTCGCCTGCTGTGCCTTGTAATCTCGGCAAGAGCTGTCCTAACTTTTGTTTGTCTGTCCATCAGTTGTGACTGACTACAGCCCCAAATATATTGATGTAAGCTTTCCAAGTTTCATCTGGGTCTCCCTTGAAAGCAGGTTGTTTTACTAAAACTTGATTCCCTTGAAAATTTTGTTTGTGTCTAGACAGAACTTGCATTTTCATCCGAGACAGACTCACTACTTGACTCATCCCTGTTTGAGTCCTTGGTGGTACTCTTGTAGAGCTTACTTTTTGTCTTTGGTGTGTTGAGTTCTTTATTTACATGGCTTTTCTCTTTGAAATCTGTGAACTCATTTAAAGGGAAATTGTTCACATCCAAAACGGCAATGTTTGTTGCCCTTGAATTCGACTGGCCTCTGCCACAAACTCTACAGCTGTCTGGGTTCACTTTTGACAGATGCTTTTTATATCATTCAATATTTTAAATCAATCTCGTTATAAATACATGTATAATATTTACCTTTAATTTTGTACATCCTGCCATCTGTTACGTAAGAAGTTAGATCCGAATCCAAGAATGATTTTTGTCGAACTCATCAATATCTCGGAAAACATATTCTTTTCCCGTACTATCTACTGATACTTTAAAAGTCTTGTTTGCCATCAAACTATAGTTTTCTCTATTCCTTCTACACATATGATATATTATATCAAACCATACCTTTTGTAAAAGGCCAACAAATATATTCGCGTCAAAGTCGAAGCTGGTATAACTTGCTTTTAAGGGCCGGTACACACGGTAAGGCTCGCCTTATAAATCATGAAACTTTAGTCTAGCCTTACCTTGTGTACACCCTTAATACACGTTTTTCGAGCCTTACATGTATAAGTCTGACTTAGGAGTAGAACACTGCTCTATTTCTTAATGCAAGACTTTGCTGACATTTATTTCTTAACCAATGAAAATCATTCACCTAAAGTTCAATCTAGTTTTATAAAACCATACACGTTGGTATCTTGAAAGGAACACAAAGAATATTAGAATAAGATAATGAAAATGTCCGCAAATGCGTCAGTTAACCTCCTCCTCTTTGTTAAAAAGTGTGGATGCATTGGTCGGTAAAATTATTTCAAAGTCCTATAGCTAGTAATTTATTAATTTGGTAAATAATATGCAATGTTTATGGCTCAAAACACATGCAATTCAGTAAATGTTGTTTATAATATTGCAAGTCTTGCCTAAGCGTGTGGACATGGGAGCTGTACGTCCTACAAAACGTAAGGTTTTAGACTTAAAAGGCAACCATTATCGTGTGTACCAGCCCTAAGACATCTCCTAGCCGTTTTCGCACATCATACTATTGAATATTAAATATAAATACATGTATACATGTACACGTGATGAATTTACCATTGAATTACACTGTAATGAATATTTTGAATTCAGAAACATTTTTCCTGTTTTTATTAAGGAGATTGTCTTTAACGTCAAATATCATTTGATCTTTTATTTTAAATGGGAACTTTTTGAATAAAGTGTTGAAAACTCGTACGTTTTAATATGCTTTATGATATATGTAAATTTTTATGATCTCAAGAAAAATAAGTTCCTTGGAATTTTTTAAGATCTACATGTGATTATCACCACCATTTCCTCATATGGTACAGTGCCCCTAAAGAGTAAGTTTTTCTTCCGTTAATAATAATAATAAATAAAAGGACTTAATACAGTATTTACAAGAAGCTGCAACCTTTCTTTATTTAGAACGATTTAAAAGTCTGCCTTCTGTAAAAAAAAATATTAATACCCCCTTCAAAAAGTGATGGCATATTACTTTGCTGCTGTCTGTCGGCCGGTCTGTCGGTCAACTTAGTTTCCGCTCATTTTATTCAGAACCATTGCACATACTGAAATGAAATTTGGTATACAGATTTATCAGATAAATATCTAGGTTAAGTTTTGTTTTGGATACGGTCGTGCCATTTTTGACAGAGTTATGCCAATTTGGGGGGAGGGGGCATTAAGTGTTTTACAAACATCTCTTGTTTCTTGATATGTTACAATTCATTAACTTTCCTACTTTATTTCTCATTTCGTGTGAGTTATTTGTGTGTAAATCACACAGACTTGTCACGTAGGCATATTTCACATGTAGCGCTTCATAAAAAAAAATTGCCTATAATTATGCATGTCTGTGTGGTTCACACACCAATAATTCACACCAAACTTAAAAACATTCCTTATGTTTACATTTAAACCAGATCTACACCAAAAATATTCTCAATATTAGAATTTCTCGCTGTCCCATATCGTTATACTTTTATATTTACATTCAGTGTAGTTTTCCTTATGAAATCCATTAGAAATCCGTGACGTTCAAATTTCTATAACACACGCGAAACCTTGTCACCGCGCGTTAGAATACACAGTAGGAACTATATGCATTTTCAATACTCTAGGAACACCAAAATGTAAAATGTTTTAATTCAATTTAATGAAAAACTATAACCCCGAAAAATTAACGTAAAAATTAACGTAATGTGCTTTAAGAATTAATTTGTCCTTTTTTTCCTCGCAGTGTTTGTTTGCGTAATTTAACGTTGCAACGTCATTTAACGTCATTTGACGTCACAAACGTCTCTTACATCTATTAACCACGGCAGTTTTAAAGAGCGCTAAATTAACATTTAAGATTAGCAAAATAAGCAATTATGAAGAAGGAAAATTAGAGAATGTAAATATAAGCATTGAATTCATATTTTTGGCTGTCTTCGGTCCTATAACACACCTGGCCGTGCCGACAAATTTATCATACCGCGCTAACGCGCGGTATTCAATTTGTAGGCACGGCCAGGTGTGTTATAGGACCGAAGACAGCCAAAAATATGAATTCAATGCTTAAGGTAAGTCACTCCTGAAATTTGTTATATCAAGGATTTTTTGAGAAGTATATTTTGGATAAGTACTCATAAAGTGTAACTCAAAATCGCAAAGAAAATAGGGGGTCAGTGTGCATCCTACTGATCTACGGTATATTTAAGTTGACCTTTTTGCACTTAAATTTCAACTCTTTGGTTAATTACTTTAACCCTTATTATATTTGATCAAATGTAAGCATGGCAATAAATATAATCTTATTTTACGTAAAATAGTTTGAATAATATTTATCATTAAACAAATCTTGCAAATTAATGCGCGTAAATTATTGTGTGACCTTTTTGCACTAAAAAAATAACATTTTGGGGTATTAAAAAACTTAATAGGCAATAAAAATTTTTCTTATATCAAACTTTTTACGACTTTAGTGCAGATCAGTCACAAGTATCGAGTAGTTTAAAATAATGAAAGAAAAAGGTGGGGTCAGTGATGTTAATTTTGAAATATTTGTCAAAATATGTGATTTTCAGGCAAAAAATATTGTAAATTTGATCTTGACTTCTTTAATATATTTTCATTTTTTGGAAAAGTTTGTTGAGGGAAGGTGTAAAACTTAGTCTAAAAATATAAATTAAGACCTATATTAAATATATTTAGCAATATCAAAACGGAAAATATTCTCCGAGTAAAAGTATGTGAGGCTAAATTTCCATTACATTAAATCTTATAAATGTGCAGATTTGCAGAATTTTCTGCTAAATATCCTTCCACCAAAAGAAATAGTCCCTCATAAATCTTGCTTCTTTGTAGATTTTGGAGCAGTTTTTTAATTGAATGTTAAAAAATTTACATTGTTGAATTTAAATATGTTATAAAAATTGAATTTCAATAAGTAGTTTTGAAGTAAAAGCTTCTGCGTGAACTTTTCTAAAAAGCTGACGAGTGACTTACCTTAAACCAACATCGTCGTAGCTAATTTTGACGTCACGTTAACGCACTTTTCTCCATGTATACCGGTATTTCAACACGTGAGTTGAGTATACTTAAGAAATAAACAACTTTATTCAGTGAATATGGCGTTGTATTTACATTCAGTGTAATTTTCCTTATGAAATCCATCAGAAATCCACGACGTTCAAATTTCTATAACACACGCGAAACCTAGTCACCGCGCGTTAGAATACACAGTAGGAACTACATGCATTTTCAATACTCTAGGAACACCAAAATGTAAAATGTTTTATTTCAATTTAATGAAAAACTATAACCCTGAAAAATTAACGTAAAAATAAATGTAATGTGCATTAAGAATTAATTTGTCGCTTTTTTTCTTCGCAATGTTTGTTTGCGTTATTATACTTTGCAACGTCATTTAACGTCATTTGACGTCACAAACGGCTCTTACATCTATCAACCACGGCAGTTTTGAAGGACACTAAATTCTCATTTAAGATTAACGAAATAAGCAATTATGAAAAAGGAAAATTAGAGAATGTAAATATAAGCATTGAATTCATATTTTTGGATGTCTTCGGTCCTATAACACACCTGGCCGTGCCGACAAATTATCATACCGCGCTAAGGCGCGGTATTCAATTTGTCGGCACGGCCAGGTGTGTTATAGGACCGAAGACACCCAAAAATATGAATTCAATGCTTAAATGAAGAGCAATTGTTGTGCTGGCATATTCCATGATTCGCGCTAGCGCAACATGGAAAATATGCCAGCAGAGCTATTGCTATTCATAATGCCATGTTCACTGAACAATCGTTGTTTATTACTTATATTTGCATTCTTTGATGTTGTCAAGAATATCAGAGGAAATCCTGGCTTACATAAGGACGCGGCTTGTCGTCTTCAGTAAAGAAAAACACACAACTATAATATTACTAGACCAGATCATTGCACCTTTTCTCTAAAATATCGCAAACAATTTATAGAGTATTTGCCTCTCAAACACAGTTATCTGGATACAAGCTGCGCCGTCATCACATTCTCTTAAGGGGGCCGACTTTAGTTTCAATTGCCCGATATTTCGCGCATCATAGTAAAATGAAGCGTATTTACTGTTTTAATGCAACTTTTTTCTCTTAATTATTAAAATTAAACAAAATTAAGAAATTATAGGTATGAAAATGTAATTACAATTTGATATAACTGGTTTTTTAACCGATTTTGCAATTGATAGGTAGGTTGACGTCGTTGCAGTGTGTTTTTGACCTTATGATAATCTGTAGCTCTTAAAGAAAGGGGTAATAAAAATATTATTAAATTAAAGATTAAAGTGATAAACATACGCTCTTGAAATTTAAAACATAGAAATTTGAGAATATCTCCAATATTTGTATTATGTTTTCATGTGAATCCATTGTGTATGTCATATTTTGTATAGTATGTCCCACGACCGGAACGTCACTACTTTTTGCAAAACATCTCAAAATAAATAAATACCTTGGACTTCAACCTATGTCCGATTGGTAGATTGATTTTTTCCAAACTTCCTGCATTTATCCGAACCCTCGAGTTCAACCAGTGTATACACACGGCGGCAAATTCAAAGTCTACGGGGATTTAACATTGTCAAAATGGCCACCGCCATTTTACTGAAAGATTTTAAACATTTTTAAAGATATAAATCAGCAATTTTAATTATTTTGAATTCCTTTTTTCCAAAGAATAAAATTAAAAACTTATATATATTCCTTTTGTACAACATTTCATATATATACTTCTGAACGCGTTTTCTAGTGTAGGGGAGCTACATGTAGTACTATGCGAGTGTGAAAAAGGAATTGCACCCATAGCAGAAGCAGTTGCGTTTATAGTGCTATGAACGCAATTGAAGGCTGCAGGTTCAAATTGGGAGAAAGCTGTAGGTATGCAAATATAAGAAAATGGTATTCAAATCAATTATTAAAAAAAAAAGCAAATACAAATATTAAAAGGTGAATGCATTTGACTGGTTATTTAAAAACGACTGCCAGAAAAAAGCATTTAAATTCAAAATATATGAAAAAATATTTTAAAAACATTATGTTCAAATGGTAATATACATTTCCTTTGTGAATTTCTTTCCATCATTTCTTTTTTATTTAAAAGCAAAAATAAACAAGCTAAATTTGAATACCAGAAATTGGCAAATTTTGAACAAATATTCTATTTTCAACGTTAATCAAAACATGGGGGAAAAAGATAGGGAGGAGGAAGAAAATATTGGAAGAAAAGGTGGTTTAAACAAAAACTGAGATAAAGAGGGAATAAAAGGAAAATTAAGGAAGAAAAAATATAAAATGAAATAAAAAAGCACGTTTCTCCATGTACAGTATAATTCAACACTTGAGTATACCAGGAAATGGTATTCAAATCAATTTCACAGTTACATGTAAAATTGGCTTATTAAAAAACACAGCAAATATAAACAGTAAAAGGTGAATGCATTTGACTGATTATTCAAAAACGACTGGCTGAAAAAAGCAATTAAATGCAATATTATGAAAATATATTTAAAAACATTATGTTAAAACAGTAATATACATTTCCTTTGTGAATTTCTTTCCATCACTTTTTTTTTATTTAAAAGCAAAAATAAACAAACTAAATTTGAATGTCAGAAATTGGCAAATTTAGAACAAATATTCTATTTTCAAAGTTAATCAAAACATGGAGGAAAAAGATAGGGAGGAGGAAGAAAATGTGGTTAAAACAAAAACTGAGGGAATAAAGGAAAATTAAGGAAGAAAAAATATAAAATGAATATTTTGAAAACAAAAAACAAAAAAACAATTCAACACTTTTTTGTAATCATGATAATGTGGTTAGATCATACATGTAACAATGCCTGGAAGAAGCATCTACTTTAAAGTAAAATGATTTAATTTTGAATTCTAGCCTCTTATTGGTTAATTTCCAAAGAGGAACGCAAATTATTCGGTATTATCTGATTTGGTATGGGGACACACCTCTTGACAACAAACTGAATTATCTGTATCCATGCATTCCCTTCCTTTCCAGCCCTTGGGATTCATTGAAAATTCCAGATTTAATAAATGTACCTTTAACCTCAGACAGTAGCTCGGTCTTACCTCATGTAATCAAACATCTTGGCTGCTAAGTCTATGTATCAGGTATTACATCCCTTCACTTCCGATCACTTCCGTTACCAAGGTTGTATTATGTAGCGGCAAATTTGAACTCATACAAAGTAACTCAATTTTACATCCACAGTTGCTTCGCGGATTATGAAGTGTAAACGACAGACCAGGTTATATCGAATAATTTGGCAAAGAATTAGAGACAGTCCTTAAATATATATATTTTTCAATAAATCACGATAAGACAAATATAATCATTGAAATTATTACATTCCCCAAATTACTCCTTAAGTAAAATGGAAAGACAATTAGGATAAGCTGCTTATTTATGTATTTTTAGTGACAGAAAAGAAAACTTGTGGCTTGTTCATGTTATTTTCAGAGTTGGTTTGTTAATTTCTGTAAAAAAAAATAATCTAACAAATGTAGCCCTTTCATTCAATCAATTCATAGATATGTAGACTTCACAGAAAATAATATCGACCGAGTGCGAAGTCGATAAATCCATGGACGGACTTCATAAATGGACTATATTTATATATTCAAATAAGTGGTATCACCTATTTGAATAGATAATATCACCAATTCAAATGAAAATCACCTATTCAGAAGCTGAAAAGGTGATATCACACATTCGAATGGGCGATATCACTTTTTGGGAGTAATATTTGAATAACGGTGCCTCACATGTACACTGTAAAAAATGCGCTTAGAAAATAAACACTTCATTTACATGTTTTGGCCTAAACATGTATAAGATTGTGTTTAACGGCTAAACACTTAAGTCTAAACGTGTGCTAAATTGTGTTTAACGGCTAATCACCTAGGTCTAAACGTGTGTTATATCTAAATGATGTTAAGATTTTTTACACATGTTTAAATATCATGACGTTTAAAAATTGAACACTTTTTTTTCGTGCAGAGTTATCTTTCCGGAAATGACGCATATATATTCGAATGATAAATAGAGCGGTTATCGAAACAAAGAAATTCCAAATGTAAGCTAAAGGAGATGGATTAAAGGAAGTGAATGCTAATTAAAGTGATACTCATGGAGAGATATTGAAATGCAACATTACTACGATAGAAGGTATGTATGCTATCATTTTTATTTCACATAAATTGACCACGATGTGCTACATAAATAAACATGTAGTTGTAGATCAAGATACCCTTCTGTTATGTTTTGCATTCGAGAAATCTAGAAAGGAGTACATTATACAGAATATCATAATATTTATATAAGTATCAGTACTTAATAGTGGTTATTTGAGGTTCAATAAAAGTAACGTAACAATAGCTTTCAAACATGTAAAAAAAATGTCATATAAATCCAGCTGTGAGGATCATATTTTGATAAAATTTGAATTTCTTTCTTACAGGATATGGTCCACATCGAATTTAAAAGCAAAAATACACGTATCATAGGAACTGCTAGACCATCTCCAAGTCCACAATGTTATGCCATCGTTTTTGCACTTCTTACTCATGTTACTTTCTAGAGGAAACTGAATTTTGTGAAGTATGTTGTTCGTTATATCTTTGAACAACCCCAAAAAATTCTTAAAGTATGGAATTGGATTACTTATTGACGGTCACGGATGAAAACAAAGTATGCGTGTGTTGTGCTCAGTGAAAGGATTGTTGGAAGTTGAAATTGATACAGACATGAGGAATAACTGCATGCTTGCTAAGCTGATGAAAAATTAAAACAAGCGTGTAAAAATGTATATTTAATTTAAATTTCTTTAAAATAAATCCATGTTTGAATATGTTCATTGAATAAAATGTAAACAATTGTTTTATTTTCAGTTTTCTGGAAGACAATGAATACATCCAAGTGTTTAATTTGTAAACATGTTTCATAACATGTTTTGTAAAGTGTTTAAAGTCTAAACATGTAAGTGTTTAGGATCTAAACACTTTTCGTTACACGTAATGAAATTTAATGTGTTTAGAATTTCAACGCATCAAAAAAAGTGTGACAAGAAAGTGCTTAGGAAAGTGTCTATCATCTAAACACATTTTTTACAGTGTAACGTTAAAAGTGCTGCAATTGATGAAGAATTTTGCATGAATAAATCAAAACTTGTTTGAATCTATTACAATGAATCAATCATCCATGTAGATATCCAGATGTGTATTGTTTGCCAATAGAATGCCTCAGCACTTTTTTTTTAATACCATAAATTAAAGTTTCATGACCTGCAAAAATTCATTTTTTTTCTCAGTTATATGTTTTATCAGCCTATTGGCGTATTAAAAATACATACATGTACATGTATGTTTTTTTTTTGTGTCGGAAATATCAATATTTTAAAACTATTTCTTAAAAGAAAAGACTTGTTATTTAGACACGGTATTCTAATAATCTAACAAAAATTAAAAAAAAATCTAATACCGTATAAGTGGAATTTTTAGCAAATATTTCATTTTGGCATTATTAGCGAGCTTGCTAAAAATTGAATATCGCTAAAAATCTATTGCGTTTTACTTGTAATAGCTTCCTTAATATACATTTTAAAATCGCTAAAATAACATCTCGCTAAAAATATATTACCAGTTTTTAAGGACAAATCGCTAAATTTGCGTCTCGCTAAAATTTCCACTTATACAGTACGAGGAATGTCTAAATGACATTGCTTTAACGTCATGATTGGACATTTTTAATTAGTGATTTTCCCTACTATCATTTTTAGTTCCTTGCTTTCCTATTTGGGCATCTTCCGTCTCTGTTTAATCATACAGTTCAAGCTGTGTGAACTTAACGTTTTAAGAACATCTTCAGAAGTGTTTTAACAGATGTTTTCTCAAAGATTAAACGATCACATACTTCCTTGAGAAAAGGCACTAAATAAGAACTATTTCATAATGCCAGTACATTTTACAAATGATGCACATGTTCTCGGATAAAAAGGACGATTTTAAAAATTCTGACTAGATATGGGAATTGTGAACTTGTTTGACTGTAAAATTTGATGTAAAATAAAATCAGGTAAGTGAAAGTTAGTCTGCATTAAATTTTTTAATAAAGGGGTCACTGGTCTATGTAAATAAACTTTGCGAGACCTTCAGAAAGAAGATGCAATGGGTAGCGATCGCAACCAATTTGCACTGATAAAATTTAATTTTTACTGCTTACTTTTGCATAATTAATATTTGAACATTTCAAACTACTAAAACGTAACAAAAACGTACTCATAAAAGAGAAGGAACATGAGATAAGATCAAATTATCAATTTTCTGAACTCTTTGTACATTACTACACTGTAATTTAGTATGACCTACGCTTTTAAGCATTTCCATCATATTTCTTCCATTATTTAAAAGGTTTTATGTGACAAATACTGTACCCTGTATGTATGTCTGTATGAAGTGTACATATTTATTGGCTCATTATTCTTCCATAATGCGGATATTAAAACATAAAAATAAATATACATGTGAATATGTACCCTTTCCAATAGAATACATATGGAGTTAAAGCAATATGAGATGCATTTTTGAAAATTTTATTTTGCTGGTAAAATGCGTTATTTGATTAATCTGTATGTAATCTTAACCCTTATGATCAAAAAGTCCAAAATAAAGTTAAAAATTTTTCAAAAGAAATATTTCTGTACAACCAATAATAGAGTATTATATAAGAAATCATTATTGTACGGGATGACAATAATTCAATTTTGGTTCAATCAAAGCTTATAAAAGGTGCTTCCATAGCAAATATGAAAAACAAAAGTTTATAAAGTTTACGTTCTATTTTTCTGTCATTTCAATACTGTAAGTTGTTTTAATTCCACGGTGTTAAAATTTCACGATACTTCAAAAAGTTCGAATTGCGATGGTCTTAATTTCACGCTGCAAGAAATTAATTAAAAATTTAGTATAAGCATTTAAACGCTTTAAAACAAATAATTAAATTTACGATATAAAATTAATAAATCGCGAACATAGCGAAATTAAAACCATCGTGAATATTTGCCAATCTACAGTAGTTAAGTACAAATTTGAATTATTTTTCCGATGTCACACATGCAGCTCATATTGCTTTAGATATGGAAATTAAAAGAAAACTAGAGGTACTGTGAGCAATGAGCTCACTATATGAAACCCCCAAATCCCATATGAATATAATGGCAGTGTCCATGTTTTGCTATGGAAAACCATATCATTTAGTGAGCTCATCATTGCTCACAGTACCTCTAGTTTGCGTAGTTTTCATTGGCTGAAAGTACGTCACGTGA
Organism: Saccostrea cuccullata; assembly: GCF_032062105.1. Lineage (NCBI taxonomy): Eukaryota > Metazoa > Mollusca > Bivalvia > Ostreida > Ostreidae > Saccostrea > Saccostrea cuccullata. The sequence continues at coordinate 53,949 of NW_026928220.1, read as the reverse complement.
TATTTTTCCTTCGTTTGCTATCACGTTCTGTGTCTTCGATCAATGTCAATTGCCATGAGTCCTTATAACCACATATCGACCTACACTGAAGTCCATAATTGCATATTATCTCAGGCATGGGCAACTTCGTTATAAGGTCACTACATGCAAGTGTATATGTACATGCATTTTGTTTCCTAGTACAGATACAATGTATTTTATTTAATAAAAGATAAAACTCTTAAGCATTGTATTATATCATTTTAACCCCTCTCATACATTTAATGCTTGGACCCTGATAATTATAGATAAATAATTACCGATACTCACTAGTTTTAAAATGAAAATAAAAGTGTAATATCAATAGTTCATCCTTTTTATATCCTTGTTTCGATAATTAAATTTCTTATATATTTTTCTTACAAGTGTGTTGAAAGTTTTAGCGTTCATAACACGGACGTGTTGATGTTAATATTAGAGTGATATTTTTCTGTTTTGATATCACTAACCTCTAAAGGAACATTGTCACAGTTACAGATAAAAATCTTTTTTTCTATTTTTTTTTTCATTTTTACAGCTGATCAACTAAGGTCTAGTGATCATAAAAAAAATTGAACTTGAGTTGTCGAGATACAAGACAGATTTAGGGCTCCAAACATTTGTTATTGTTATGAACAATACATTTTTATAATTTATTGATATTTTGTGTATTATAATAAATCAAACAGACTTAAACTAATGATCGTACTCCAAATACTCTGCTAAGCAAAATAAACTGACACATTTTATTAATATACTTTTATTCCCATTTTAAAACTGTAGATTATACAACGCAATGTACAATGTATATCATTTAAACAAGTATAATATATTCAAAGAAATAAAAGTCTAAAATTGTTTCATCCTTTTACCATAAAATCATAAATATAAATATCAAATTGTTGGTTTTAATTGTTTTGTTCATTGTTTCATATCATGGACAGCTGTGTAGACTAAATTTATTCAGCAAAGCTCTCCGTGCCATGACAAGATAAACGTCCAAAAAAATCAAAATTCAGTGCTTTAGTGAATGTGCTATTATCAATTCTTTGTACATAATTTTGCAGAATGGACCACATTCCCCGACTATCAGAGGTCCTGTATGTTGGTCTGTGTCGTAAGATAGGGACACCGACAGTAGTGGCCATCAGAAGGGACGTGAGGGATGCAGAGGACATGATAGAGAAAACTGGGCCCACTTTCGTGAAAAACGCATGTAAAGCAAGAAAAATGCTAAGCGGTAGTTATAGGGAAGGATTCAGGTTTGATACATCTGACCTGGATTACATGGTGTGGTATTATAATTTTCAACTTATAAATGACATTTCTAAGTTAAGAGCTTACAATTCATCAAAATATGACATTCTTCTCATGGAGGACACCGATACACCACCTGGTTTTGTTAGGCTACAGCTTCTAACACCGATAAGATCCAAAGTCTTCGGTGAATCAGTCATTCCGTTTAATGGTAGAAATTATGTATCAAGTTTTTTGTGGAGACAGGTATGGTTTAAAGATCATTCTCAACGTTATCAAAATGCAACTCATCATGGGCCTTGTTTCAGTAGTATCATAGGATCTGTTTCACTTGATAGAGCCGTTTGTTTGACTAGCAGATATTGGCCCTGTAGTACAAAACAACATTGGATGGAAAGATGCGTTAGACACATGTGGCCGCCTGCGAGTATGCTTAGAGATATTTTAAACAATGATTGTCATTGTATGGCTATTGGGAGTAAATGCACGACCAGTGAAAATGAATTAGAGTGGAGATTGTCCTTTTCTCTTGCCGAACAAAAGCTAGTGTACACCATGAATCACACCCAATTTGTATGTTATGGGCTCCTTAAAATATTTCTCACTGAAGTTATCAATAAAAACGTGGAAGAACCATTACTTTGTTCGTACTTCATGAAGACAACAATGTTCTGGTTAATACAAATTGGACACATGCGAACTGGAGTCGTAACAATCTACTGAAATGCTTTTGGGTGTGTTTTAAATATCTTTTTCTCTGTGTGTATCGTGGAGAATTCGCCAATTTTTTTATTCCCCAGAACAATATGTTTTTAAACAAGATTGTCGGTGTAGCACGCGAGTCCCTGCTAGAACAACTAAATCAGTATTACAGAATAGGGGTAGCCTGTCTTCTACATAGCCCAACACTCAGAGATATCCTTATGCCAGCCCTTAGCCGTCCGTCGTTTGTGATCCCCTGTACTGAAGAACAATCTATTGACCTTGAATGTCAATCCTGCATTAATGTGTTTATGAAATACGAAGTATCAGCTCTTCATCGTATTGATTTTACTGATTGGTTTTTCTATTTAAAATATGTAGACACTTCAGTATATTTTTCTTTGTCACCATATCATTTATTAACATTACAACACTACAAAGCCGATTTTCTTATTCTTTCAGCCTTCATGATTTTCAACAATGCCACACATTTTAAACACAAATATATGTATTATTTAGACAGAAACCTTTGCAGCATGTTGAAGTTGTCATCACGGATAGGAACCATCTCCCATTCGCTGTATTTAGCTTTGTATTACTACAGGACAGGGAGATATAGTAAAGCGCTTTATGTAACTTATCTTACTAAACAAAGACTTTCAAAGCCCTACATTTTGTATCATGACCATACGGAAGGACACAGATTCGGTAATGATATAAGTTATCTATCCCTGTCTAGGGAAATGAACATTTCCTGGGTAGAAGAAATCAAGCTTTATTGTGCTGTACACTATATTGAAGAATTAGCAATAGAAAAAAATGTGAAAGGCGTTAATGATTTTATTCTTCTTTCTCCATTTGTATTAGTTGAAATGCTTTCTGTATTGTCAAACTACCGCCTTGATAACAGATCTCAGTATCTAGAGTCACTGACAGACCTTCACACACTGCTCCTTTACGATGATGGAAGGTATGTACCATTAAAACTCCGAGATATATCCTGGTATATACTTGGAATCTGTCACCAAGTTGTAGGGGACAATAAGAGGGCATTAGACTCTTATCATGAATCACTTAGACAGGAACAATTCAATGAAATACAGAATGCTGTAAAATTCAGAAAACACTATCTGCAGCAACGATTGATTAGAAATATACAAATGTAATAGCATTTCAATGCGTTCTACATCATTGGTGGAAAACAGTGCGGAAAAAATGGTTACATAATGTGCTATATAAATGTTGATGTGCCATTTTTCGGCTAACTTTGTCATCTGTTATTTAAGATTTGATTGTCTTGTATTACTTTAATTTTTTTCTAGTCATTTTTGGTGGATCAGACATTATCATATTTTGCGTAACAAATAATTTTATGTTAAAACCTTATTGGCATACCAAGGCAACATACAAGCTCAGTTTGTTTCCAAAAAATAGATTGGTTACATTTATTTATGTACATAAAACATATAAATTTTGATTAAAAACAGTGGTCCATCTATTTGCTAACTTTGTCATTTGTTCATATGATGTTAATTTTATTATTAAAAAACAAAAATAAATGTGTCTTGTTTTTTTCGGCAACATATGCACTTTTTCTGATTGGCTCATTAATGAACAGGATAAAAAACGGATAACAGAAAAAAGGGGGGCTTTATGTATATGATTTACAGATAAAAAGTATTGTAAAATTAACAAAACAATTAAACATATTCTGACAGCCACAAAAATTACACTAATTTTTAATTATTTGAAAATTTTTAAATTTTGGAGTCTGATCCCCTTCTTGACAATGTTTGTTAAATTGTACACATTTATACCGCCATATATCCTGGGTCAATACAAATGCATATTGACCTACATTGAGTCCATATTTGTATATTAATGATCTGCTACAATTTTTAAAATACTTTTTTGGTATTCATGTACTATAAATCCTATAATAATGTGGCGATTACGTTTTTTTCCTGATATGACTGTTATTATTTTACAAAAACATGTTGGAATTGCTAAAGCTGCTGTATTTTAAAGAAGTACTTTTAACAATTTGAACTTGTAACTTTATTGTAATTTAATTATATACTTTTTTGATGAGGTATATGTATTTTCTTATAGCATTCTTATAGCATTCATTTACTGTATTAGAGGTTTCATACATTATTTTAGTTTTACAAACATGCATTCTTGTACCGTATAACATGATTTTAAAATTAAACAAAATCTGCAAATTGAACACTAAAAACTTGTATCAGCTGCGTATTTCAAAAGATTGTGTGTATAATAAATAATTTCAACATGAGGCATATTTTCTTTATGATTTAACACGCACAGGTACAAAACATTTAAATGTTCAGGAATGAACGTTTTTTTCTCAAATATGAAAGTGATATAAGAAATCAAAATTCATTCTTTCTTAATCACCGTCTGTCTGTCCGTCTGTAAAATATACAATTTTCGTTTTTCTCATATGACCTCCTTAATACATTGTGACGTCAAACTTGGTACAAAGCTTCCTTGGGTGAAGGGGAATTTAAATTGTTAAAAAGTTGCAGAGTACATGAATTTTCAGTGAGAAAAATTTTCTTAAAAAATCTTCTCAAGAACCACTGGGTCAGAAAAGATTTTGAAGCATATGTGTTTTTCATGGCAGTTTTCATAATATATCCAAAAATTAAAGTGGGCCACAATGGGAATCAACGTTTTACATAGAAATATATAGGAAAAATTTCCCAAAGAAACTGAGTCATTTTGAAAAGCTTTTCCTAAGTGGAAGCATCCTGGTAATGTAGATTCAAATTGTTGATGTCATACTTCCAGAAAGGTCCTCCTTTATGCCAAAGTTTTACATAGATTTATCTTTGAAAATCTTCTTCTAAGAACCACTATTATTGAAGCCAATTTCATAACCTTTTGAGAATATTAAATTTTTAGGGCACAATAAAGCTTAAATTGTACCTTCTTCTTTATAACACACACAGTATAGGAATGAACGTTTTTTTTCAAATGAAATTAATACTGTTTAATGGAAAACTTTTTAAAACTCTAAATGACCTCAAACGGACCTCTCACACTTTTTTCTTACAACAACCACTTAATTATCTTCCAGTACTTTCAAACTAATTTTCATATATGAGGAATATTTTGTTTATGAGTTTTAAAAAACAAATTTATAACATGCACAGTCACAAAAAAATTAAACATGCTTGAACTCTGCAAATTATGAATTTTCTTCAGGGTTTTCAAATAGTTTTTCATTCAAATTGAAATGAAATAACTAAAATATTAAGATTGAATTTGTTATATTCTTCCAAGCATGGAAAGAAAAAAAAAGACAATGGGATAAAAATTGATGTACTGTAATACAAAGGAACTACATGTATATTCAAACTTAAGAAAGTTGCAAAATTAAAAAAAAAAAAAAAAAAAAAAAAAAAGAGGAGAGCTGACTTATGTAAAAATATGCCTAAAATATCACCCTTTTGTCGTAAAATACCATTTTTTCTTACTTTACCCTTTGTTGATTTTAAATATTTAAACGTCTTTTTTACAATTTCATAACTCCTTTACTTGCAAAATATTGGTAGACAAAGAAAAAATAAGAAACAAACGTAAATATTTTTTTATCAGATATACTGAAGTTTAACATAGTATTTTTCTCATAGATAATCAAGAATCAAAATCCAAGATATATGCAAATTTCTGATATATGTAATCTTTGATATCTGTATAATTAATATGAAAAGTAAAAAAAAGTTCTGGAAAACTGTAGGAAGACTTTATTTATCCGGAAAAATTATGAATTTCTGTCACTTCAATGATCGATATTTTGCAAAGGAAAAACTATTTGAAAACTCTAAAGGAAATTTATAATATTGATGTAGTTCATTTATGGAAAAAGAAGACAGTGAGAAAAGTATGAATATCAGAGTGAAAAAAAAGAGTGAAAATGAAAAAAATATACTGAAACGGAAGAAAAAATATAAAATTAGAAAAAGAACAAAAAAAACCCTTAACAATATCATAACTTCTGATGTCTGTCCGCTCATGGAAAACCAAAGATATCAAGAGGGGAAAATTTAAAGCGGAAGAAAGGGCTGTCAACAAATAATTAAGGGAAAAGAAATAAAACAAGGAAAATTTAAAAATAGAAAAAATGCATTTATTGATATGATGGATTTTCAAATTTTCATAACTCAGTATTTGATCTTTTAATATATGTCAAAGAGATATAGAATTATAAATTTGAAAATTTGGTATTAAAATAAAAAAAAAACCCACAAAAGATAACTATCTTATGTTATCACAGTTTTGCTTATAAATCAATGTTTTACTTAAGTATTTGGGTACACTTTTCATATAAATCAAATTAATTATTTCATGAATTTAACATCTAAAGGAAATATATCTCTATGATTATTTTGGCCCTGCCCTATATGAAAACAAACTTGAATCTACACTACCTGAGCATGCTTCCATATAAATATGGAATTCCATACCTTGAGAAGATTTTTAAAGAATATATATTTCTAGTCGATTTTCTTGCAAACTATTTACAAAGAGTATGGCTTTGTCAATGTTATATATTTCTAGCATTTTGTACACGTTTAAATTTTAAAATGGCTTGGTTTATAAATGTGAATATTTTGACAAAATTTTTAAAAATAATATATTTCTAGTAAAATGTACAGTGAAATGTCTAACTACCTGACATCTTCCATATAATATGATGAATTATGGTTTGTCGACTTAAATGATTTTTAAAAGAATTTTATATATTTCTTTTAATGGTATATTACACCTGTACACTGTGTAACAAAATTAAATCTACACACACATGCTTCCATATAAATATGATGAATTATGGCTTTGTCATTCTTGAAATTTTTAAAGAATCTTCCATATATTTCTATGCAAAACTTTGTCGGATAAGGCCCCGCCCTTACAGGTTTCAAACTTGAATATATATTTTCCATATAAAATGAAATTATGGCTTTGTCATTCTAGAAGAAGATTTTTAAAGAGTTTTCCTATAATTTCTAGATACATTTTGGCCCCGCCCTATCCCCGGAAGAACAAATTAATTTAACTACCTGAGCATGCTTTATAAATATGTTTATGGCTTTGTCATTCTTGAAAAAGATTTTTAAAGAATTTTCATATATTTCTATGTAAAATTTCCCCCCGCCCTAAAAAACAAACTTGAATCTACACTACCTGAGTAAATGCACAGTGCTTCAAAATTTTCATTAATTCCCAATTATCTCCCCTTGTAAGGGCTGTCTGTTGCCCCTTCACTTTTGTGGCAAGTTTGGTTGAAATTGTATTCTTGACTGTGAAAAGTTTACAGACAGACAGACGACAGACCAGCTAGACAGACATTTGCCAGACAGACGAAACCTGCAAAATGTGATCAGAAAAGCTCGAGCACTCAGGGCCATTGAGCAGTGAGGATCTTCTTATGTTATCACAGTTTTGCTTATAAATCAATGTTTCACTTAAGTATTTGGGTACACTTTTCATATAAATCAAATTAATTTTTTCATGAATTTAACATCTAAAGGAAAATGATTAATATGAAATCCGAGGAATATGGATTCCATCCTGTATAAGTCGATTTTCTTGCCCATTTACAAAGAGTTGGCTAATGTTATATGTTTCAGCATTTGTACACTTTTAAATTTTAAAATGGCTTGGTTGAAGAATATTTGACAAAATTAAAATAAATAAGTATGTACAGTGAAATGTCTAATCCGACATCTCTGAAATCCGTCACATTGTAAGTTTCGACTTAAATGATTTTCCCAATTTTATTACTTTTAATGGTATATTACACCTGTACACTGTGTAATCTGGCACACTGTCTATTCTGTCTCACAAATTCGTCTCCCAGCAGTCCTAAAAGTACCAGTTTCACATATATTTTAGTAAAACAACAGCGTATGGGTATACAGATGGAAGAACATAATTTAACAGACAGTTTGTTTCGCTAACGGTTACTGATAAACAATTTCGTAAAAAACTGTAAATGCTGCTTCAAACCGCCTGTCTGTTGACTTTCTTTCAAATGTATCCAGCAATGCATTTGCTAATCATAAAACAATGTTGAGCAGTGATAATCGCCAACACCTACTGCGACACGGAACCTCGTTTTATGCCTAGGTCACATTTCACATCCGGTAGCTAGATGTGGTAATCAGTTCCGGGTGTTAACATCGGTCCACATCGGCCTAGCAGTCCTAAAAGTACCAGTCACATTATCCAGCGATGGGTATCCGATGTTTGGTCGAACATCGACCGATGATCGGCCGTTATCTGTTGAACATCACTCAACTCCCTGATGACCTCAGATTCAAAGGATATTGGACGATGCTCGGCCATATATCGGCCGATCCTTTAAAGATGTTAAAGGTGTTAATGATGGGTTTCCGATGAGGAGCGATGTGAGGCATCGTTGGAGACATCGTTGAATTTTAACTACGAATTATTTCCTACCGACGACCCCATCGATTCGCAAAAAAGCGTCAGTCACCGGCCGATCACTAGTGGTGCCCGGCCGGCAACCACGCCATTTTCATAAAAAATGCATCGGTTTCTCATCGTATACCCCATCGCTGGATAATTTGACTGATACTTTACTTCGCGACTCTAGAGCAGACACTTTTTCCACTGCGCCACGCGTACGACGCTTCAAACTTGTGTGAATTGTATGAATTGACCTCTGTTGGTGACCTATGAAGCGCTGTTATTGTATCTATGCCATTTTGTAATTTCATTTTTCGAGCTGAATTGGTGTGTCACCAAATTAATCTGAATGGATGATATCGCCAATTCGAATAGGTAATATATCGCCTATTTGTATTCATAACAGCATTAAATAGTGAATACTCCCTTCCTCGAGACTATCTAGATTTCAATTGACCCCAAGCAAAATCGGGATGCACAGTTTTCCACTACACTTTAGTCCGAGACATTTTAAAAACTTTTGTTATCAATCCCTGTAATGTATAAAATCTCTGGATAATTTTGTAATCATTCATTAATAGTTTCTCTCTGTTTTAAATTATCAATGATCAAGGAGACTGAACTTTAAATAAGTTTCTTCACGTGACTCAGGGTTTTTACAAAAACATTTATCTCCGGGTACTTACTTATCATATATTTGTAAGATTCCAAAGTGCGATGGGACTCCAAAGTCCGATAGTCACGCCAAAGTCCGATGGTTTGCGCCAAACCCCGATGATTTTACACGCCAAAGTCCGATGGTGCTGAAAACAATTAACGTTTATGACGTCATAGTACTACTGCGCAAAAATGAGATGCCGCACCATGCCAAGGACTATTGTTTAAAATGAATACAAATAAATATTAAATGCAAAGACTAACCCTAATCTTTTGGATATAAGTGTGAGACTAAACTTTTCAGTCGAAAAATGGGTAACGTAACAGCAATAAGCTAGATATCTTGAATAGGTGCAGGACTAACCCAAATCAGTCCAATAGTGTGCGAGGACTAACCATAAGAAACACATTGGAGTTCAAGAACGTACCCTTATCAGTCGAATTGTGGATAAGGACTAACCCTAATAGCTCTGGTGGACGAAAACAAGAAGCAAAATCAGTAAAATTGTATGCGAGACAAATACTAAAACAATGGATTTCGAATGCAGGACAACGTTATGACGTCGGACTAGTGTGACGTCATAAACGTTGATTGTTCCTTTGCACCGTCGGACTTTGGCGTATCAGACCATCGCATTTTAGCGCAACGTGTCTCATAGGAAACAATCCATCGGGCTTTGGCGTGACCATCGGACTTTGGCGTCCGTAAAGACAGCGAACCATCGGGGTTTGGCGCAGACTATTGGAGTTTGACGAGACATCGGACTTTGGAGTCACCATCGCACTTTGGAGTCTTACATATATACTAAGGAGCATGTTATTCATCAATAATTTGAATAGGTGATATCACTTATTCGAATGTGTGAAATCACCAATTTAAAATAAAAGTTGATATCACCTATTCGAATAAGTGATATTTCATCTAAAAAAAATTAAAGGAGATATCACCTTTTTGATTGGAATATGTGCTATTCGAATAAGTGATATCATCATTAATTCGAATTGGTATTATCATCAATTTAAATCCAATCGATAATATCAACAATCCAGAGGCTGAAAAGGTGATATCACCTTTTTATTTTTGGATAGGTGATATTACCTATAGATAATAATAATAATAATAATAATAATAACTAGTGCTAATTGTAACGGGAACCGTTACAGATGTTCCCCAAACGCTCCCCAACTCCCTTTTCGTGCCATATTCCTGTAAGTTTCATTAAAATAGGCATAATCTATGCATTTAAGATTTAAAAAACATTGCATGAGCGTAATGACTATATGATCTTGTCTACATTATTTTACTCATTGCACGTGCACGCACGTGCATGATGACCATACCTTCTTGTAGGAGTCCATTATATATGTTCTTAATCCCATCTTGTTTGGTTGAAAAACAAGGGAGTTATAGCCATTTAAAGTTTTAGCCAATCAGATTGCAGCGCACGTGCATGCGCGTGTTTTCATGACAATTATTATATATCACGTTGTACGACTTCTTAAAGTATGCCTATGTTTTAAATTTCAAAGCATTTTGTCAGAAAACAGAAAAGATATTGAGATTTTTGTTTCAGCCAATCAAAGCAAAGCGCACGTTCACGCACGTGCATGCATGTAAATGTTGACCATACCATCTTGTATGAGTCCTTTATGTCTTTCTATGTTCTAAATCCTATCATGTTTGGTTGGAAACCAAGGGAGTAATAGTCATTTAAAAATTCAGCCAATCAGATTGCAGCGCACGTGCATGCACGTGATTTCACGAAAATTCTTATATATCATATTGTAGTACATCCTAATGTATGAATATGTTATAAATTTCAAAGCATTTCATAGAAAAACAAAAAAGATATTGAGGTTTTTGTTTCAGCCAATCAGAGCAAAGCGCACGTGCATGCGCGTGAGTTCATGCAAATTTGACCATGTCATCATATCTATACATCTTATATATCCTTATATAATGAGTTTCAAAACATTTCATAAAAAAATATAGAAGTTACATCCATATTAAATATATCAGTCAATTCACTCATTTCACGCGCACGCACGTGCATGCGTATGCGAGCAAAATGACCTTCGTTCCGCACACCTACACTACACACCTATTAACCCTAAAAAGGTTTTAGCTCAGTTGGGTGAACAGTTTCTGAGAACACTCGCGGACAAAAAAAGTACCGGAGAAGAAATAAGAAAAAAAATAATAATAACTAGTGTTAATTGTAACGGGAACCGTTACAGATGTTCCCCAAACGCTCCCCAAATCCCTTTTCGTGCCATATTCCCTGTAAGCTTTATTAAAAAAGGCAAACTCTATGCATTTAAGACTTTATCAACGTTTTCCCAGAAGTATACCAAGTATATTCAAATTTTAGCATAGCACGCGTGCGCATGTGAATGCATATGCATAATGACGATAACATCTTGTCTCCACTACTTAGAAATCTTGATATACTAAATATTGAAGCGTTTAATCCAAAAGCATTAAAAATACGATCATTCAGGTGTATTATTAATTTTACCAATTTCACGTGCACGCACGTGCATGCATGTGCATGATGACCATACCCTCTTGTAGGAGTCTATTATGTCTGTGTAAGGTCCAAATCCCATCCTGTTTGGTTGAAAAACAAGGGAGTTACAGCCATTTAAAGTTTAAGCCAATCAGATTGCAGCGCACGTGCAGACGTGCATGCATTTATGAAAATTGTTACATATCATATTGTAGGATATCTTAATGCATGCCTATGTCCAAGATTTCATAGCATTTCGTCAAAAAACGAAAAAGATATTGATATTTTTGTTTCAGCCAATCAGATCAAAGAGCATGTGTACGCACGTGCATGCATGTTCATGACGACCATACCTTCTTGTAGCAGTCTATTATGTCTGTCTATGTTCTAAACCCCATCTTGTTTGGTTGAAAAACAAGGGAGTTATAGCTATTTAAAGTTTAAGCCAATCAGATTGCAGCGCACGCGCATGCGCATGTTTTCATGACAATTCTTATACATCATTTTGTAGGACATCCTAAAGTATGCCTATATTTTAAATTTCATAGCATTTTGTCAAAAATCAGAAAAGATATTGAGGTTTTTGTTTCAGCCAATCAGAGCAAAGCGCACGTGCATGCGCGTGAGTTCGTGCTAATTTGACAGTGTCATATTATTAACACTATTAATATATCCTTATATAATGAGTTTCAAAGCATTTCATCAAAAAATGTAAAAGTTATGACTATATTAAATATATCAGTCATTTCACTCATTTCACGCGCCCGCACGTGCAGGCGTATGCGTGCAAAATGACCTTCGTTCCGCACACCTACACTACACACCCATTAACCCTAAAAAGGTTTTAACTTAGTTTGGTGAACAGTTTCTGAGAACACTTCCGGACAAAAAAGTACCGGAGAACAAATAAGAAAAAAAATAATAATAATAATAAGAAACCGAGTAAAAACAATATGTTCCCAAACTCCGTTTGGGGAACATAATAATAAGAAACAGAGTAAAAACAATATGTTCCCAAACTTCGTTTGGGGAACATAATAAGGCAGCAAAATTCAAATTTTCATTTCTCTACTAGGATTTTTACATCGGGCTCGGTGTTGGTTTTCTTCAGAAAGACAGGACTGGGTTCAAGGCGACTAGGGGTACCACACCGGTAATTGACCAATCAAAATGAACTTAGTCGATTGTAGTTCCATACATATAAAGCCGATTTTCCTTTCTTTTGAGATTTTTTTTATTTCCTTCCAGGCCATTTTGACAACTCTGGTACCTGTGCCTAGGAAATTTTATCTACTCTGTGAATAAATAAAGTTTTTTGACAGGAACTATTTCTCCAGGGCATAGGGGGCTACTTCCTGGGGTGCTTTTGAGATGTTTATAACGACATTGAAAACACGTGGATTGGAGGGTAGCCCTATTTGCAGATGCAAAAAAATCAGAAATTGTCGTGTACGTACCCTGGTTTTTTGGTGTCAGCTATTAATGTGACAGGTATTGTTTAACACCCCCTCATTAATATTTTTTTCATGAATTCAAATACCTGATGTTTTACGGGGAAGAAACTTGTATTGCTTTTTAATATACCGAAACTCGCTATTTCTGGGGATTGTGTAATTCTAAAAAAAATTCAGATAAATTTCAAAGGTAAAATAAAAGAAAAATGCTTGGTATTAAAATATTAATTCATATCAGTAGAATTGAGTGCTATTAACGACATCTAGAGAAATAGGCTTTAAAAGGCTTATATCATATCTTTGTTCGTCTGCACTTAGATTTCAGACACGACAGAATTTGTAATTTTTGCCGTAAAAATTCATAATTTCTACATACTTTAGAGACTTACCGTAAAACTTTCAGGAAACTTTCTATGAAGTCTTTTCTGCACTTTAAGTGAAATTTTATGTCGATCCCAGGTGTCGATTGAGTTTCAGAGAAATTTTCTACGTTGCTATTGATTTTTTTTTTTCAGGAGAAGGGGGGGGGGCGTTGACTTACTTATTCTAAGCATTTGTTAAAGTGAGTTTGTAAATATATCTACGAACTTGAACTGGATTGTGACCTTTGGAACAAGAGGTCAAAGGTCAAGGTCAAAGGTCAAGGTCAAAGGTCAAGGTCATCAAAGCATTTCATAATACGACTGTATCAAGTAAATCGATTATTTTACGCATTGCGCGCGCACACGTGCATGCATGTCCTTGCATTCAAGTTTGATAGTAATATGATGTAGGAATCCGTCATATCTATTCATATTCTAAATTTCATCCTGTTTTGTCGAGAATCAAAAAAGTTATAGGCATTTAAAGTTTAAGCCAATCAGATCGCAGCACATGTGGATGCGCGTGGTTTCTTGAAAATTTTTATCTATCATATTTAAGGATGTCCTAAGATATGATTATGTTTTGAAATTCAAAGAATTTTGTCAAAAAACAAGTAAGATATTGAGATTTTTGTTTCAGCCAATCAGAGCGAAGTGCACGTGCATGAACGTGAGTTTCTGCTAAAGTGACCATGTCATCTTATCTTCACTACTAATCTATCCTTATATAATGAGTTTCAAATCATTTCATTAAAAAATATAAAAGTTATAGCTATATTAAGTATATAAGTCATTTCACGCATTGCACGCGCCCTCACGTGCATGCGTATGCGCGCAAAATGACCTTCGTTCCGCACACCTACACTACACACCTATTAACCCTAAAAAGGTTTTAGCTCAGTTGGGTGAACAGTTTCTGAGAACACTCGCGGACAAAAAAGTACCGGAGAAGAAATAAGAAGAAAAAAGAATAATAATAATAACTAGATGCGATCTCGTTGCGAGCAACGAGTAGGTCTTCCGTCCGAATTTTCGATGAGATGAGATATGACTTTGACTATGATCTTTGATAAAACATCATGGAATCATGCCTTTTCTCTTTTGAATAAATTCTTTTGATTTAGATAATATCATCAATGCGTATTTGATTTGCACATTAATTCTTTTCTTTTTTCTACTTTGAGAAACAACCAAAACCAATTAAAGAAGACTTGTAAGGACACCTTGGATAATGAATGTAGTTTGACGCAGAATTGCAAAGAACCTACGACGTGACAATCCACCCTACACATTTCATTGCTCCTTATGTTACTTTCGTTCAAGCAAACGCTCGGCTGCCTCTGTTAACCGCTATTGCGAAATGTCGGAATTGTCAGAGACCGCCGCCATTTTGTTCCCGCTTCAGATTTTTGAATGTTAATATCTCGAGTTTGAATTTATAAATTTACAAACGAATTATATATTCAGCCTAATAAAAAATGTTTCTATCAACTATACTAATATAATTTGAAAATATTGAAAAACAAAAAAGTTAAAGACGAGAGACTTTTGGCCCCTCTATGCCCCTAATTTGAAGGACTAACCCCGTTTACTTGATATCAAATGAAAGGTCTTACTATATTGCACATTTTTTATTATATATGTCTTAACAAAATATTAACAGGTAAAAAGATATAAAAGAAAACGTGTCAATTTTTGCGAGATGAGTATGAGGCTATTTTTCGAGCCCAGGCGAGCGTCGATGCCTTCTTACCTGGAAAGCTCTATATGCAAAATGTCACATCTACTATCCTTCCTCTACCTTCACTGAAAATCTCAAGTTGATATCTTAAGTCGTTTAGGAGGAGATCTCAGGACAAGCTGACCCTCTAAAAATCAGTAAATCGTCCATATCTCACGACCGGAAGTGACGACGTACTTATTTCCGACAAGGTTCAGATAAATATCTATATCTGAAAATTTGGTGAGAATGGCTTTCTGAGAAATCGCGTGCACAAAATCAGTAAGAAAAAAAAAATAATAATAATAATAATAATAGGGAAAAAGAAACCGAACGAAAATTAAGGTTTCCGTTGGATATATAAAAACAATTAAACTTCGTTTGGGGAACATAATAAGAAACAGAGTAAAAACAATATGTTCCCAAACTCCGTTTGGGGAACATAATAATAAAACTTTATTTATTTTAAAAAAGGTAACCTGGATAGCGCATGTACTGTCTATTCTTCCCAAGGGCCCTCTCTTTATATATGTCAATTACAAAGATATACAAGATACAATTCAACATATATAACAGTTATTGGTTTAAGGAATTACAATCAAAAATTATCAATGCAGTGTCCATGTACTGACAATTAACAATCACAATCATAGTAGATACGATATCGTTAAAATATATAAATTCACATCACTTAAATGACACGATTAGACGAACACTGATGAGTCATTTTCTTTCGATTACATTTCAAGTTCCTTACTTTCCTATTTATTTTACGTTCACTGTAGCTCAGTCGGTAGGTCGTGAGTTCGAATCTTGGTTGCGACTAACCAAAGCCGATAAAACTGTTCCTTCGCCATGCGCTCGGCACTTTGAAGTGAAAGTTGCGGGTCCTTCGGATGGGACCTTAGAAATCGAGACCAGGTCAAGGGTTGGCACGATCAAAGATTCTTCACTGCTCAAATGTCTTGAGTGCCGAGTAAAGGTGAAAATTTGAAGCCCTTCACCGGTATATGATGACGTCTCTATATAAGTGAAAAAAATTCTCGAGTGGGACGTAAAACAACATACAATTAATATTTGGTCTCCTCCGAAGGACTGGCCTCCACGGCCCACATTGACTTCAACCCGTGAGGTTAACCCTTACTTCACATCTCTCGAGCAGACGCTCTAACCACTGCGCCATGCGATCCACCGATGTGCAATAAAAGTTTGAACTTTCATTGATTCGTTTTCATTTCCTTAGGATTGAAAATTGAGTTTTTTCTTTTAAAAAGCTTTGGTTTATAAAACTTTTACCTTTTGAGCGGTAGCCAAATCATCTTTTATCTGTGCTTCTGTTATGTAACGTACATGAATTGTAGGAATCTTCATCGTCATCCTGGGAGCTAATTTTCTGTTAAAACGACGTTTTTATTTCGAAAACCTGGTTCATTGAATTGATCTTAAATTTTAGCAGTAGTTGAGTTATGTTTTGAGATGTGTATGATTGATGTGTTTTTGATTTTGAGCAATAGGTATTGGAATTTTCAATTCCATCAAGGGTGTCTTTAAGGGCCAAGTCATTTTCCTCTTCAATTCATGTTCAAAAAGCTCCTGTACTTTATGTAGTATTTTTCAAAACATTTTTGCACACGACCAGTTTTTTTATTTTGGCTACTGCAATGTAAGAGATACTATGAAAACCATGTTAATATAAAACAAAGCTATTTTCAACCAAAATTTAACCCCTTAACCCGAAGACAGGACTGCAAAACTGCAAGATATATTACAGTTTGCAGCTGAGTGTCAATTTTTACGTTACGTCACGATCTACCGTTGACAGCTGTGCTCAAGGTAAATTGTACACGCCTCCTAACCGCATGCTTTACGACTGGAACTTTTTTCTTTTCCCTGATTGGTTGCAACAGACCATTTCCGTGTCTATGTTGAAAATATGAATTGACCAATTACGTGAATTGTTTACGTTGGATGCACCTGACCAAAATGATTGTGACGTAACGTAAGACTTTACACATAACTGCAAACTAGAGTATATAGCTATTCACATTCTGAATGATGAATTGTCTACTGCTTAAAATGAGTGCAAAGGAGATGGTGTGGCAAATTAACATGCAGATTGGGATAACATTACAACTAGTCTTTCTGAGAAGATATTCGATATAATTATGAAGGTTTTTAAACAACTTCAGTTAATGTATAAGGGTTAAGGATAGAAAGTATTTACATAACGTCTTGAAATACAAACCTAAAGAAAACAAAAGTTGAAAGTTAACTATAATATACGCACACTGGAGAGTCTGAACATGATTTATATATATTAACATTTATATATATATATATATATATATATATATATATATATACAGGTATATATATATATGTTTTGTTATATTCACTGCTATTAAGATATCAATTTAATATATATATTTTATCAATTACTGTATATATGGAAAATTATGGCTTAATCAGTGAATAAAATATCACGATGAGAAAGAACAAAATTAATTATATATTTATTGTATCACAAAATTATTTATTTCAAAAATACTCTTCCCTTCTTCCTTACCTTTTTGTTTGCTACAGCTCTTTTAGCTCTTATCTTTGCTATTTCCGCGTAGCCGGTATTGAACGATGATTAATTACTTGTCACGTAACAGTAACAGTGATTTTGCGGTCTAACAATTCTTATGTAAGAGCGGTTAAAAGTGAAATTGTTAGACAGATGTAATAAACATTTCTTTCGTTGGACTTTTTATTAGTAATAAATATATAGAAGGATAATTATAAGGGTATAACAATAGGTAGTGTTTGTTCTGGCCTCTCACATTGAAGGTCTTAATTTTTCGATATCTTTAACTGGTTTATCGGTATTGAATTAATGATTCTAAAAAAGTAGATTGCAAAATTTGAACCAAACAGAATGTATAGCACCTACAGATAACTGTTATAATATAAACATATTAAAATAACTTAAATATCCTAAAAAAAATTTAAAAATAGAGAAAATTCCATTTTTGTTAAACTATTTGTGTCAATTTGGTAATACCATCTTATAGACCTTATATGGTTATATCTTTTTGTTCAAAAAGAAAAACATCTAATCTTTTGAAATAGAAGACCCTATCTCATGATTGGATGCAGTTATTTTTATTTTTAATGACCAGGTAAAAGGTTTTGATCTTTACCTGACCTTGACTCTGATATAAAAGGCCAAAACTAATCAAACTAATACCATCACTTAGTCATATTGTCTTCATGATTCTGTGAAAATTTCATTAATTTTTAAATACAAGAAATACAGTTTTGTGAGAGAAGAATCCTACTTTAATGCCGAAAAAATGCCTATTAATAGATCTAGTAAATATGTATATATATATATATATATATATATATATATATATATATATATATATATATATATATATATATATATATATATATATATATATATATATATAATATATATATATATATATATATATATATATCTAATTTTACTGCAATGTATTTTAATTAAATGTGTATGGATGAAATAATATTTCTCAATTAGAAAATAATTTATCAACCTTGTACAGAATGTTACTATTGTATTAAAACCAGTGTCCATGTGTGAGAACATACATTATAAAGTTGTAGTAAATTCCACAGAATTCTATAATTATTATATTCCTCCATTGTTATATTTTAAGTTAGTTCTAAATGTAATATAACTACGTTAATTTATTACGTATAAAATGTACGAGGGTTGATCCGAAAGTAACGTCACAGTGTTCATATCCTTTGTTTTTGGTGTCATATAATCAAATATAATATACCAAAAGATACAGATATCCGTCTAAATAACATTGAATTTTACATTTAATAATGTCTAACTGAATTTATTTTATAGATGTTCAAAACATAAAACATAGGAGGTGTCGCCGTGTCACAACTAAACGTCACGCTTGAAAGTGTATTTTTCTTGGAATGAAAAAGACAAACACATTAAATCTTCGGAAAAAGAGCCATATCCAAAGATATTCAATTTTATCAAAGTGGTGACATAACTTTTGGATCAACCCTTAATCTTGTTATATTTAAAGAGGTTAACTTTCAAGGTTTTACTTTAAGAAGTTATAAATATGATGCACATCATTTTCGAAAATTCCATTTTAACTTTTTATTTCTTTTTCATCTGTCAATTGTCTCTTCTGTAATAAAAGAATAATTATGCTACCATCTGTCAGTTTATATGTTTTGATTGCTGCACACATCATTTAGTATTTTCTATATATAAATATACAATGAAAAAAGAATTGATTTTTCCACGTTATTGTACAAATTTCAGTTCTAGTTGTGTCAAGAGCTTAATTATGAACAAATGAAGTAGTGGAATACAGAACATTTAGCTGGTGCTATAGTTGTGACAAATACAAAAATACCAAAGTCACAGAAACTGAGATTTATATTCAAATAGGTAAGGCTATTTCTTTCTTAGGACATAATTAAAATAATATTGAGTTAACTCAAATTGTCATATTGACAATTTAAATTTCAGTATTATCAAATATATCAGAGCCTTAATGCTTTTAAAGTATTTTTATAAATAGAAAGGAATTTTTTTAAACTAAAGTCTTGGGAAAAAAGATGGGTAAAGTTAGATTAAATAAAAGATAAAGTTTATTTTCCAGTGATCATGAAACTAAGTATTTTTAACTGAAGAAATATATTTACTTTCATAATTTCAACATTCAGAAAGTCAACTCCGAAATCTTTTTGCAAAATATATTTTGACAATGCAGTATAATGAAGGTTCTTGTTAAACACATGCAGAATGAATAATAACTTGATTCTGAAGTTTAAATTAAATTTTATTTTCATATTTGCTATCATGGATTTGATTTATTGATTGTATATTGTTTAACGTCCCATTCGAGAATATTTCACTCATATAGGGACGTCAACATATACCGGTGAAGGGCTTCAAATTTTGACTATAACTCAGGGCAATAGAGCAGTGAGGGATCTTTGTCTTGCCAACGCCTACCGTGACAAGGGGCCTCGGTTTTTTGAGACCCGACGCATATTCACTTCATCTTGACGAACGCATGGTGAAGGAACATTTGCTACCCATAGGTCAGTTGCGGCCCAAATACGAACTCACGACCTCCTGAACACGAAACGAACGCTGTACTGACTTCATGGATTTGAAAGAAATCTGTAATCGTTTATAAATATTTGTCCAGTTAATTTTGTTGCGTAATCTCAATGATATTTTCTTAACCCTGTCACAATTATTATGATGAAAGAGCAGGATACATAATTAAAAGTGCAGTAAACGGAAAGTGCGTCATATATGATCAAGTGTCAATTAATGACGTTGATATTCAAGTAACGAATTAGAACATAACAGGTTATTATTGAGAGTGCTCTAGCATATAGTGGCTGTGTTTTCTATCGTATATCATACCGGTATATCGGCAAAATTATTTGGGGAGGGGCAGACTTCAGTGCCCCTTTCCCCTGTTCCAATGGTTATGGCTTTGTCAAACTTTGTCGCTTTGGCGACATACTAAGCAACACTTCAGAGAAACAATTGTACATCGAAATGATGACTCAAGAAAAAAGTGCGCCTCCTTTCTTAATTTATCAAAATATTTTTTTTTTAAAAGGACCGCTGTATACATCACGTATGTAGTTTTTTTTCATTAAACATTTATTTCCTAGACTTATAACAATCAACAGTTGATATGTAGGACAGCTACCAGGGATGGGGCCCTGACTAAGCTCCCTTTATAACAATACATAAGCCCTACAGCCCACGCAGGGTGCTTTATCATTTAAATACAAAGTCAAACATAATTGTATATCTTTCAGTTTCATTGCTCAAGAGCACATTCTAAATACGATCAATCCTTAGACAGGACAGGTACCCGATAAATATAAGTCGATATGACAGATTTTAAGTGGTATCTCGATTAATGTCTGTATTTCGCATTTTGTATGTTTTTATGATGACCTTGTATGCAAATACAACCTTTTTTCATCGAATCTGGACCATGAATAAATAACTCCGTTCTTCTGAACAATTTAAAATGCTCACATTAAACATGACAACAGATGAAGTTTAGTATTCCTAAATATCTGTCCCACGACAGGCTCTTCCAGGATTCCTTGTTTTCTCCTATTCACGATTCGTAATTTTTACAGGGTAATCATTGTTATTACCTTACTTTAAAGCTGAACACGATTCGTAAAAGGCATATGTCCGCCTTTTTTGTTCGGAAAATCGCTATACCTGCAGACCCCTATATAACAGGGCAGGACTTAGTCACTGTTCAGTGTAATCAGTCGACATCGGTGTAGACGGATGTATGATATACAACTCGTTGATCACTGCTCGTTATTTAAATCTTCTTCATATCTTCTTCATATTAACAGACTACACTGTATATGTTACTTGTTTGTTTCGTAGTTGGAAAGTTGTATTCTAGTTGTACAGTTTATGGTCATAATGTTATCATTATATTCCTTGCTTCATTACATATTTACAGATTTGGACGAGAGAATATGGCGGTGAAGGAGGTAGTCTCCCTTAGTAAGATGTCGGAATGCATCAACAGATGTCGCCAGTCTCGGTATCTCATTCTTGTCGTCGTTTTCATCGCACTTTTCCTAGACAGCATGCTTCTCTCTGTTGTCGGTCAGTATCAAACCGTCATCAAACAATAAAATAATCAATATAAAATCAAATCAAATAATCAATCACTAAAAAAGCTACAGTGAAAACACAGCTTTCTAGGAGTGACATTCGGCTGCCAGCTGAATAGATACTGATAAGCCTACTCCTGTGGTCGAATGAGACTTGACAAAATAATTATTTTGATACTTTCATGCCTTTTCAAAAAGAATATCAACAGATTAAAAAAAATTAATATAAAAGCACTGACATCAAATCTAACTGTTAGTTTTATACATTTTAAACCTTTACAAAAAGAATATAATCAGTAATGTCAATAAAAGTACAGTAGTTCATTTATACAATGTGATGATTAAATGCTTCCCGTATAGAGGCTTCTCCTGGTATAATGCAGAGGAAGATATTCGGTAGACTTTCCATTTCATGAACTCTTGGTAAAAGACAAAAGAATTTCTTCCCTGAATTTGCCTTTATGTTATGTCTCTATAAAAACAATATTATCAATATTATTTAATATCAGTTTTCATTATAATTCATATACATGTATTTTTTTCATGCAAAATGTCTAAACATTTTGTATATCTTAGTGCCAATTATACCAAATTTCTTGAGGAAACTGAAGAGTCCGTATGAATATGTGAATAAAACAGTGAACAAAACTGCCCTAATTACCACGTGTGTTCCTATGAATGTAACATTACATTCAAATATCCAAAGACTTGAGAGTACCTACAACAAGAGATTAAGCTATGCAGAGAGTCAGAACAGAATGGACTGCGTTAACCAGACAATGATCGAAAGAATTCAAGATGTGGATGAAATTCAAATCAAGACTCGACGACATGCAGAATTAACCAACGAGAATGTAGAAGTTGGACTGATGTTTTCATCAAAGGCATTAATACAGCTTATTGCCAATCCGTTTATTGGGCATCTGACTAATAGGTAATGAGAGAGCGAGAGAAGTATTAGAACTCATATTAATTTATTAGAGAACTATTAATTTTAATCATTTATTTTCATTTTGCCATTATGGGAATATATATTCCATCAGGTGGAAATTCTTCCACCATATACTTAGCTTACAACCACCTTCGAGGGGTGTATGCTTAGTTTTTGGTCAAAAAATGTTAAAATAGGAATTGAAGGACATTTGGTAATAAAACTCCATTGCTTGAAAATAACTATTCAAATTAAAGTTTTAATTCAAATTGTTCATCTCCAGCTACCATTACTTGTGGTAGAAATGTCTTTGAAGTTGGGGACTGTAATATCGGAAGGTATGTCAATTTTTAACTGATGCGTCATAATATTAACTTTTCCTGCAAGTAGTGCAAGGCAATTGATGCTCTTAAGAAACATTTACTTTTTGGTTTCAGTGTGTATTGCTCATCATTATATATCAGATCACCATTTTGCGATCTCTTTTAATCACAGGTATGCGTTTAATCAATCCCCATGATTTTACGCTACTGATATTTTTATATTCTTTCCACTAAGAACTGCGTCGGTGCCTTCAGGTAATTTCACAATGCCATAGGTTTTTGCAAAAAAAAAAGGTTTTTAGTTTAAATTAAGACCTGATAGAACAATAGCTTTTGGAGGAATGCTTTTCAATAAGTGTACTAATAAACATTGTTAAGTAAAAGAGTTTTTAAAATGCATATTTTCTTTATTTAATTAATTATTCAATCTTTAAAAAATGTTGACAAGGGCAATAACTCCTTCTCAGGTCTCTTCAATCAGGCATTTGCTTTATTGTACTTTTAATGTAAAATAGTTTCCCTGATATTCCCAATTCAAAAGTATCTAATAAGTAGGAAGTCTTTCGGAACATTCAGCATCGAAATTATGTATTTTAACCAGTTTTTACATATTTTTCATAATACTGTTTACAAAAATTGTGCGAGTTTTTCTTTGTTGACATATACCTTTGTTTATTTATGTCCCTCATCTTCAATAATATGGCGACCTACAAGTATATATTTTTTGCAATAATTGAAAAATTTAAAGTATATGAAATGAAAATAAATGCAGTTTTTGTTCTTTGAACCATTAGAATTGTGAGGTAGGAAAGACCTTAATGATGTAGAATTCTGTATGTAGGGAAATTTTCGCCCCGGTTTGATTTTCGCCCCTTTTGTCCTACTCGTGTTTGGGCGAATATAAAACGAGTTGAACTCAAAAACACAGTATAATTTTTTAAACACAACTGTGACTGGGCAAATTTAAAACAGGGCAAAATCATTTGCATGTGTAAAAGAGCGAACTCAAAATAAAAAGGGGTGAAAATAACCCTGTATACAACAATAGTTTGACTAATCATAACTGGGTGCTTTGAAATTTTAGCCATCAGTACATAAAATGTCTTTAAGTGAATGTCGATTTCATAAGTTATTGAAAGTAGTTTTATTAAAGCGCGGATTAATTTTGTAATCAAGTCATTAATTTTATTGTGTAAAACCGTTTCCCAGTAAATTACATCAACTTCCTGCAGGTTTCTCGTTTAATTGCACTTCAAATTTGTGATGTCGTTTTAAGCAACCTTCTTATTTGAAATTTATGGGGACACAACGTTTTAACGAAAGAAAAATACTGTACTCAACATCAAATCATTTCATTATAACATCAAAGAAAAAAGAACAGATAGTATACTATAATATACATAGTGTGATCAATTTTCCACGTACATAAATTCAGTATTAACTTCTAACCAAAAAAAATAAACCATTTCTGTTGAAACCATTCAAAATACTATCTGAAACTAAAAATAGAATAAAACTCTTCATCAAGAAGATACTTAATAAAGCTCCTCACAAAAAACTGATATCTTGCAGTTTTGTGGAAGAAATGCTTTCAAACAGCTAGTTGTAATCTGGAAATCTTTACATAAATATAAAGAGTTATATAAATTTTGTCGTTGTTGAGTTGAACATATGATTGAAATGTTGCGAATCTGCTAAATTTTAGTGTTGTATTCCTGCATATTTCCTTGTAATCCCTTGTTGCAACCCCACCCAATGAATAATTTATTATTAACTTAAACGTTATGGTTTATAAACTCTAAATTTATGATTGTGATATGGTTCAATATAATTCGAGTAGCGAAAGATTGTCTTCTCTATCGCGGATTAGATCCACAGTTCCTGTATTAACATTTTCTCAGTTATAATTAAGCATAAGATTCAACTATGACAAATTGTATTGTTGATACAATGACTGGTTACTGAATTTTTACAATTTCAGTCTTTGATAGATGGAAAGTTGACTCACGTCATCCCTATAGATTGTAAAATCCATCATTTTTACACCGGATTTTCTTCACATTTTCTCTTCATCCGATATTGACAAGGGACACACGGTGGTGTGTTCCGATGACAGCGGATGCTTACCTCTCCATGGCATCTGATCAAAACTTTGTGGTCAGAGCCGAGTTGGCTCTGTTCAAAATATGTTTATGTAATGTCTAATAAATCTTTAAATAATTATTGTTTATCATCTTCATATTACATTTTTTTAGACTCCAAATCTTATAGAATTTTTTCTACAGATTCAATTGCATACCATCTGCGCATTCTAAATCGTCCACTTTTGGGAGGTTACATTACATTTTTGTTTATAATTTTTACCTCTATTTTAATAATAAACGATCACTATACGTTTCTGTCTTTCCCTTTCAGGGTTGGATACACGATTCCAATGTTAACAGGGTTCGTGGTTATGTTCGTATCTACAATCGGTAAATGAAGAGGTTTCTTAAATACGATGAAAGAGTGTAAAAATTTGTTAATGGCATAATCAGACTTTCAGGATAAAAAAGAAACCTATCTCTACATTACAATACCTGTAACTTACAAGTACTAGCACTGTATAAATCAGGCATGGTTATACAAATCAAGAAAGTTAATCTTAAATCGTTCATTTTATTACATGTAGCAGAACTCAAAAAAAAAACCCACACACAATGAAGAATTAGAACAAAACAAATTAAAAAGGAACACCTTTTTCCGAAGCATATTTCTGATTTGGGGAAAATATTATGACATGTTTTCTGCATTCTCACCTATATATATTTGTTTTTTAGTATTTTCTACATATTTTGCATTCTCACCTTTGCATATTTGTTTCTTTAAGTATTTGCCTTTGGGGAGAATTACTGGGTCCTTGTTTTTGCTAGAGCAGTCCAAGGAATTAGTTCCTCCTGCTCAAGTGTCGCAGGTAAATCTGAAAATGATTTATCCGTATTAAAAAAAACCATCAAATCGAATAATGATAAATTTAATTGTAGGTAAGCTGTAAGTGCATACAAGATTCGAATTTTTTAATGAAAATATCTAAGTGCATATACCTTTTTGGCTACAATAATACTCACACATACCCGTGATCTTTTGAAATTTTGTCATATGCTATTATTAGGAATGGGAATGTTGGCAATGACTTACCCAGATGACAAAGAAAGAGGGAATGTTATGTGTCTGGCTTTAGGGGGTCTGGCCATGGGGGCCATTGGTAAGTTGACTTGGATAAAACTTGCTTTAGGTGGTCTAGCCATTGTTTTCATTTATTTATGTTTTATGTGAGCTAGCAGCTATGGGTATACTATATGAGTTCATGCCAGCCTTGCGCTGGTGTTCAGTTACTTATTACGAATGATGTTAAAATGAATGCTTTTGAGGTTTTGATTTCGGTGTTTAATTGCATGTACAATAAATTCACTGAGTAATGAGAATTTTTTGTAAGTTATCTATCCCTGTGCGGAAAACAATTAATGTTTATTACGTCATAGTACTGCTGTGCCAAACTGCGATGCAGCTCTATGCCAAGTACCAATTTTTAAAAAATAGATTCAAATTTTCATAGAATATAAAGACTAACCCTCATCTTTTGGATATAGGTGCAAAACGAACACTTATCAGTCGAAAAACGAAACAACTATATACATGTAACCTAAATAACTTGGCTGGGTGCAGGATTGATCTTAATCAGTCCAACGGTGCGTAAGGACTATCCCAAAATCTCTTGAGTGGGTTTTTAGAAACGTGTTAGCGTTCAAGGACTAACCCTTATCAGTCGCATTGTATACGAGGACTAACCCTAAGACCTCTGGTGGGTAAAAACAATAAGCAAATCAAAATCAGTACAATTGTATGCGAGATGAATACTGAATAAATGAAATCTGAATGCAGGACAGCGTCATGACGTTGGACTATTATGACGCCATAAATTTTAATAGTTCTTCCACACCGTCGAGCCTTGGCGTATCAGACCATCGTACTTTAGCAAAACTCGTCTCATAGGAAACGAGGCATTGTACTTCGGCGTGACCACTGTATACAAAGTGGTAACCGAAAATCTACTTGATTTGGATCACTTGCGATATTGCTTTGGGTACTCTGATGCATTATGGGTAAAAAAAAAATTCTGCAGGCAAAATATGGGTAAAAGTAACTTTAAGGTCAAGATCTAGTAAATGTCCTTAGACTAACTTTTTGGTGCTAGATCCATTATGACGTCATAATCACTTTCAACTTTCTTTTTCCCGTACTTTACGGCTCTAATACAATTATGTAGAAATTAAAGTATTTTCATGGAGTTCAATTTGAAATCACCTGAAAAGTAGTCCGGATACCTATATTAAATTTAACATTATTTAAAAGAAGAGACCAAGAACATACAAATTACCGTTTTCTGAAAGACTGTAGGCAATCTGGATATATTTTGTTTGTGTGACATGGAAAAAACTCCCATATTCATGACTAATTTTCTTAATTTTTCATTGAAAATGACAGTTTAAAATATGGTTTTCATCTTATTTTCCTACAAATTATGCCCCGAAACACCATTTTTGACCAAGCTAAAGTTATAAAGCATCATTAAAGGAATTTATTTCTTGAATTTGATAAATCTGTAGGCACCCTTCATTTACTAGATCTTGACCTTAAGAAATTAAAAAACTTATTAAACCTTTAAAGAATTAATGTAAATTTATTTGAGAAAATTTTTAAGTTGAAACATGTTAGAAATTCGATACCGTTCTCCTTTACAAAGTTAAAACGTGATTTTCACTCATTTTGAATTATTTCTATTGTTCTTAATTTTTTCAAACTATATTCTGTTGTAAAAGTGATTGTATCTAAGTTTTCGCCTCAATTCTCCCACAAAACATCATCTGATTTCGATAAATAACGCTTTTTAGAGAAATTGAGCTATTCTTGTTTTGAGTGAATGCTATACTATGTTTGCAACATATTTTTGCGATGGCTATACTTTTTTCGGATCGTTTTTGTGATTTGCATGAAATTAAGATTTATTGTTTTTTGATAAAATTATCGCGATTTAAACAGTTTTGAAAAAAATATTGGCATTCATTATCACAAGAGAAACATTTATCAGTCGAAAGAAGTAAAACAGAAAAAAATAATTATAGAATTTGATGAAATGTGCTATTATCGCTGGTGTTTGTGCGATACTTGATTTGCGTTTTGTCGCGATTGATGCAGAAATGCTATGTTTGATTTGCCTAGAATACTTCTTGAAGAATGAAGGCGTATATAGGGGGAGTTTAATCCAAAGACATTGTCTCAAGTTTATGTCATTAAATAACTTATTGATAAATACACGTAATATATTTTCACTTATGTTTAAAGGTATGTAAAAACGGAAAAAAGGGCTTCACAAGCTAATCGAACTTTTTCCAAAGCTCATGATAGGCGTAATACTGAATGCGTTAACCACGATATGTTACAGTGTCTTCTTGATGTTTGTGTGTCAGTTTGCTATAAAGAAACGAATTTGTTGAGACAAATAATGTTTTTCAACCTATCATTTAATTTATCTTGGGTCGTTTTTTTTTCCTTTCTTCTTTCACCCAACTGTTATACCTTTGTTTTTATACTTAATTTGATTACGAAATGCTACGTTTACTTGATCAATACATAGAGCTCACAGCAGATGTGACCGATCAACAAGGGATGCTTACTCCTCCTAGCCATCTCTGGTATTCCGGGGAGGGGGGATCCGTATTTATGCCCTGCTCAAATGTTTGTATTGTTTGCATATTTTTCGACATAAATCAATGCTCATTATCCTCACTTTTTTTATTTCAGAAATATTCGACTTTTAGATAGAATTGGTTCGGACGCCATTTAAAAAAAAAAACACAATGCATTTACTTTTCCGTAATTTAAACACAAGACTTCAAATAGAAACCTGATCCGTTCATATTCAAAAATAAATTTTTATAGCTATGTTACAACGCACTTTGAAAAAAATTTTCAAAGTGCGTTAAATTAGGGACCAAGCAACGCACTTTGCAAAAATAAAATTTCTTTTCAAAGTACGTTAATATCGACCATATTAACGCACTTTGAAAAAAAATGGGCATGACTTGGTCAATATTCTTGCAAATCTTAGGTATGATAAATAATTGAATCTTTTGGATAACTTTTCGGTGATAAGGTAACTTCAGGATGTGACAGTGAGCAATTTTGATTTTTCCATACTTTGAAAATTCTTTATCTTTTAAATGTTTTACTGTACTTAATGTTTTCCAGTTTCCATGCATTTTATGTAAAATAAGACATTGAAAGTTTTCAACATCATACTAGTTATGCAAATACATATATTTGGGTGTCACAAAGGCATCGGTACAGTGAAAGGTGGGGGGAGCTTCGAAACACAAATGTTTTGCAAAGATATACATGATATGTTCATTGAAATTTGGGGCTTACGTTGCGGGGGGGTCTACTTTCAATTTGCTACCGACGGCTATATACATGTATAAGAAAAAAAGAGTTGTGTGAGAGACTTTAATTTTATTCGTCTTCTCCTTGTTCTCACTGAGGTTAAATCAATACATGTAAATTAAAAAAGATTTTCGAAAGATATAATTATTACAATTAAATTGATTCTCTCTATTATTAAAATTTTAGTCTTGAGTTTTTGTTTTATAATTTTTTTTTCAAAGTGCGTTAAATGTCCCCATGGTAAAAAATGTTGATGTACACTCTCAACGCACTTTGAATTTTTTTTTCAAAGTGTGTTGAGTGTGTTCCAAAATTTAACGCACTTTGAAAAAAAATTCAAAGTGCGTTGCCACAGGCCACACTACTTTTCCATAATTTATATAAATACATATGTATCACACTCACCTATTGAACATAAAACGCTTAAGGTGAGCATATGACACATGGACCTTCTATGGACTGGGCCATTGTTGAAATGGAAGAGGAGTCTGAGGAATTAAGAAAATATTGTACAGTACTGTTTTAAACACAAAGTAACGTCAATAAATTATTTTACAAATTGCACTAGGCCTATATGCGATATGTATACTCGAAAAAAGTATATAGCTGTCAAGACAACAAAGATAGCTTTCTAGATATTTTCTACGCAAACCTAAAATAGCTCTGGAAAAGTTGGGTAGGTGCCTATTTGATGTAATTGTCAAGATATAAAGAAGACCTTGTAGTCAAATTTGATAGCTTACGTTTGATAAGGATTCAAATTAAACATTACAATAAATGTTTTATTGAAATAATGTCATCAGTCCATTCCAGTGGATGATTAGATGCGTGAAAAACGCGTGCTACCGATGTTTATGGAGGGGTAGATGAAACAAAAATATGATAATCTTTAAATATACCAAGAAGAAGTCTCATATTGTTTGAAGTAGTTTTATTATCAGTAAAAAAAAAACGTATATTAAAGCATATTTTTTGTCTAAATGTGCAGATAGAAACTTCGAATGATCCAAACAAATATAGCTAGTGATCCAAATCAAGTAGATTTTCGATTAGCACTTTGTATACAGTGGTGACCATAGGACTTTGGCGTCCGTAAGACAGTGAGCCATCGGGATTTGGCGCAGGCCATCGGATTTTGGCGAGACCATCGAACTTTGGCGTCACCATTGCACTTTAAATTCTTACGTATATGTTATGATATATCATGCTGAGTAGTTCCAAAATGCCAAATTAAAAATTTGATACTGATTCCTTTTCTTACAGTTTTATATAAATTCTAATTAAATTCGTAATGCTTTCAAATATTTCTAACTGAACATAATTATATTAAAATCAGTAACACCAAAAAGAAGGCTTGCTATTTTTTTTTTTTATTTCTATTGTTATTTTTACAGTTGGGCCATTATTTGGGGGTACCATATATGAATTTGCTGGAAAAGAAGCACCTTTTCTCATTCTATCATCCCTTGCCCTAGTAGGCGGCTGTAAGTTCACCACTTTATTAACTGTATGAGATTACATTATAACAAAAAATTGTCGCCCCTTCTATTTTCGCACCTTTTGCCCTCAACTCAAGTAGGCAAATTTCAAATAAGACATTAAAAAAATCTTAAACAGAAGTTTTTCTGAACCAATTTAATACGGAACAAAAAATGTTTGCAAGTGTGAAAGGGCGAAAATAACCCTGTATACATGTACAGTATAGATGAGCCCAAGTGAATAGTATTAACTGAGCATGCTTTGATTTGTAGTACTTAGGATGTTTATGCTGCAGCCATCTGTAAAGCCCGAGTCTAAATCAGGGGCTTCCTTATCAGAGCTTCTGAGGGATCCATATATACTTATAACAGCGGGTAAGGTATTTTACAATCCTCGTAGTGGGTAACAGAACATTAGAAAAAAAACAAGAGGCCCACGGGTCTTATAGGTAAACATCAATTGAATTTGGATTGTTTTAAACTAGAGGCCATGAAATATACAATTTTAAAAGAGTCACCATTGCTAATCATAACTGTTTAATTACATAATTATAATTATACCCAGGGTAGAGGAGATTTTCAAAGAATTAATGTGTGTTCACTACATAATGGAGCCCCACCCTAAAACCAGACCTCTACCTCAGGGGCCATGAAATTGACAATTTTGAAAGAGGCACCATTCCTTATCATATCGTTTATCAGCTTAATACTCAAAGGCAGAGGAGAAGAATTAATTCATTTTCACTATATATTCAATTGCGCCCTGTCTTAACACGAGAACCCCTGACCCCTGACAATTTTGGAATATGCACCTCCAGCATAATTATGCACAGTTTATCTGCTTTACATTAATAGCAAGTACTGTAGTTAACTACAGTTTACTCTAGTTAATTACTTTTTTCCCACTTAAGTAAATCAAAGTATCTATTTTTACTATAATATATATATATATATCGATATATGATATTTTAAAAAATTCCTTA
The DNA here is from genome assembly GCF_032062105.1 of Saccostrea cuccullata. Classification (NCBI taxonomy): domain Eukaryota; kingdom Metazoa; phylum Mollusca; class Bivalvia; order Ostreida; family Ostreidae; genus Saccostrea; species Saccostrea cuccullata. The sequence continues at coordinate 21,925 of NW_026928220.1, read as the reverse complement.
AGTATTAATTAACTTATATTAATTAAAAAACAATTTATTGTATATTGATATATTTGGGAAAAAAATTCATAATCGCTATGTTTGTAAAGAAATTTTAAGATATATAAATGCTATATGCCGAAATTGGTTGAGAAGTTTATTTGGAGTTTTACAAAATCTTGGGTGTAAGAATTAAATACATGTACTTTCTGATGCTGTTCAAAGTTTCATTTACATTCAAAAATCAAATGAAATCTGATATTTGCTGCTGTGTGCTCTCTATTACATAATGTACAAACTCTTTCATCCAAAGGAATATTTGATCATATACCAGTTTCAAATGGGAGGTGGAGGTCTGAATTTTACTAGTATATTTTTTAAGTTTATTAGGTAAAATACTTAAGCATTTTTCACATCCAAAATCACTGAACTGATAAACTTTAAACATAATGCTATTCACACATTTTATTAGAATTCAATTATTTCTATCGAGATGACTGTTTATTTTGTTTAAAAATTGATTGGAGAAAGTTTACAAAATAAATTCAGGATCCATTACGTTTGCTTACTTGGGTATTGCGATGATGCAGCCCTCCCTGCCGATATGGATGTTTGAGACTATGGGATCTCCGGAATGGCAGCAAGGTATTGATGATACCTGCATATAGCATTAAATTTTTAGGTCACCTGAGTAAACTCAGGTGACCTATTGCTATCTGTTTTGTCCGTCGTCGTGCGTCGTGCGTCGTCCGTCGTGCGTTAACATTTAAACATTTTCAGCTTCTTCTCTGCAACCACTGAACCAATATCAACCAAATTTGACACAAAGCATTTATGGGTGAAGGGGAACAAAAATTGTGAATTTCATGATCCCTGCCCCCCTGGGGCCTGAGGGGTGGGGCAAAAACCACTAAAATTAATGCAATCTTTAAAAATCTTCTTCTTTACTCCTGGACATCAAGCAGTCAAACTGTTTGCATGATTGTAATTAGCAATGAGTCCTCTACCAAAATTGTGAAATTCATGGCCCTGTGGTCAGGGGTTCTAGTGCTAGGGCGGGGATAAATAAGTAGGTAGTGAAAATGCATTATTTCTTTGAAAAATCTTCTTCTCTGCTCCTGGGTATTAAATAAACCAACTAAGTACATAGTTCTGATGAGCAAGAGTGCCTCTACCAAAATTATGAATTTTATGGCCCCAGGGTCAGGGATTCTGGTGTTAGGGCGGGGCTCTATTGATTATATAGTGAAAATACATGAATTCTTTGAAAATCTTCTTCTCTGCTCCTGGGTATTAAATAAACTAACTAAGTACATAGTTATGATGAGCAAGAGTGTCTCTACCAAAATTGTGAATTTTATGGCCCCAGGGTCAGGGGTTCTTGTTTTAGGGTGGGGCCCTAATGATTATATAGTGAAATGCATGAATTCTTTGAACATCTTATCCTTTGCTCCTGGTTAATATACTAATGATCTAATTACATATTTCAGTTTTACAAACCCTCCGCTCAAGGTTTTGAATTTTCAGAAAAAAATAAAATAATTTTTTTTCTTTCCGATGTCAAATTTGAGTCGGGATCGAGATTTCAAATTTACGAACTCGCACTTCCGGTTTTAAGATGAAAAAGCGGATAAATAAAGCTAGATCTGAGAAGATAGCTTTGTTTAGTGTAAAATTCATCGATACGAGTGCCATTCAAAACGTTTCACCCGTTCAAAGGACAAATAAAATGCTGACGACTTTGCTGCACAATGACATGCTGGTGAGATAATTATGTATTCTTTTCAAAAGTATCTGTCTGTGAATTATTTTCCTCCCCCAGGTTTTAAACTGCTCGTGGTAGCTACTGCATATTGCCAGCGACATTGTTACAGTTTAGGTCTCTGTTATAGCTTACAGTCTAAGCATCATTCTTCAGAAAAGGGTTGCTTATGCATCAGATGTAATGAATAAAACAATGTGAGAAGTTAAGTCCATTTGAGGAAGAAATAAACAATAACCTGAAGAAATAAAAAAAAATTCAACTATTAAAAGGCGGCAAGAATATACAAATATATACAGGCATGTAGTATCATTTGTCATTTGTATCAGCCAGAAAAATTATTTTACACTTAATTGAAAAAATGTTCACCCTACTTCCCAATACTCCCTGTCTGTTTTATGATAGGAATTATAATTTTAGGCATCAAGTAAATTTTAGAACAATGTCTACACATTCACCTAACACATATTTAAAAAATGAAGATATATTGAAAGACTTTTAAAGAATTGATTTTTTAAAATATATTTTGACCAACATCACAAAATTTATAAATATAACTGGCCCAAACTGGCAGATGATGAAATAAGCAATTAAATGTTCTACTTTCCTATTTGTAAGCATTATGTGTCCAGTGGTAAGGAGCCTATTAGAATAGCATAAAAAAAGAATGTACAAATGTTAATAATTGATTTATCAATTTTTTTTTATTTCCTTCTCCTTCGGGACTTTTTTATTCTCATGTCCATAACTAAACCTAAACATAAAAAAATGCTGGCCTTATAATGAAGAAAGGGGTCTCTTTCAAAATAGATAATTTCAGGGCCGCTGGGTCAGGGGTACCAGGGGGTACTTTGACTAAAAATAAATTAATGCTTTGAAATCTGCCCTTTGATAAGCAATGGTGCCTCCTTCAAAATTTGTGAATTTCATGGCTTTTGGATTAAAACACGAACCAAATACAATCGCTGGAAAGTTGTTACATGATACTCAGGTGACCTATAAGGCCCGTGGGCCTCTTGTTAAATATTTTATTTTATTGTTTGTAGATATTATATAAAAAGTTCGGAAACAAATTCTAATAACTTACGAGGTTCTCACCTTATAAATGAATTTAAAAATGTTTTATGCATATATTCATTCTTTATATTAAAAATCTGGTACTTATTTCTAGTGTTAAGCATGCAGTAAAGCATTTATTAGGCTCATATAGTGCGTTTAAAAATAAGGGTCAATATAGACTCATCCAATCATAAAATGAATGAACATTAATGAAAAAAAAACTTTTCTTAACATTCTCCCATGCAAATTCTTTGACATTTTTTGAAAGTTCTTTTAAATGTTCAATTATGTCTCTAATATGTACATTGTTAAAAATTTAATTCTGGTGATTATAGGATTAAAGGGATTATTCTTTTGAATTCTACTAACAAATTAAAATAAAAAAAAAATAATAAAAATAATAAAATAATAAAATTACTAATAATGATAATCAAAAAAATGTCTATCTTACTTTTGCTTAAAAAAGGTTGCATTATTTATAGCTGATTCATAAGTTACAGACTTTGGATCCAGAAGAATGATTCATGTATTCAATTTTAACAATGAATTCTATTGGTTCCAGGGGCCATCTTTTTACCAGTCAGTATATCATTCCTAATAGGTTTAACTACTTTTGGTAAACTGGCCCACAAAATGGGGAGGTATGGCATATCTTATTATAGTTACATGGATACAGAAAATAAAGATTTCTTGTAGACGTTTGAACTATTGTAGGATATCAAACGCTGTTTATATTTGTAAAGCTTTTTTTCTATTAGTGTGGCTTCAAGCTGATAATGATTGATTAGGAATGGTTTAATTTTACAGGTGGCTCAGTTCATTAATCGGACTGATTATTATAGGAGTTTGCTTAATAGCTGTAAGTGTTTCCGATATTATCCATCGATATCGTAGTAATCATATATTATTTATAATTATCAATTGATATCTTATTTTCTATCTTTATTATGATCAACTTTCTTTAACTTAATCATTTGTCCATATCTTAATTATATATCGATACATTAATTAATTCTTGAATGAAAAATATTAATAAGTCCATTTTATTTCTTTCCAGATTCCATTTTCAAAAAATATATATCATTTGATAGCACCAAATTTTGGACTTGGTTTTGCATTAGGTAAGAAAAGCACAGTGAGTGAAATGTTTCTACAAAATTTAGTTATCTGCGTTAAGTTATCTTTATTACGGAAAGTCAGACTAATTTCTCTACGAAATTTGGTCATTTGCATTATATTATCATTGCAAGGCGAATGTGACAAGTATAGGGGTTGCTTAATCCTCCTATTCACCTGAGCCAACTCTGTCCTAGGCCCGTTCACAGATTTGTGTTGTACTATTAAAATCTTTTTAATCGAAAACAGTTTTTTTTTCTTCGCCTATTTCATTGCACTTAAGGGATTTTAAACCATTATGGTTTTTGGAATGAAAAATTCACTTCGAGGCAGAATATATGACATTGAACTGCAATGGCTTAACTCTATAAGGAACTAGTCTTTAATACATGTAAGCTTATTTTTACCTGTTTACCTGACTGTGTATAGGTATGGTGGATTCCTCTATGATGCCACACATGGGATACCTTGTTGATCTTCGTCATGTCTCTGTGTATGGTAGTGTGTATGCTATTGCAGACTTCACCTTTTGTCTAGGATTTGCCTTTGGTATGAAATGCATAAAATTAAAATAAATTTTTGCACTCGATGAATGTAATTTTTGCAGTTCACTTTCTTTTATGCATATACGAAGCAAATGTTAGATCGTATAATATTGACAGTGTTATTTATTTTTTTTTATTTCAAGGTCCTGCAATTAGTGGAACCTTGGTCAAAGAAATAGGATTTAACTGGTAAGCAATTAAACTTTTTGTAATTTAAACTGTAAAAAAAAAGGTGTTTTAAAACTAAAGAAACAAATTAAGGAATAAAAAGTTCTAAAATGTGGCCAGTCAATTGTTCAAGTTTAAAGCATATGACTTAAGTATATATTTGTTGGTGCTTTTTTTTTTTACATAAAGGCATTGCTTATATATAATAAAATTTGTATACCTGTAGGATGCTATGGATAATAGCAATAATTAACTTGATCTACGCTCCACTTCTATACTGGATACGGAACCCCCCAGGACGAGAAGAGAAGATGGTAAAATATTTCAGCTTCGTATATCAATCTTTTTATCCCTTAATCATTATAGTGTCTTGCCTCCTGTTTTACTTAATTTTTTCTAAACTCAACTTTAAAAGAGTTGATACACAAAATCGATCATGTATTTACATAAAATGGCAAAAAATGATTACTTAGGTAAAATCCCCCAAAATTTAAAATTTTGAACTCTACATGTACATTTTTATGTAATATTCTTATCTTCAGTCGCTGATTATGAATGACCAATGCCCTGTCCAGTATGTCACATACAATCAGACCGGGAAAAGTTTACCCACTTCCGATGTCGAAGACCCGTACGGGAACGACTAGTAGAACGCCAGCGTACCACGTGATCTGTACTATGACCCAAAACAATGATATACGCCAAACTCTGATGTGTCTGGGCGATTTGGAAATATTGGTTTAAGACTTCGCTGAAAGAAAACAATGTCTTTTAATGCTTCCAAACTCATGAATATGCATTAGAATGTTTAAATGATCCGATTGTGACCATATTATAATGTTATATATATGTAAGTATATACAAATACATATGAAATTTAATAAGGCATTTTTATTTTTTTATTTTCATATAGATCTTACAATATTTCTAAATTTTTGTTTTATTCTGTTTACATGTAGAAGTTGATATTTTGAGACTTACTCTTACAGTTTTTAAAGCATACTTCAGAACAAAGTTTTTAATTACGTCATATTTAAATGGTTAGTAAGATACAATGTCACTTAACAATGCTTAGAAAAAAGGAAATCATTTAAGTACGATGTTATTTTGTAAAAACATGGTTTTTGTCATGTAACTTTTTGACGATGATGACAGACAAAATGGGTGTATGTATGAGTGATAAGGTAATATTTACTAACAAAATATGTGATATACACGTATTATTTAATTATATCCTCTACTTTGCTATCATTTTTTAAATATCACTGTTAAGTTATTATTGAAATCCTACAAAAAAGATCAAATTAAGTATGTTTGTCAACCGAGTATTAGTGTAGCGAAAGATACCTTGTATTATAAACGCTTGACAGAAGTTCACAGACGTATAAAATAATACAGAATACAAAAAAATTGTGTTAAAAGTTATTATAATGAATTTATATTGGTTTTATTTCAAACTTATTTATATTAAAAGTAATAATTTGAATAAAATGAGATGATAAATAATACGATGTAGTAGTATATATAATAATTGTTGACATCCCTTACCAAACTGATATGTTTGCTTCAGGCCTGTAGCAAGTCTGCTGCAAGCTTGCAGCAAACAACATTGTTCGCAGAAAGAAAATTTTCTTGTTCGCAGATGATTGCCACTAGCTGCAATCTTGCGGCAAACATCGCAGCAATTGCTGCAAGCTTGCAACAAATTCGCAGGAACCCAACTTGTTTGCAGGAACAATGCATGAAACATACACGCCAATTTAATGTTCGCAGCAAGTTAGCTGGAAACATTTTACGGTTTGAATGTTTGCAGGAAGTTCGCAAGAACAGTAAACAAGTCAAATCAGCCAATGAAATACAGATTGAACTGTGTTCAACACAGAACTGGCCATTTTGAAATGTGTGAATTGAAGCTGTGCATGTTTCAGTATTTTGTTAGGAATATATACCATCTTGAATGATTAAAAGTGTAAAACTCTGGATGTAGGTGTTCATTGGCATCCATGATATCTAACTGGTAAGATCTGATTTTGTTTTATTTTGATATAAAAAAAATCTTAAAAGCATGTTTGAGTAACAGCTAGGTCAAATCTAAGTCTATTATGAATTTCAGTCCTCATCTTAATATCATATATGTATACTTCTTAAATGTATTAATGGACCCAAATCAGTTAAATGTTTTCAAATGAATTAGTAACTGTAATTACAGACAAAATTATATTTCAATTTCTTAATGTTCTGTTCCTATACAAAAAACTATAATGCACTTAAATTAAAAAAAAAAATATGGAAGCTTTGTCGAGGACAATAAAGAGAACCTATCAAAACTTCATGAAATTGCATTATTTCAGAAATATGTGGTGGATTTTCTCTTAAATTAACAGATTTAGGTTAGGACAAAGGCTTTCTGCGAACTTGCTGTTAGTACACAGAAATGTGCCAAAACCATACGGAAATTGTTTGCTGCAAGTTAGCAGCAATGTTTGCCGCAAGCTTGCAGCAATGTTTCCATATCTGAAAAATCCAGTGTTTGCTGCAGACTTGCAGCAAACCTCATTTGCATGCTTAAATGTTTGCTGCAAGCTTGCTGCAGACTTGCCGCAAATTGTTGCAAATACCAAGGCTTTGTATAGACTGTCATACATTCTTTAGCTACATTGCTGCAAGTTGGATTTTACTTAGCATACGAGGGCTGTTCAATAAATAATGTCCTGAACTCTATGGCATACAATACAGATATTATATGACATTAGGCGTGACTTTCTCTCATGACTGAATCTTTAATGAATTGATATCAGTTGATGTAACCATTGTTCATCTTATATTCACATTGTGAGAAGCTGAAAACAAGGGCTATTTGAGACTCTGCATTAAAAATGAATGGTAAAGAATCAGTAAAGTAGAGTGAAATTAAACGCTTCATTAAGGCTGTTGTAAACTTGATAAGATTTCAAAATAAATATTCACTGAAATTTATTATATTTACAGCAACCAATGCCTGTTTTACAGACACATGAGCAGGTGAATTTTAATGAACAATAATGATATAATGGGCACTAAATTCAACAAACATATGGTAAAACACACAACAAAGAACTATATGCCTTGGCGACAAGGACTGAATATTTCAAACGTCATATGTACGTAATGACGTCAAAATGTGTAAATGAATTTGCAAAAAATGTAATATTTCAAAATTCAACAAATGCCATGTGTGTTCAGGATAAATATTTTGATATAATGTGTAGAATGATATTCAATTATGAATACTGTTTGATATAAATTGACTTTTGTCCTCTTTCTGAAAACACACACACAAATTGTGAATACACAGGCATGTTTTCTGTTAACTTATTTCCAAACAATTTATTGAAAAGCTTCAGCACATTTCAGGTTTTCAAAAAAAAACACCTTTTATCCAAACAATTATTTTTTAAAAAATCAGAAATTGTAGTTATCCACGTTTGTCTGAAATGCAAACATATAATGAGACATGAGTCCATTGATTTATCACCTTCAAAACATTCTTTAGAGAAGATGAACCTGACAGAAACAGCAAAGGTCTGAAAAGAGCTAAGAATTACAAAAACATTTTATATGCCATTTTATTATAAATATTTGTGGTCTTTTTGTTCAAATTCTTATTCGGGGAGGCAGTTCAATTTCTGGAGAAGTCTAGAAAGCATTTTTCTTGAAAAAAAAAATCAAAAGGTTTTTGAGAGGACGGAACTAGAATCAGGAATCCCAGGAATCCACTACATTACATTTCTTCACAACAGCGTCCAAACCAACACGCCATGAAGAGTAATAGTTTTAGAGATAAACAGGAAGGTTATATTTTGTCACACAATAGTTTTCGTTAGATCTGTTACCCTTTGACTTGGTTCATTTTCCAAACTTGAAAAAAAAACACCTTTCATACAGAAAAAACAAGTCCTTGAAATCATATAAGGTCTGCTATAATCCAGTATACGAAGGGCCATTCTCAAAAATGAGTTCTAAAACCAATCAGAAAATTAGATAAAAATGCAACAGACATGTGTTTTAATTCAAACAGATTATCTAAAGCTGAACACGACTTGTAAATAGGCATACGCCATTTTCGATATTATTATCTACGATACATCAACACAAGGGTATACTCTTCAGATTCGTTACACCTGACTGCTTTATTGTCACAGGTATCGGCGTGGAATGGGTACCAGTGTTCGTGCTGGTTATCTTGCATTACCTTTGTTTACATATTATATTGCAGTTACGTGTATCTGTGTTTGTATACTGCACTGACCTATGTAACTAGAATTGTAATTAGTTTCTTTGGTATCTTGCTTTCCTGCGACGTATTACGTTATAATTGTTGCTACCGAGTGCTGTATAGCATACGTCCGTCTACACTGGTGTCAACTGATTACACTGAACAGTGACCAAGTCCTGCTCTTTATATAGGGGTTTACAGATATAGCGAGGATGAGAACAAAGTTGGCGGACACGTTCCTTAAACGAATCGTGTTATGCTTTTCGTTAAATTATTTAGACTAAATTATTGAAAACCGTGTTTTGCTTCTTTCCAAGCACCGAGCACATTATTTATTGAACAGCCCTCGTATTGCTTAATGTGTTGCATAAAACTTTTTAAATCACAGAAGTCTTAAACTCCACCCTTCTTACTTCTTGAAATAAGAAATGAAAATAACAAACAATAATCACAGTCTGTTTAAACAATATTGATTGAAGCAAAGCTTAAATAAACATCTTAAAAGATCAGAAGTAAGATAAGGTGTCAGGATCGTCGTGTGCTCCTTGTGATGAGACCCATGACCAAGGAAAAAAAAACTGTACACAATCCATTGTGAAAAAAAAACGGCTTATCAGTTTGTATGGAAACAATTTATGCTCCAATTATCTATCTAGTTCAACGAACATAAATTATTTATAATACAAAGCTCAAAATATTCCTATACAAAGTATGAACTTGAATTCAGCGGATTCATTTCTATTTATCTTTAAACCAAATGAACCTTCCTCGACATACCGATACGTAACATTCATAGCAAACACACGTGTTTATCCATAACTTTTATAAAATACTTTCCCCTTTAACGTGTTTAAAGGAGAGACATAATTTGAAAAAAAAAACAATCATGTGTAATAAAGAACAGGTCAGTGATTTTGGTAAGGATGTTCTTTCATGCAGTGATTATGATGATTAATTTAATATGAATGAAAGTAATCCTTACATTTTAAGTTATTTTAACTGAGGCACTTTCACAAGCTTAAAAGCGGATCTTAAACACAGTGTAGCATTGTGGAAAGTAAAATATGACCTTTTTATAAGAAATTCCTTTTTTGTTGTTTGTCTCACATGAATTATCAGGTCTGATTTATTTGAAGCGAAAAAACTTTGACATTTCCTTCATTCTCTCCTACTTAAAGTGTAGAGTTATACACAGATAAAGAGCGTGGGTGCCTCATTTCGTTTTCTGTCTGTAGGAACTTCAAGAACTCCCCCTCAGGACTCAACAGATAGATTTGATTATTGTGAAAATCGGTAACAAGGATGTTACAGAGGGAGTCACAGGCAACATCAGTTCCCTTTAAGTTCATTTTCAGGTTTCATCCAAGGTAAAGAAACCTCCTTTGACCAGAGGAAGAAATACCCACTAGATTAGCTGTAGAAAGGCTAGCATCATCCACAACACAGATATCACTGTTATTGTTCTGTGTGACTCTGAGTGGCACTGTAAACAGTCTGGTCTGACCGCCCGCCTGGTTCTCATATTCATGGATGACGTCACCTGTTATTGTGATATGTCTCACCAGACGTCTGCTATTCCTGTTGGTAAACGTCTGAATTAGACCGTCCACTGACCGTCAAATCCCTAGTGGTTCCAGTAGAAATATACCGACGACTGTAGACACAGATCCTGATGGTGACAGACAGCTGATGTACTTTTTAATATAGTCAGTGAAATAAACACAATTGTTATCAGTCACACATTAGTCATTAGGAAAGATGTCTTTTTTTCTTTTCCGTGGCTCCGTTTTTAAGTTTTTTACATTTGGATCTATCTCTTATGTAACAGTCTTCCTCATTTCTGTATCTCCAGGTGGAATCGTGCTTATATTATTCAGAACCACATCATCTTAATCTAAAGTATGCCCAACAATCGACTCAATAGATTCATCTTTGATTTTACATTTAATAAATCTCACTGAATGCTCAATTATTTTTGCAGAAAGCTCCAATTCAGACAACATTTTTTTTTCATATCTTTGTGATTTTGAATGATTGATTGATTGATTATATATTTTACTCGGAACTCAGGGCCATTGAGCAGTGAGGGATCTTTATCGTGCCAACGCCTGCCGCTGACCCGGGGCCTCGGTTTTTAAGGTCTTATCCGAAGGGCCCGCAACTTTCACTTCAAAATGCCGAGTGCATGGCGAAGAAACAGTTGCTATCCATTTTATCAACTGGGTCAGTCGCGGCCGAGATACGAACTCACGACCTCCCGATCACGGAGCGAGCGCTCTACCGACTGAACTACCGTGAACGGTTGATTTTGAATGAAATTGTATTCCGACATGGTACTTTTGTTTTCTTTCAGGTGTTTCAATGAGACAGCAATGTCCCCCTTTTTTTCTAACTCAGATTTTACAAGATTCAGTGGATCATTCTTTTTCTCAAATTGTCTTTCAATGTATTCACGTAGCAGGGATTTAATACATTCAACCTGGTCATTAATTGTTATACCCGCACTTTCTAAAGAAAGTTCGGGTATATTGTTGTTACTCATGTCCGTCCGTCCGTCCATCTGTCACACTTTTCTTCCCTAAACTCCTTCTACATTCTACACAGTAGCCCTATCATCTTTAGGGAGATGATTGGTGGTGTCATGTAGATGTGCAGAAGGGTTTCGGAATTTTGATTTTGCCCCGGGGGGTCAAAAGGGGGGTCGAAAAAGTACTTTTTAATTCAAAACGCCCCGTCTTCCCTAAACTCTCCCTACTTTTTACACAGTAGCCTATTTATCTTTTGGGAGATGATTGTGGCGTCATGTAGGTGTGCAGTAGGGTTTCAGAATTTTGATATTGTCCTGGGGTCTAATGGGGGTTGAAAAATGACGTTTTTATGCAATAAGCCCCGTTATCCCTGAACTCCTCCTACATTTTACTCAGTAGCCTAATCATCTTTTGGGAGATGGTTGGTGGTGTCATGTAGATGTGCAGTAAGGTTTTGGAATTTTGATTTTGCCCCGGGGTCAAATGGGGGTCGAAAATGACGTATTTTATGCAAAAAGCCTTGTCTTCCCTAAACTTCTCCTTGTACATTTTATTGAGTAGCTAAATCATCGTTTGGAAGATGCTTTGTGGTGTCATGTAAATGTGCAGTAAGGTTTGAGAATTTTGAGATTGTCCCGGGGTGGGTTGAAAATAACGTTTTTTTATGCAAAAAGCCCCTGTCACGTGATCAAGCTGGCTATCTCCAAAATTCACACAAGTTCAACTAAGTTTAATAAATTTATTTACAAAAAAAAAAATAATAATAACAAAGGTTTCCCACAAACTACCGCACACTGATCCACACCCTCTTTCTCACTATTAAACAGTTAAACAAAGAAAAGAAAAAAAACAATTCAATTCGTAACCAATTATCAGACAATTAACCACTCAGTCTATCAACCAATTACCCCGGGTATATAATTCAGTTATTAAAGCCAAACATGTTCATAGATCAAAGATTATCCTCGTCATCATCACGATCATCATCATCAACATCATCCTCATCCTCGATGCAGGAATGAAATCAATAGTTTGCCTTTTCTTATTAAAGCGCTAACTTAACGTTTCTTGGATAGACTTATCTGTTATCCGTTCTCCATCAATTACATGGATCCACGCACAGCATTCTTCCGGGCCTTAGTCCCTGGAACCTTTCGCAGTCACAATGATCCCCTCAGTCTATGTATCAAGCACAGGTCATACCAATATCCTTGTTGCTACAATGATGCATATTAATAAGTCACATGTTTCACTGCATATGTTTGGCAATATCACTATATATGTTTGGCTATTCATCCTCAATATAAAAATAATCAAAAAAGTATTAAGTGTAATGGTTTCCAGTTAACATTAGTCAAAACAAATTGTTGCCGATATGGCGCACCTTACTTTCAACTTCCGGTCATTCACTTCCGCCCAGACATTTAAACCAAAATTTAAATGACAAAATATACTGCGCAAAGTGACAAACTCAGTACAAGAAAATAGCGAACATTTAACAATAAGAACAATAAGAACGGCTTAGCTCTCTTGCAAGGACTTATGGGTACAAAATGCATAGGGACAAAAAAAGGGGGGGAAATTATATATATACAAGTGCAACAGTGATTGTAACACATGGGTGTTGAAAAAATGACGTTTTTTATGCAAAAAACCCCGTCTTCCCTAAACTCCTCCGACATTTTACTCAGTAGCCTTATCATCTTTTAGGAGAATTTAATATTTTGAAAATTAGATGAAACATCAGCGTCAAGGGGTAAAGCATGCTGGGAAACATCTTGAATTTTTACGAGTAAGGCACATGTCAAATGTGAAAGTTTTATCTCTTCTCATTCAAAAGTTATAAGCAAATGCAACATTTTTGAAAAGTAGGTTAAGCTTCAAGGTCAAGGTCACAGAGTCAAAAGTCATGATTTATCATGACTTAGGTCTTATCACAGGTAATAATTTACATGCATGTATAATATGAATGCCCTAACTTTTCACTTTCAAAATGATGAATTTAAAATAATGTAATTTTTTGGCAAGTTAGTCAAACTTCGAGGTCACGGGTAAAAAAAATATCATGCCATTTCCAAAGGTAAACACTTATACGTGTATATATGTTTAATATGAATGCCTTGTCTCTTCTCATTCAATAGATATGACCGTGATGACCAAGATTAAATTTATTGTGACAGATGGACAGACTCAAATACAATTGTAAATATTTCTATGTGAATCGGTTAAAATTGGCCCAGTGGTTTTAGAGAAGAAGTTAAAAATGTGAAAAGTTTCCAGACAAACAGATGGACGACAGACGCAATGTGATCAGGAAACCAGAAAAGCTCAAATGAACTTAAAAGTATGATTCACAAGTATTTTGAAATGGTTTCCATGGTTACAGTATTCGAAAAGCTTTTTTTTCATGCAATTTTTGAGAAGCTGAAAATGTATGACATGTATCATTGTTGAAAAAAACTTGAAAGCCCTAGCACCTACTGATCAAACCGTGAGGTAAAGATTAATCCACTACCCCAGTGCTTCCACATAAGTTTCTAACTTCATGTCTCTCGAGCACCACTGCGCCACGCGATTTTCCACTGATGCAATTTTATATATTTCTATGTTTTTCCTTTATTCATTTTTATCCTTTTCGGCCCAGTGGTTCTTGAAAAGAAGATTTTCTTAATGAAATTTTTGTCTTTTCTTGACATCTCCCCTTAATCCATTTCAACTGATGTGCAATAAAATTTAAAAGTTTCCTTTATTCATTTTTAAAATAAGCTTCCTTTTATTGGTGTGAAAATCGAGTTTTTATTTTAAAAGTAACGTCAAGGCCGGAAAAATTTATTAAACACTTTGTTTATTCAAATACAGTTTATAAAATATCAACATTTTTTTAAAAGGTTATTACATTTTGAGCAGTAGCCAACTCATCTTTTGTTTGTTTTAAGATGTGGGTAATACACTTTTAGAACTTTAATACTAGTAAATAAATGAAACAAAACAAATGAAATTTAAACCAAATTAAAAAAAAAAGAAGTAAATTTTCACAACAAAACCAATCAAAAAAATAGATTGATTATTTGATTGATTGTATATCGTTTAACGTCCCTCTCGATAATTTTTCACTCATATGGAGGTCACCTTATGCCGGTGATGAGCATCAAATTTGAACCTTTCTTCGGCACTCAGGGCCATTTAGCAGTGAGGGATCTTACCATGTATCGTACCAACGCCTGCCGCTGAAGCGGGGCCTCGGATTCTTAGGTCTCATCCGAAGGACCCGTAACTTTGACTTCAAAGTGTTGAGCGCATGACGAAGGAACAGTTGCTACCCATTTTTTTATCGACATAGGTCAGTCGTGGCCCAGATTCGAACTCACGAACCCCCGATCACGGAGCGAGCGCTCTAACTGAGCTACCGTGAACGGTTAAAAAGTATAGAAATGAAATGTCTATCTGCAGAACGTCCTGGAGAGTATCCTGGAAAATGCATTTAATTGGTCACAACACCTCTGCTGAACATTAACTGAATTTTAGTGTTGAATTTCCTCTCAGGTATTTTCATAAAATAAAATGAATATAAACTCACAAATAACACAAAACTGTTTTCTAAACTTTCACAATGTTATTTGGATTGTCTTTGGATTTAATAGATATATTTTCAAGAAGGTGAATTCTTATTCAATATCGACACATAACTTTAAATTGCTGGTCCCGAAGTGTCCGTCAGGGCTGCCGTACTCTGTCTTACTCTTTCTCACACTTGCAGTTGTAACTGCAAAACCAATGCAAGCATCCCCCTCTCACCCTGGACAACTGGCTATTGTCAATGTAATTAGGTGTAGACCCCGCCCAAGACCTGGTGATTACAAAACGGTACGAAAGGACCTTGTGAAAAATATAATAAAACAAACATACTAAACGTGTAGACTCAAATAAAAAACGATTTTACAAACTGCATTTTCAATTACCTGATGTAGTTTGAGTACCCGCCGCGGCTAATTCGACAAAACGAACCAACAGGTCTTATCTCCTCTTCTCGGGTACTACCCGAATACGAGTTTTCAGGTAGATAAAATTACAAATCGAGGGGCTCCCCACAGGATAAAGAACAATATTTACACTTACACAATGGGGGCATCTTAAGGGATTAAATTTAATTTGTTACAGTGTGTGCTTCTGTTATGTGATGTACATTTACTGTCGGAATGTTCATTGTCATCCTAGGAGCTAATTTTCTGTTGAAACGACGTTCTTATTTCGAAAACCTGGTTCATAGAATTTCGAATTGATCTTAAATTTGAAATATGGTTGATATGTTTCTGATTTTGAGAAACAGGTATTTGAATATTCAATTTAATCAATAGTGACATTAAGGGTCAAGCCATTTTCCTATTCAATTCATCTTCAAAATGCTCCTCTATTTAATGTTATATTTTTCAAAACATATTTCCATATCTGCAGGACATGTACAGGACCAGTCTTTTATTTTGGTTACTGCAATGTAAGAGAAACTATGAAAACTATATTAATAAAGACGAAAGCGAAAGCTATATTAACATTCAGAATGAGTGTGAAGGAGATCGTGTGGCAAATTAACGTGCAGATTGGGATAACATTACAACCAGTCTTTCTTAGAAAGAATTTGAGATAATTAAGAAGGTTTTAAAACATCTTCAATTGACGTATAAAGAATAACTATGGAACGTATTTTCATAAGGTCTTAATATACTTACCAAAAATTGATTGATTGGTTGCATGTTGTTTAAAGTCCCAGTCGAGAGTTTTTTACTCACATGGAGATGCCACCACTTGCCTGTGGAGGGCTACAAATTTTGTCCTATACTCGTCTCTCAGGGCCATTGAGCAGTTAGGGATTTCGTGTCAGCATCTACTGTGATACGGGACCTCGGTTTATGCAGTCTCATCCGACGGACCGGTCTCCGCGTCCCACAGTGGGATTCGAACCCGCTATGTAAGGATTGACTCCTTTCTTTGCGACTCTAGAGCAGACGCCCTAACCACTGCGCCACGCGGCCGACCAAACCAAAAGAAAACAAAGGTTGAAAGTGAATTATAATATACACACACACTGGAAATTGAGAACATGATTTGTTGTATAGGTTAAATAGTAAGTAATGTTTGCTCTGACCTCTCACATTCCAAGGTCTTAATTCTTCGATATCTTTAAGTGATTTATCGGTATAATGATTCGGAAAAAGTAGATGGCAAAATGTGAACCGGACAGAATGCATAGCACATACAGATAACTGTTGTACATCGAGTAACAAACATCATGTACCGGTAATCTGAATTATGTTGAATGAAAAACCATAAAGCAAACTGTAATTTATTGATAAACAACTAAAAAATACTAGGATATTTGATATTATTGCCGAAAAATGCCTATCAATAAGGAATTCTATCGGGTAACTTTACTGTTCTGTATTTTAATTAAATGTGTATGGATGAGATAATATTTCTCAATTAGAAAATAATTTATCAACCTTGTACAGAATGTTATTATTGTATTAGAAACAGTGCCCAGATATGAGAACAAACATAATAAAGTTGTGGTATTATTTCATTTCTCCATTCTTAGGTTTTATGTAACTTATCTAAATGTAATATAACAACGTTATTCCGTATAAAATGTACGAAGGTTGATCCAAAAGTAATAGCACAGTGTCCATATCTTTTGTATTTGGCGTCATATTATCAAATATATAAAACCAAAAGATGCAGAATATATAAGTCTAATAAACTTTGAAATTTCATTTAATAATGTCGAATTAAATTTATTTTATAGATATTTAAAACATAGAACATAAGCGGTGTCATAAAACGTCACGTTTTAAAGTGTATTTTTCCTGGAATGAAGAAGACAAACACATCAAAAATCTTCGAAAAAAAGCCTTATTCAATCGCCCAAATTTTGAAAGACAGAATTCACATTTTTAGGTCACCTGAGTAAACTCAGGTGACCTATGGCTATCCGTTTTCGTCCGTCGTCGTGCGTCGTGTGTCGTGCGTCGTGTGTCGTGTGTTAACATTTGAACATTTTCAGCTTCTTCTCTGAAACCACTGAACCTATTTCAACCAATTTTGGCATACAGCATCTATGGGTGAAGGGGAACAAAAATTGTGAATTTCATGGTCCTTGTCCCCCTTGGACCTTGGGGGTGGGGCCAAAACCACTAAAGTTAGTGCAATCTTCAAAAATCTTCTTCTTTACTCCTGGACATCAAGCAGTCAAACTGTTGGTATGACTGTAATCAGCATTGAGTCCTCTACCAAAATTGTGAAATTCATGGCCCCAGGGTCAGGGGTTCTAGTGCTAGGGCGGGGCTCTATTGATTATATAGTGAAATTGCATTAATTCTTTGAAAATCTTCTTCTCTGCTCCTGGGTATCAAATAAACAAACTAAGTACACAGTTATGATGAGCAAGAGTGCCTCTTTCAGATTGTGAATTTTATGGCCCCATGGTCAGGGGTTCTTGTGTTAGGGCGGGGCTCTATTAATTATATAGTGAAAATGCATTAATTCTTTGAAAATCTTCTTCTCTGCTCCTGGGCATCAAATAAACAAACTAAGTACATAGTTATGATGAGCAAGAGTGCCTCTTTCAGATTTGTGAATTTAATGGCCCCAGGGTCAGGGGTTCTTGTGTTAGGGCGGGGCTCTATTGATTATATAGTGAAATTGCATTAATTTTTTGAAAATCTCCTACTCTGCTCCTGGGTATCAAATAAACAAACTAAGTACATAGTTGTGATGAGCAAGAGTGCCTCTTTCAGATTAGTGAATTTAATGGCCCCAGGGTCAGGGGTTCTGGTGTTAGGGCGCGGCTCTATTGATTATATAGTGAAAATGCATTATCTCTTTTAAATCTTCTTCTCTGTTCCTGTGTATTAAATAAACAAACTAAGTACATAGTTATGATGACCAAGAGTGCCTCTTTCACAATTGTGAATTTTATGGCCCCAGGGTCAGGGGTTCTGGTGTTAATTATGGGCTCTAAAAATTGGTTATATTATGAAAATGCATTTATTCTTTAAAAATCTTCTTTTCTGCTTCTGGATATTAAATAAACAACATAAAGTATATAGTTATGATGAGCAAGAATGGCGCCTCAACCAAATTTGTGAATTTTTAAGTCCCCTGTGTCAGGTGTTTTGCCATTTCCTTAAGGTTGGGGGGCTCTTTTGATTATATAGTGAAAATACATTAATTCTTTGAAAATATTTTCCTTTGCCCCAGGGTATTAAATTATGCCAATGATCTAAGTATAAGTTATATATATATATATATATATATATATATATATATATATATATATATATATATATATATATATATATATATATATATATATATATATATATATATATATATATATATGAAAAAAGGTGCATCTAGCAAAACGGTTAGTTTCACACCCCAGCCCCGGGTCAGGGGTATGGGGGGGGGGTCATAGTCTGAAAATAAATTAATGCTATAAAATCTGCTTTTTAGTATTAATCAACTATTTATGATGAAATAAAATTTATGATAAAATTTCGAACATTTTGAAATAAATGGCCCCAGGGCTAGTGGTTCTTTTGGGATGAGGTACATAACTGGTTATAAAGTGAAAATGATTTTCTCTTTGTTACTCTGATCTACGTCTGGGTATTAAGTAACTAGAGTAAGCATGCTAAGTTATAATTATGATAAGGAATAGTGCATTTTTCAAAATTATGAATTTCATGGCCTCTGGTTTAAAACACGAAATAAATTCAATTGTCAAAAGTTGTTACATGATCCTCAGGTGACCTATAAGGCCCGTGGGCCTCTTGTCTAGTTTTTAGTTGAAAATTAATTGACAACATTGGTATTTGTGATCACAGACATTGTTATTTTACTCCATTGCATTGACCAAAGGAATCGTCGAAATAGAAAAGAAAAACGTCAGGACGAGATATAATGCATTTTTGCTTCAAAATAGGGAAATTATGAATAGAGACAGTTACGTTGATTAATTAGGATCACGGAGGAAAGAATGTAGTAAAAGGTAATCAGCTGGTTATGGGTCATTGAATAATCAGCAGAAGACTGAAAGATGGGAGGTCTGACAGAAACGTTCAATGGTGTCTGACGTTGTCAAAAAAGACATACGGTTACAGCAACGTGAAATTTTGATTTTGTTTAATGCTACTTATGCTACTGTTCAAAGAATTTTTACAGAGAACTTACTTATGAAAAGAGTGAGTGCACGAAGAGTACCAAGAACTCTTAAAAGTAAAATATGTGAACGCTTTCGTGAATCTATAACATTTTCATGAAACGAAGTAGAAACATTTAAAAGAACATGTGTGATGGCGCGTATCCGTCACCTGACATTATTTAGTAGCGGCGACTACCATAAACGATCGAATATTATATATAATCCGATATTTTAGAAAATATAAAATAATAATAATTTGATCCTTCCAGGTCTGATTTGAAATAAATATAGCTTCCATCTTTTATAATTTTGTTGTTTTACGTCGACTTTTATCAATTTTATCAAAGTTGTGACATTACTTTTGGATCAACCCTTGTACAATCAATTTTCAAGGTTGTATTTTAAGAAGTTATAAATATGATGCACAACATTTCCAAGAATTCCGTTTTTACTTTTTATTTCTTTTTCATTTGTCAATTGTCTCTTCTGTAATAAGAGAATAATTATGCTACCATCTGTCAGTGGAGATGTTTTGATTTCTGCACACATCATTTAGTATTTTCTATATACAAATATACAATGAAAAAACAATTGATTTTTTCACGAGTCAGTTCATTTAACAAACGACAGTTGCGCCCCGTAATGGTACAATTTTCAGTTCTAGTTATGTCTAGAGTTTAATTATGAAAAACTGAAGGAGTGGAATAGTTAACATTTAGCTGGTGCAATCGTTGTGACATTTAGCTGGTGCTATCGTTGTGACATTTAGCTGGTGCTATCGTTGTGACAACTACAAAATTACCAAAGTCACAGAAACTGAGATTTATATTTAAATAGGTAAGGGTATTCTTTTCCTAGGACATTTAAAAAATCTTGAGTTTACTCAAATTGTCATTTTGACAATTGATATAGGTGTCAGTATTATCTTATATATCAGAGTCTTAACAAATTAACACCTTGGGGAAAAATGAGTAAAGTAAGATTAAATAAAAGATAAAAGTTATTTTCCAGTGATCATGTAACTTAATATAATAGAAACTTAATAGAATCCGAACAAAAATGGCGGACACATTCCTTTTACAAATCGTGTTCATCTTTAAGCTACAGAGTTTGGTCACTGCTCGTTAATTTAATCTTATTCATATTTACAGCCTATAGCATTTTATTCATTAGACATTTGATTTATTTCATATTTTCATACTGAGTTACTTGTTTTATTTCGTAGCTGGGAAGTTGTGTTTTAGTTGGACAGTTAATGGTAATAATTTTATCATTATATCCCTTTCTTAATTACTTTGTTTTACATATTTTGATGTAGAAGTATGACCATGAAGGAGGTAGTCTCTCGTAGTAAGGTGTCGGGATGCATCAACAGATGTCGCCAGTCTCGCTACCTCCTTGTCGTCATCGTTTTCATCGCACTTTTCTTAGACAGCATGCTCCTTTCCGTTGTCGGTCAGTATCAAACCGTCATCAAACAATAAAATAATCAATATAAAATATCAAAAATCAAGTACTAACAAACAAACAGTGAAAACACAGATTTCTAGAAATGGCATTCGGTTGTAAGCTGGATGTATACTGATAAGCCTACTCCTGTGGTCGAATGAGACGAACTTGACAAAAAATTAACTGTTATTTTTATACTTGTTTGCTTTTTCAAAAAGAATATCAAACAGATTAGAAACACTGACATAAAATCTAACTATTTGTTTTATACATTTATACCTTACTAAAAAGAATATCATCAGATCAGTAATGTCAATATAAGTATAGTAGTTAATTTATACAATGTGCTAATAAACTTCTTCCCGTATAGATGCTTCTTATGGTATAATTAATGCAGATAAAAAAACTTTGGTAAACTTTCTATTTCAGGAACTCTTGGAAAGAGACAAAATAATTTCTTCCCTGAATTTGCCTTTATGTTTTAAGTCTCTGTAAAAACAATATTATAATTATTATTTAATATCAGTTCTCATTATAATACAGACATATGTATATCAGCTTTCATCCACAATGTCTAAACATTTTGTATATCTTAGTGCCCATCATACCAAATTTCCTGAGGAAACTGGAGAGTCCTTACGAATATATGAATAAAACAGTGAACAAAACTGCCCTAATTACCACGTGTGTTCCTATGAATGTGACGTCACAATCAAATATCCAAAGACTAGTCAGTACCTACAACAAGAGGTTTAGCTATGCAGAGAGTCAGAACAGAAAGGACTGCGTTAACCAGACAATGAACGAAACAATTCAAGATGTGGATGAAATTCAAATTAAGACTCGACGACATGCAGAATTAACCAA